>NC_089504.1:230401309-230704339 GCF_036850995.1 Saccopteryx leptura | reverse complement strand
CCGGCGCCTGGGAGGGGAGAGAAGGCGCCATGGGCCGGGGCCCGGACTGAGGTCGCCGCCCGCCCGCCGCCCGGGGTGGACACTCACCCGACTCGGGGGCAGAGGCCAGGCGACTCTGCGCATCTAACCAGTTGAGGCAGTGGAGGCCCGGAGCGGGGAAGGGCTGGTCCGCCCGGTACAAGTGGCCGTTGTCCCAGAAGCAGCCTGTGAGGAAGAGGAGCCCCTCAGACACTGATTGGCGAGCTGGGGAGCCCGCGTCACCTGGGCTGGAAGACCCTGGACCCTGCGGGGCATCCCTGACTCACGTGGAAAACCGGCAGTGCTTAGACTTATTTTTTTGTTTGTATTTTTTTAATGTCAGCACTGCACAAGCAAAGCGTTGCTATTCTGGAACTTGTGGCCCCCGTGGAGGAGGGTGCGACAAGGCCTGTGTGTTTTGGTTCGGTGGGCAGTCAGGCCTGAAATTCATTCCTGTGTTGTAATTCCATGTTACATAAACTCTGGTGTTCCCTTCTCCTCAGATATGGCCACACTTCCATAGGGAACATTCCTCCCGAGAGAATCCTACAAAAGCCTTCTTCAGTCAGGCAAAAGAGCCTCAAACGGAGGGAACCTGCCTCATCGTGTGCCTGGATGTAACTCCGAACTCCCACTCCCCTCAGCAGGAAGAGGCTGCTGGAAGGAGGGCTGTG
This sequence comes from Saccopteryx leptura, assembly GCF_036850995.1. Classification (NCBI taxonomy): domain Eukaryota; kingdom Metazoa; phylum Chordata; class Mammalia; order Chiroptera; family Emballonuridae; genus Saccopteryx; species Saccopteryx leptura. Next base: position 230,703,647 of record NC_089504.1, on the reverse strand, counting down.
CTCTGGCCACAACATGCAAAGCCTCTGAAAAGAACAGGACTTTAGGGAGTAGGGGAGGTGAATCCCCAAGTACCATCCACTCATGAACCACAGGCAAGGAAAAGGAAAGAGAAAGGAGCTACTTGCCTTTGTTCCTAATGGTAAAGATGGAGCTGCAAGCCCCTGGCAGTGAAAAGAAGGAGGAAAAAGAAAAAAAAAAATGCTTCCATGGGACAGCAGAAACCAGCTAAGAGCTTCCTTTCCTGTCATCTTTCTGTGTAGCCTGGCCATGCTTGGGAAATAGAAAGCTTTACCCTCTCTGCTTCATTAAGTTGCTGCAGAAAGACAGTAATCTTACCTCCAGATTCATAGGCTTCTGCTAGTAGCATGTTGCTGACGAGGAATGTTTGCACCCAAGCCAACAGCATCCTCACCGCTTTCATCTTGCAGGTGATTGACTAACGGGGTCCTCTTGGCAGCAGCTCTGCCTCCCGGTCTCAGGCTTGCAGTCAGACCTGCCCTTGTTTTGCTCTTCTGGTAAACAGCCTCTCTTTAGAACTGGGAGCTTCCCAGCTAGCTTGCTGCAGCGAGGTGTTTTTTCGGCTGAAAGGCGCCTCCTGGGTCCTAAGCCTCATATGCCATGCAAGATCACTAACCCTGAGCCAAGACAGAAACTCTGCCAAGTGAAGAGAGGTAGAAAAATCAGCTTGTGCTTAGCAGAGAATGAGTTTGAGACCTGCACTGGCTGCATCCCTCAGCGCTTTCAACTGTTGTTTCCATTTGTGTGAGTACAGGAAGAATAATTCTGATGAGGCATCACTGGGGGAAGGGAGGTTTGGAATTATAGTTACTAAGGTAGAACAACTTAGGGAGGACATGCTAGCTGTATACAACCAAGAGGAACTCAAGACCACAGAGGAGGCACAAATAACAGTATCCAGGTGGAAATAACTCTTTAAGCCCCTTATTTAAAATTGTTTTTTTTCTTAAATTTTTTATTTATTCATTTTAGAGAGGAGAGAGAGAGACAGAGAGGGAGAGAGAGAGGAGAGAGAGACAGAGAGAGGAGAGAGAGACAGAGAGAGAAGGGGGGGGGGGAGCTGGAAGCATCAACTTCCATATGTGCCTTGACCAGGCAAGCCCAGGGTTTCGAACCAGCGACCTCAGCATTTCCAGGTCGACGCTTTATCTACTGCACCACCACAGGTCAGGCTAAAATTGTTTTTTTTAATTTATTGATTTGAGAGAGAGGGAGAGAGAGAAACATTGATTTGTTCTGCTTATTTATGCATTCATTGGTTAATTCTTGTATGTGCCCTACCCAAGGATCGCACCCTCAACCTTAGTGTATTGGGTTAACTGAGCTCTCCCGCCAGGGCTCTTTATACCCCTTCCTGAAAAAAATGGGGAGAGGCCTTATTGGTTACAAATGTTTATGAACTGACATTTTTTTTAACAGTATAACTTTGCCAGACTCAGATCAATCACATCCCTTTGCTTATATTTGGAGTGTGGGGTGTCATCTATAGCAGGAATACAGAAGGGGTCTCTTTAGTTAAAAACATGTTATGCAAATACTGGGACATTTGCTCAGCTATATTTAATAGGCGGTCCTTTCTACCAGCCCTGAATTCATACAGAGGAAGTTAAATTACATGTTTGCTTTTTAACCCCCACACTGTGGGAAATCCATCTGCAGTGGTTTATATCCATCATTAAACCTCACCACATCCATATGACTTAGGCATTTTGGAGTTAGGCAGAAGGGCCCTCTTCCTGTTTGGCTGACAGTTCATGTTCCCAGGCATCCTCAGTAAACTGAGAGATAGAGTAGAGTGATTTGCAGAGACTACCTTGTGACTCGGCTAACTCTAAAAATAGAAATCGGAGACCGTTTCCATCTGAGGTGTTAACATCTTGCAGGCAGGAGAAAAAAACTTTACTAAATAAGTTTTGAAAGTTTTATCAAGGAAGAAAAGCTAATACTAGTCTATGGTCAGATTTCAGACATGGAAAAGACAGAGATAAATTTAGTTTACTCTTTTTTTTTTTTTTTTTTTTTTAAGTGAGAGAGAGAGACAGACAGAGAGGGACAGATAAGGACAGAAAGACGGGAAGGGAGAGAAAAGAGAAGCATCAGTTCTTCATTGAGGCACCTTAGTTGTTCATTGGTTGCTTTTTCATTTGTGCCTTAACCAGGGGGCTCTGGCCAAGCCAGTGACTCCTTCCTAATTAGGCCAGTGACCTTGGGCTTCAAGCCAGCAACGACCAGGGAGTCATATCTATGATCCCATGCTCAAGCCAGTGACCCTGCGCTCGAGCTGGCATCCTCCGGGTTTCGAACCTGGATCCTCTGCATCCCAGGCTGTAGCTCTATCTACTGCGCCACTGCCTGGTCAGGCATAATATACTCTTAAGATAAGTTAGCTATTTGATTCCTTCAGTCCTTTTAATAAAATATGTTGCTTTGTTTTTGCAATCACACTCGTGTCTCCTCAAACAAGTTTCTGGTCCTCTGATTCCTGACTTGGTCTATGCTGGGAATACTAGAGAATATATCTGTGAACAAAATATTTGAAATCTCTGCCTTCATGGGAACTGATATTCTAGTTGGGAAAGATAAATGACACATATAAAATGTCAGGTAGCCTTAAGTGTTATGAAAAAAAGTTAAGGGAGAGAGTAACAGAGTGGTGTTTAACTTGCTAAAGAAATCTTACATCATTTTCACGGAACCCGTAGGGCATTTCTACAAAGGCTGAGGGGGAAGGGGTTTCTTGGCACAATTTCTTTTTGCTGTTCCTAAATACTCCTGCACCATTGCAAGAGATGTATAATATATATTTTGTTTCATATCCTAAAACATATGGGCTTGAGAAAATGACAATGCAGTTTTTAATTCTAAAGTAGCGAGGTGTTCTTTTATATTGATCCCTTAGCACCTAATCCTTTGCCTTTGTATGCAGTGAGTGTGCAATTATTGTCTGATGAAATGCTTCACCTTAACTCTGAAGGGCTAATTCTGCTAGATTATAACATTTTCCTCTCTGGCTATGTTAGAGACAGGCTGTACAAAGGCCAGCACTGTACCATTTTCAGGCTGTGCCTATGTAGAGGTGCCAGTATTTCTTCATCAGAAGCCCAAAACTGCCTGACCAGGCGGTGGCGCAGTGGATAAGAGCGTCGGACGGGGATGCCGAGGACCCAGGTTCAAGACCCCGAGGTCGCCGGCTTGAGCATAGGATCATCTGGTTTAAGCAAAAGCTCACCAGCTTGGACCCAAGGTCGCTGGCTCCAGCAAGGGGTTACTTGGTCTGCTGAAGGCCCATGGTCAAGGCACATAATGAGAAAGCAATCAATGACAATTAAGATGTCGCAATGTGCAACAAAAAACTAATGATTGATGCTTTTCATCTCTCTGTCCCTGTCTGTTCCTCTCTCTGACTCTCTCTCTGTCTCTGTAAAAAAAAAATAGTAATAACAATAAAATAAAAGAAGTGGTGGAAGAAAAAGGTTCTTCCCCTTTAAAAAAAAAAAAGCCCAAAACTTCACCTGTTGCTATTATCATTTGATTTTTCTATTTAAGAAACTGCCATCTTCCTTAAATTGCACACTTGCGTGCCTTGACATACGTGTGTGTGTGTGTGTGTGTGTGTGTGTGTGTGTAAAACCCTATTTTGTGCCATGTGTCTTTTCAGGAACAGCATTGCCTAGAAAAGACATATGAGAGGCCAAAGGAGATTTTAATCATGTCTGCTTTTTCTCCCGTGTAACTAATAGATTTATCAATGTAATCTGATTATTTTGGGGGAATTATGGGTTTGTTACTCAGTCCTTCATAGGCATATTCTATTATAACAAATTCAATACCTATCTTCCTCAGAGAAATCAGATTTAGTTCAGAGATGTGGCTGGTATCATTGTTGATGATGTTTTGGTTTTTTTCTCATGATCCAGATTTGAATTTTGCTTACGTATTGGTACAATATGACCATGTTTTATGGCCCATAGTTACCTCAAACTTCATATTTATTCTTGAAATATTACTACAACAATAATATAATACAACATTACTCAAATACTGATTTTGGATTGTTTATATCCCTGAAGAAACTGTTGTGAAATATAGTACTCATATTTTACTAAATTCTTCAGGGAAGTTTGACTATTGATCTCATATTAAATAAGTGCTAATCCAGGGAGATAAAGCCATGCTGTTAACTCAGGAAATAGCCTGCAGAGCTTTTCCCAAGAAGGATGGGCAGTTCATTTTGATAACATTATCTTAGTGGAAGAGCTATATTAAGGAAGCTATAAAGCTGTTAAAAGGCTTGAGAATTCTTTTTATCAGCAGAAGAGGGCCAAGGTGTTGTTAAAAATTGTTGGAGTAAGATCTAAAGAGTTGACTCCATCTATTCTCTTCAGATCATATGCTTTACAAGTAGCCACTGAGATTTAGCTGAAAGGTATTTTGGTGTATAATTACAAACTGAGCAGGGGACTTTTTTTGTGTGTGTGGTGACAGAGATAGAGAAACAGAGGGACAGATAGGAACAGACAGGCAGGAAGGGAGAGAGATGAGAAGCATCAATTCTTCGTTGTGGCTCCTTAGTCTCTTTAGTTGTTCATTGATTGCTTTCTCATATGTGCTTGGGGGGGGGGCCTACAGCAGAGCGAGTGACTCCCTTGCTCAAGCCAGCACCTTGGGCTTCAAGCCGGCAACCATGGGGTCATGTTTATGATCCCACTCTCAAGCCAGTGACCCTGCGCTCAAGCTGGTGACCTTACAGCAGGGGTCCCCAAACTACGGCCCCCCGGGCAGCATGCGGCCCCCTGAGGCCATTTATCTGCCCCCACCGCACTTCCGGAAGGGGCACCTCTTTCATTGGTGGTCAGTGAGAGGAGCATAGTTCCCATTGAAATACTGGTCAGTTTGTTGATTTAAATTTACTTGTTCTTTATTTTAAATATTGTATTTGTTCCCGTTTTTTTTTTTTACTTTAAAATAAGATGTGCAGTGTGCATAGGGATTTGTTCATAGTTTTTTTTATAGTCTGGCCCTCCAACAGTCTGAGGGACAGTGAACTGGCCCCCTGTGTAAAAAGTTTGGGGACCCCTGCTTTCCGGTTTTGAACCTGGGCCCTCTGCGTCCCAGTCTGACGCTCTATCCACTGTGCCACGGCCTGGTCAGGCTGCTATATCTTTAATATAAAAATGCTTATCCGTATATTTTAGGTATGCCAAGCCCTGATTGTGGTGTTTGCTGTGAATTACTTTTAAGTTATCATACACAATAGTAGTTAGTTTTTATATTTACAGAAGCAATATGTAAATCACATGTTTATCTATTAAATATATGCTGGTGGGGGAAAACAAAGTAGCTAGGAAAATCTCTTCTACCCTTTTTTTTTTTAATTTATTGATTTATTTTAGTGAGAAAGAGACAGAAACATCAACTGATTCCTTTCTGGGGATCAAACCAGCAACCTCTGTGTGTCAGGAATAAGCTTTAACCAACGGAGCCATCTGTCCAGGGCTCTTTCACCTTTAGAATCATGGTAGTTCATTCTACTATTACTGTCAATGCTTTCAGTCAGCAAATAGTTATTCAGTCTTTCTGAACCTGTCTACCTTCTGAATCAGGGAATTTTTTTCCTTTTATCATCATCGCAGTTTCCTACTGTGTTGGGCAGATAAGTTAGTTTTTCTCACTCTTATTGTTAAAGATGGCCACCACCCTCACGTGATACAGCTAATTGCCCTTCTTGCCTGAAAAGGGGCTTAGTAATGCTAATGTGTGCTAGAGGTGGGGATTGTCCAGGAAAAGTTTTAAAAAGAGAGCTAGGAGGCCATTTTGGGGAGAGTGACCACTTTCTTATAGAGAGGAAGAGCCATGTTGTAGCAGGGCAGGGAGGCCACATGGAGGAGGCAGCCCAAATGGCAGAATGGTGAAGGAGAAGCCAGTTTGTGCAGGAAAAGGAGATGGGGAACAGAGGTGAATAAGACTGGTGAGGTGGAAGCCTTGGATTCTAGGAAAACTCAGATGAATCAGTGGCTTTGGGAGCCCTGGAAGGAATGGGAAGTGTTTTCCCCACTGTGTTTTTACTCATTCGTCAAGTGTGAGTCTAGAATAAAGGAAAATGGACCACCGGTTTTTGGCTCCACAGTTTCTTTACTATCTGTCTAAATTACATGTGAACCTACACGGGCAAGGCGGCTTTGATGGTGGCCATGGCTACTGACTCTACATGCTGGCAGTCTCTCCCATTCTGCACTGTGTGTGGATTACTCTCTTCAAAACTTTCTTCACACATCTTTTCCCATGGTTTGTTTCAACCCATCTCCTCTTAAGAGATATACTGTACTTTGAAGAATTTGTATGCCAGGAAATACTAATAAATTTTATAATATATATTCTTCAGTCTATTATAGTCAGTTGGAGAGAGAAGAAAAAAAATTCCAAACAAGATCATAGAGTAATTGTGTCTACAAGGAAATGCAAGAGCGAGAGAAATCAACATCACTGAGGCCCAGCCCTGAGATCTGATTGCGGCCTTTCTTACACCCTGTGAAGCCTACATAACAGAAGTGAGCAGTGTTATGGGTGGTGTCATAAATGGACTCAGATTGGTCCCAGCATGGCCAGACTCTCAGTTCAATAATAGAAGATTAAGTACCAACTTTAAATACTCAGTTGTTCTTTGAGTTCCCAATGATATTTTCTACCTGGAGCTTTCTTCTACATTTACGTTAATGGCTCAGTTGGAAGTCAGCCATCACTGCTAAGTGTTCTTGAGTTTTGTGCAGTGTTGGCAGCAGCTTCCTTATTATCCTGACATTACAAATAATAAATCCTGCCCTGTTGCAGCCAGGCTGTTGCTGCCCAGGCAATGGTGGAGTATTTCCACTTTCTAGGATGTTACACTCTCGCATACCGAGTGACCTAACCTTTTGTCACCTTCACAAGTCATCAGATTTATGAGAAAGCCTTCTGTTCCTAGAGTGGCTCTGGCATCAGCTAGTAACCTGCTTTTGTTCTGAGTTTCTGATCTCTTGGATATAGTAGGAAAATATCATATAAACATTAAATTGTTAATCTATATAAAGCGTTTAGAAGAGTACCTCACACATGTTAAGAACTTGTGCTGTTACTATGAATTGTTACTGCCACAATCTCGGAACAGAAGCTAGAGCAGGGGTCGGGAACCTATGGCTTGTGAGCCAGATGTGGCTCTTTTGATGGCTGCATCTGGCTCGCAGACAAATCTTTATTTTATTTATTTATTATTTACAGAGAGAGAGTCAGAGAGAGGGAAAGACAGGGACAGGCATACAGGAACGGAGAGAGATGAGAAGCATCAATCATCGGTTCTTCATTGCGACACCTTAGTAGTTCATTGATTGCTTTCTCATATGTGCCTTAACCGCGGGCCTTCAGCAGACTGAGTAACCCCTTGCTCAAGCCAGCGACCTTGGGTCCAAGCTGGTGAGCTTTGCTCAAACCAGATGAACCCACGCTCAAGCTGGCGACCTTGGGGTCTCGAACCTGGGTCCTCCACATCCCAGTCCGACGTTCTATCCACTGCATCACCACCTGGTCAGGCTCACAGACAAATCTTTAATAAAAAAAAAATAATAACATTAAAAATATAAAACATTCTCATGTATTACAATCCGTTCATTTCCTACCGCTCATGTTCATGGTTGCGGGTGGCTGGAGCCAATCACAGCTGTCCTACGGGACAACACCAAATTTTTATTGGATAATGCCTAACGTACACAGGTCGTTGCATGGCTCTCATGGAATTACATTTTAAAATATGAGGCGTTCATGGCTCTCTCAGACAAAAAGGTTCCCAACCCCTGAGCTAGAGCCTAGCTAAACCTCTGGTTTTGCTCTTGTTATGCTGGTTAAGCAAATCAAAATTATTTGAAAATAGGCTTGATAGTATTTGGTTTCCTCTCAGTTTTGGGACCAGCTCAAAGAATCTTTAAAAGGTCCTAGGAGATTCTAGTCCTGATTTGACAATGGGATGAATAATCCAGCAATCTCATCATAGAATGATGTACATTTTGTCCAGCCTCCAGTGTTTATCAAACAGCTCAATATGAGGCAGTAATAAACATCATAGCTAATATTTAGTGAGCACTTAGTATATCCCAGATACTATTCTAAATACTTTTATATATAGTATCTCATCTATTTTTCATAACACCCTGTGTGTAAGTACTATTATTATTATTCTCATTTTATAAATGAAGAAACAATTGTCTAAAACCACAAAGATAATAAGTGGAAGAGCCAGGATATATACCCTGGCAGTCTGATTCTATAGCTTGTGCTAATAACTATCTTGCTATCCTAACAGGGAGAACCCTGGATTTGAGAGGCAGAAGTCCAATTCTGATCTCAACTCCTCCAGTCCGTCACTTAGCAAATTGAATGGTCTTGAGAAAGTTATTCAAGCTTTCTGAACCTGCCTACTCATCTATAACATGGGGATGGTGATTAATGTATTCTTTACAGGATGGTTGTGAAGATTGTTATGTGCCCTGAATTAATTAGGTATTTAGTAAATGTTAGTTTCTTCTCTTCCTGCTCTATTCTGTGTGCTACACTGGTGCCCAAAATGGAGTAGGAATGTTGTACCTCCTTGGGGTCCTTGTGTGGGGTGGCATGGAGAGGGAAGAAGAAAGAAGAGGGCAAAGATGGGACCAATCTGTTACAATACAGTATAAGAAGTGCCACCATAGAGGAAAATACAGAGAGTGGTACAGAGGAAATAACATTTTCTGACTTGGGGAGGGTAAAGTTAGAAAAGCTTCAAGGTACCAGTGACATTTGTGTTGGGAATTGAAAGACAAAGTAGGACTGGATGAGGTGGACAGAGGGCACATGCTTCCAGGCAGAAGGAACAGCATGAGCATAGGTGCTGAAGTATTGAAGGGCTTGGTAGTCTTGTGTTCAGGTAATGACTGGGGAGGTTCAGTATGCAGTTGGGGCACAGAAGCTTTCAAATGTTAGTATATTTCTGCACTATTAAGACATAGATGCCCTGGCCGGTTGGCTCAGCGGTAGAGCGTCGGCCTAGCGTGCGGAGGACTCGGGTTCGATTCCCGGCCAGGGCACATAGGAGAAGCGCCCATTTGCTTCTCCACCCCTCCGCCGCGCTTTCCTCTCTGTCTCTCTCTTCCCCTCCCGCAGCCAAGGCTCCATTGGAGCAAAGATGGCCCGGGCGCTGGGCATGGCTCTGTGGCCTCTGCCTCAGGCGCTAGAGTGGCTCTGGTCGCAATATGGCGACGCCCAGGATGGGCAGAGCATCGCCCCCTGGTGGGCAGAGCGTCGCCCCTGGTGGGCGTGCCGGGTGGATCCCGGTTGGGCGCATGCGGGAGTCTGTCTGACTGTCTCTCCCTGTTTCCAGCTTCAGAAAAAAAATGGAAAAAAAAAAAAAAAAAAAAAGACATAGACATAGTTAGAAACAAAATTTAATGAACTTTAGTAATTAACAATAAAAATCTTATGGATGCTCTTTTTTTATTGAGCTATAATTTACATACCATAAAATTCACTATTTTACAGTGTACAATTCAGAATTTTTAGTATATCCACAGAGTTGTGCAACCACCACCACTATCTAATTGCAGAACATTTTTATCACCTCAGAAAGAAACGTAACACCTGTTAGCAGTCACTCTCCATCCTCTGGCAATTCTTGATCTACTTACCTTCTGTTGCTACAGTTTGCCTATTCTGGACATTTTCATACCAATAGAATCACTCCTTTTTATAACTGAATGATATCCCTTTATATGGTTATACCACATTTATCTAGTCATCAGATGGTTGACATTTGAGGTGTTTCTGCCTTTTGGCTGTTACGAATAATGCGGCTATGAACATTCATGTACAGATTTTTCTTTACCTCCTTTTCTTCTGAGTATATACCTAGGAGTGGAGTTGCTGGGGAATTCTATGTTCTAATTTTTTGAGAAACTGCCAAATTGTTTTCCACAGTGGCTAAACCTTTACATTCCCACCAGGGATGTATGAGTGTTCCAATTTTTCTATATCCTACTAACACCTATTTCCTATCCAACCCTCCCCCTTTTAATTAATGCCATCCCAGTGGGGTAAAGTGGTATCTTGTGGTTTTGATTTGCATTTTCTAATGACTAATGAAAAGATGTTGACCTTCTTTTCAAGTGCTTGTTGGCCATTTGTTTATCTTTGGAGAAATGTTTATTGCAGTCTTATTTTTTTATTATTTTATTATTTTAATTTTTTTTTGTTTTTGTGGGGTTTTTTTTGTATTTTTCTTATTTTTTTAATTGGGTTGTTTGCCTTTACTGTGGTTGAGTTGTAAAAGTTTCATATATATATATATATATATATATATACTGCTCACAAAAATTAGAGGATATTTTATAGCTTCATATTAATTTTGAAATATCCCCTAATTTTTGTGAGCAATGTGTGTGTGTTTTAGTGAGAGAGATAGACAGGGACAAACAGGAAGGGAGAGAGATAAGAAGCATCAATTTGTTGCAGCACTTTAGTTGTTCATTGATTGCTTTCCCATATGTGCCTTTTCTTTTTTCTTTTTCTACAGAGACAGAGAGAGAGTCAGAGAGAAGGATAGATAGGGACAGACAGACAGACAGGAATGGAGAGAGATGAGAAGCATCAATCATCAGTTTTTCATTGAGACACCTTAGTTTTTCATTGATTGCTTTCTCATATGTGCCTTGACTGTGGGCCTTCAGCAGACCAAGTAACACCTTGCTCAAGCCACCGACCTTGGGTCCAAGCTGGCGAGCTTTGCTCAAACCAGATGAGCCTTGTGGTCAAGCCAGCGACCTTAGGGTCTCAAACCTGGGTCCTCCACATCCCAGTCCGACGTTCTATCCACTGCACCACCGCCTGGTCAGGTTCATATGTGCCTTGACTGGGGATCTCCAGCCAAGCCAGTGACCCCTTGCTCAAGCCTGCGACCTCTGGCTCAAGCCAGCAACCTTGGGCTTTAAGCCAGTGACCATGGAGTCATGTCTATGATCTCATGCTCAAGCCAGTGACCTCCTGCTCAAGCCAGTAACATTGGGCTCAAGCCAGCGACCTTAGGCTTCAAGCCAGCAACCATGCAGTCATGTCTATGATCTCACACTCAAGCCAGTGACCCCTTGCTCAAGCCAGTGACTTTGGGCTCAAGCCAGCAACTTTGGGCTTCAAGCCAGTGATCATGGAGTCATGTCTGTGATCCCATGCTCAAGTCAGTGACCCTGCACTCAAGCTAAATGATCCCACACTCAAGCTGGTGACCTCGAGGTTTTGAAACTGGGTCTTCAGCGTCCCAGGTTGATGCTCAGTACCACTGTACCACCACCTGGTCAGGCGAGTTCCTTATATATTCTTTTTTTTTTTTTTTTTTTTTTTGTATTTTTGCCAAAGCCAGAAACGGGGAGGCAGTCAGACAGACTCCCGCATGTGCCTGTCCGGGATCCACCTAGCACGCCCACCAGGGGGCGATGCTCTGCCCATCTGGGGCGTTGCTCTGTTGCAACCAGGGCCACTCTAGCGCCTGAGGCAGAGGCCACAGAGCCATCCTCAGCGCCTGGGCCAACTTCGCTCCAATGGAACCTTGGCTGTGGGAGGGGAAGAGAGAGACAGAGAGGAAGGAGAGGGGGAGGGGTGGAGAAGCAGATGGGCACTTCTCCTGTGTGCCCTGGCCGGGAATCGAACCCAGGTCTCCTGCACGCCAGGCCGACGCTCTACCACTGAGCCAACCAGCCAGGGCTATATATTCTTTATATTAGATTTTTTTTTACCAGATATACAAGCTATTTTCTCCCAATTTATGGGTTTTAGTTTCTTTTTTTTTTATAGTCCTTATATGCACAAAATTTTTTAATTTTGATGAAGTCTGTCTGCTTTTTCCTTGGTCACTTGTGCTTTTGGTATCATATTTTACATGTGTATATCCAGCTGTCCCAGTACCATTTGTTGAAAAACCATCCTTTTCCCACTGAATGACCTTGGTACCCTTGTGGAAAATCAGTTGACCATAGATGTATGAATTAATTTCTGGATTATCAATTCTATCCCATTGACATCTATGTTTATCCTAATACCAGTATCATACTGTTCTGATCACTGTAGCATTGTGAATAGTCTGTTTTTATTACAACAGATGTGCTTCTAATTTGTAGTACATTTGTGCATTATTATCAGTATTTTCATTTTTTTCACTTTTTTTGGAGCATGCACTTCTGTGTGAATCATTTATATAATCAATATCCTTATAATTTAAAATTACAAAGTGTTTTATTGCTTTACTATGCTGTGCTTAGTTTTGTCGTGCTCTTATTTTATACTGTTTTGGGGTTGGTTTCTTTCTATTTTAGATAGCCATGTTTGCACTGTTCCTTCTGAACCCGGACTCATTGGCTATCAAGTGCCACCCCGGATGTCAGGTAATGATGGCTGCTGTTTTCAGTTCACCCTCACCAAAACTTGAACTACTCCCATCTGCCTCAGCACAGACCCAGTACTTCCTTCCAGTGATGAATTAAACCTCTGAGGTAGAAGGCCTGCCAAGAAAACCTCTTTTTTAGAAGCAGAGGTTTCCTGAGATCAAGAATGACACCAGCCTTACAATCTGCTGTAGGTTTTTTTGTTTTGTTTTGTTTTTTGTTGATTTTAGTGAGAGAGGAAGGGAGAAAGAGAGAGACAGAAACATCGAGCTGTTCCTGTATGTGCCCTAACCAGGGGTCAAACAGACAGCCTCTGTGCTTCGGAACAATGCTCTAAACAACTGAGCCATCCAGCCAGGGCTGCTGTATGCTTTTCTGTAAATTATTATCCCTGAGATGTTATACTGATGAGAGGACACACAGGAAAGAACCTGTCTTTTGAACTTCTCTCATGGTGCCAAAACAAGCATTTACAAGTGCTGTTTCTATATGTAGTATGTCCCTGTCTTTAGAAAGGAGGAGCTCCCAGAGATTATGGGATTTGTTCAAGGTTGCCCAGTGACTTCACAGTTCCTAGGAACGGAATCTATCCTCTGCTCCCTTAGATTCCCTTCTCATCATCATTACCAAACACTCCTTTCCTTTGGGCAGCAGAAGATAGAACTTACATCTCAATATTATTCCTAAGGGAGGTTTAAAGAGCCCCAGCAAAATAACTGCATACATTGCACCACTCTTTAAAAGATCAGGATTGTAGAGTCTGGCAGCAGGTCTGTGAGAGGAGGGAACAGAAGAAAAACTTTTCCATTGCTTCAGTGAGTTCTGAACTCTAGGAATTTTAGATGAGCAGAGATGCTCAGTTTTCTCTCATAAAAATAGGGTCTTTTTTATGCAATTTGACCATAGTGGTTATTGACCAAGTTGTTGATTTTTTTTTTTTTTTTTTACAGAGGCAGAGATAGACAGGGACAGACAGACAGGAATGGAGAGAGATGAGAAGCATCAATCATCAGTTTCTCGTTGCGCGTTGCGACTTTTTAGTTGTTCATTGATTGCTTTCTCACATGTGCCTTGACCGCGGGCCTTCAGCAGACCGAGTAACCCCCTGCTGGAGCCAGCGACCTTGGGTCTAAGCTGGTGAGCTCTTTGCTCAAGCCAGATGAGCCCGCGCTCAAGCTGGCGACCTCGGGGTCTCGAACCTGGGTCCTTCCGCATCCCAGTCCGACGCTCTATCCACTACACCACCACCTGGTCAGGTCAGGCCAAGTTGTTGATTATATATAAGCTTTTCCTATGGGAATTTTCAAACATATGCAAAAATACATAGAATTACCAGGTACCTGCCACCCAGCTTGTGGAGTCATCAACATATGGCCAATCTTGTTTCATCTCTACTCCCCCTTACTCCTTGTCCCCATTGGATTATTTTGAACCAAAAGTCAGTATATTGACCACGTTTTCAGTTTCACTTGTTCTAGAAGTTATATCCCTTAGATTCTGGGATGTGTGCTCTCATTTAGATTGCTTTTAGCAGTTTTACTGAGCCCAAAATTTATTCCCTGGCAGTTTTTTGTATTGGCGGAATTACAGGAATTTTCTGTTCTCGAACTCTATTCTTTTGTTTTTCCCACTCCCAGAGTCCCATGAACTTGTCACACACCTTCACTTTGATCCAAGTGGCTAGACCTCCACTCACTAATTATCCCAGTTGATCAGCTCTAATGTATGAATTAGCTTAGGGACTTTTTCTTCTTTATATGCATAGTCTGGTTGGCATGTATTAGGTGCTTAATAAAGTTGTTGGTGACTGAATGGATGAATTTCATTTGGCTTTCTGCTCACCTGAACAGAGTGTTTGCAATCAGCTGTTCGTTTGGTTCTGTGTATCTTAAATGAAGAGAAAATTACCTGAGCGTTCTGAGAAGTAGTAGCTTTTATCCTTGACTCTTGTCTAGTTTAAGAATCTGGATTTCTTTCTGGCTCCCCCTGCTGGTCCCTCCTGGGCAGTTGCATATAGGTGCATCTGATGGCAAAGGATTGGAGCCAGAGCCAAGTTCTGCCAAGGAAAAATAGAACATTGCTGTGGAGTGCCCTAACCAGTTCAGGCAGGTCTGAGGAGAGAGAGAACAGCTTGTTGAGGACACTTCTGGGAAGTGTAGCTTTCTGTGTAAGGGGCAGGATACAAGGTGGCCATTGCCAACTCAAGTCAGGAGGGCTGGTTTGGGCCTGCAGCATGGGAAGACCATGAATATTGTGACCACGTGGGGTCAGAATGAGCTAGTTTTTTGTTTGTTTTTATGACAGAGACAGAGAGAGGGACAGATAGGGATAGGCAGACAGGGAGGGAAAGAAATAAGAAGCATCAATTCTTCATTGTGGCTCCTGAGTTGTTCATTGATTGCTTTCTCATATGTGCTTGACCAGGGGTCTCCAGCAGAATGAGTGACCCCTTGCTCAAGCCAGCAAGCTTGGGCTCAAGCCAGCGACCTTTGGGTTCAAGCCAGTGACCATGGGTCGTGTCTATGATCCCATGCTCAAGCCAGCGACCCTGCATTCAAGCTGGTGAGCCTGTGCTCAAGCCAGGGATCTCGGGGTTTTGGCAACCTTGGGGTTTTGAACCTGGGTCCTCTGTGTCCCAGTCTGGCACTCTATCCACTGCACCACCACCTGGTCAGGCTGGAAGGAATTTATTTCTGTACTGCGTGTTGGGGATGTGGTAGTGGGCAGGAACTGCATTCTAGTGGGAGAAAGCAGACCATAAACAAATGTATATCAGGGCAACTAAGTACTAAGAAGGAAGAAAAGCAAGGAAAAGGTATAGGGCATGAGTGCATTGTTTTAGATTTGTTGGCCAGGGAAATCAACTCTGTTGAGGTGAAGGGGCAAGCCCTGTGACTATCTGGAGAAAGGACATTCCAGGCAGAGGTACTAAAGCATGTACAGGCCCTGAGGCAGGAGCATGCTTGGCTTGTGAGAGTAACAGGGAGGAGATCGGTGTGGCTGGAGCTGGGTGAGAAAGGGAGAGTGGCAGGAGCAAGGCCAGAGAGGAAACCAGGGGCTAGATCACATGAGGCCTTGTCCATGTATATAGGCAAGGGCTTTTGGTTTACTTTGTGTGAGATGGAAAGCCACTGGAGGGTATGGAGCCAAAAGTAACATGAACCAACTTATATTTGAAAAGTCTCACTTTGGCTGCAGTGATCACAGGGAGGCAAGGATGGAGAAGGGAAAACAATTGGAGGATGGTTTCTAGACAAAGTGTATGTGGCGTGGTTGGGATAGATACAGTTTAAAAGTACACCCATCAGCCCTGGCCGGTTGGCTCAGTGGTAGAGCGTTGGCCTGGTGTGCGGGGGACCCGGGTTCGATTCCCGGCCAGGGCACATAGGAGAGGCGCCCATTTGCTTCTCCACCCCCCTCCCTCCTTCCTCTCTGTCTCTCTCTTCCCCTCCCGCAGCCAAGGCTCCATTGGGGCAAAGATGGCCCGGGCACTGGGGATGGTTCCTTGGCCTCTGCCCCAGGCGCTGGAGTGGCTCTGGTTGTGGCAGAGCGACGCCCCGGAGGGGCAGAGCATCGCCCCCTGGTGGGCAGAGCTTCGCCCCTGGTGGGCGTGCCGGGTGGATCCCGGTCGGGCGCATGCGGGAGTCTGTCTGACTGTCTCTCCCCGTTTCCAGCTTCAGAAAAAAAAAAAAAATCATACAGAAAAAAAAAGTACAGCCATCAGGGTCTGCTGATGTACTGAATGTTAGATGTGAGAGAAGGAGTGAGCCAAACTACCTCCAAGGGCTTTGGCCTACATCATTGGAAGAATGGAGTTGCCTTTTACAAGGTGGGAAAAGAGCTGGTCTGATGGAAAATTCACCAGTTCTGTTTCTACTAAGTGAAATCCGTATTTGATCTCCAAGTAGAGATATTCACTTCAAGTAATAATAGACATTTCAAACAATTGGCTCCTCAAAAGAATATAATAATAGCCAATAAGGTTTACATAGTGCTTTACAGTTGATGGTTTCCCTGCATATATTATCTTACTCCTGTTTTCACATCACCCACCTAAGGAAGTTTGCTTTCTTTCCATTTTACAGTTAAGGAAGGTCAAATTCAGAAAGGTTGCACAAGAGAGCTAGTTTTTATTAGATGCTGCCACATAGAGGAAGACAACAGCTAGTATTGAAATGTACCAGCCAATCAACAGAGAGACACCTGCTTCCCCTAACCTGTTAGGTAGGAAGATCTGCACCTCCCAGCCTTGTCCCCAGTTCAGCCACAGAGAGGAACGAGTGAGGAAGTGGTGGAGGACAGACCACATTCTCCTACTCTTTACTCAAACCTCCATGGCCACAGCCAGATCTAGCTGCCTAGAGGGGACAGGACAAGAGCTTTGAAGGGAAGCTTGAGATGGACATGTTAAAAATGAATGTTTTTATTTGTGTAAACATTTAAAACGAATATTAAGTACCAAAAGGAGACTATTCTAATTTCTGAAAGTACAGTGTGTCTGTCAAGTCATGGTGCACTTTTGACCGGTCACAGGAAAGCAACAAAAGATGATAGATGGTAGAGCATCGGCCTGGTGTGCGGGAGTCCGGGTTTGATTCCCGGCCAGGGCACACAGGAGAGGCTCCCATCTGTTTCTCCACCCCTCCCCCTCTCCTTCCTCTCTGTCTCTCTCTTCCCCTTCCGCAGCCAAGGCTCCATTGGAGCAAAGTTTGCCCGGGCGCTGAGGAGGGCTCTGTGGCCTCTGCCTCAGGCGCTAGAATGGCTCTGATTGTGGCAGAGCGACGCCCCAGATGGGCAGACCATCGCCACCTGGTGGGCATGCCAGGTGGATCCCGGTCGGGCACATGCCGGAGTCAGTCTGACTGCCTCCCCATTTCCAACTTAAGAAAAAAAAAAAAAAGATGATAGAAATGTGAAATCTGCACCAAATAAAAAGAAAACTCTCCTAGTTTCATACCTATTCAGTGCAGTTCGATGTGGGCTCACACACAGATTTTTTAGGGCTCCTTAGGTAGCTATCCCATATAGCCTCTACAGACTCGTCACTGACTGATGGCCTACCAGAACGGGGTTTCTCCACCAAACTGCCAGTTTCCTTCAACTGCTTATCCCACTGAGTAATGTTATTCCTATGTGGTGGAACTTCATTATAAACACGCCGATATTCACGTTGCACTTTGGTCACAGATTCGAATTTAGTGAGCCACAGAACACACTGAACTTTCCTCTGTACCGTCCACATCTCAACTGGCATGGCCATGGGCTGCTCCGCTGTATACACGGTGTTACGTCATCATCTGCGCATGCGCACATGCTGTCACATCATCCTATAGAAACTGGGAGGGTTTTCCTTTTATTTGGTGCAGATTTTACATTTCTGTTGTCTTTTGCTGCTTTCCTGTGACTGGTCAAAAGTGCACCATGACTTTATGGACACACTGTAGTTGAGAATCTATGGCAGGCGTCCCCAAACTACAGCCCGCGGGCCGCATGCGGCCCCCTGAGGCCATTTATCTGGCCCCCCACCGCACTTCCGGAAGGGGCACCTCTTTCATTGGTGGTCAGTGAGGGGAGCACTGTATGTGGCAGCCCTCCAACAGTCTGAGGGACAGTGAACTGGCCCCCTGTGTAAAAAGTTTGGGGACCCCTGAGTCATCCATCATTAAGTTAGTTACACAGTGAGAAAAAGGAATTTGACATGGTGTCAATGAGGGTAACTATTGAGAAAGATCAGAGGCCTTGACCAGTTGGCTCAAGCACCCATCTGCTTCTCCACCTTTCTCCCTCCTCCTCCTCTCTTTCTCTCTCTCTCTCTCTCTCTCTCTCTCTCTCTCTTCTCCTGCAGCCATGGCTCAATTAGAGCAAGTTGGGTTGGCCCCAAGTGCTGAGGATGGCTCCATGCCCTCTGCCTCAGGTGCTAAGAAGATCTGGGTTGCTAAGCAACAGAGCAACACCCCAAATAGGCAGAGCATCACCCCCTAGTGGGCCTTCCAGTGGATCTGTCGGTTGATTGGGGCGCCTGTGGGAGTCTGTCTCTGCATACCCTCCTCTCACTGAATAAAAAAAGAAAGAGAGAAATCAGAAAGCTCCAAGTGTGTCGAGAATGAGATGCCCCAATAAACCAGTTGCAATTGCATTTTCTTCGAGTCTATTTTCTTTTTTCTTTTTCTTTTTTTTTTTTTTTTAATTTTTCTGAAGCTGGAAACGGGAGAGACAGTCAGACAGACTCCCGCATGTGCCCGACCAGGATCCACCCGGCACGCCCACCAGGGGCGGTGCTCTGCCCACCAGGGGGCGGTGCTCTGCCCCTCCGGGGCATCGCTCTGCCACAACCAGAGCCACATCAGCGCCTGGGGCAGATCTTTGCTCCAATGGAGCCTTGGCTGTGGGAGGGGAAGAGAGAGACAGAGAGGAAGGAGGGGGTGGGTGGAGAAGCAAATGGGTGCTTCTCCTATGTGCCCTGGCCGGGAATCGAACCCGGGTCCCCCGCACGCCAGGCCGACGCTCTACCGCTGAGCCAACCGGCCAGGGCCTCGAGTCTATTTTCCATGCATCTTTTTAACATTGTCAGATCTTACCACCTAGGCAATTTTGCTTTTACATAGCCTATTATTTCTTCATAATTGCTTTTAATATAAACATTTCCCTCAATATTATTAAAACATTTTTAAATGGCTATCTATTAACTATATTTTATAATCATCTCTGTGTACTAATTAAACTTTTTAGGATAACTTTGTCAGGTAGCTTTCTTCAGTAGAATTACTGGTTTGAAGGATATGAGCATGTTTAGACACTTGATAAATTCTAACAAATTATCTTCTTTTATTTTCTAACAAATTGTTTTCTTTATTTTTTTTCTTTTATTAATTTTTAGAGAGGCGAGAGAGTGAGAGAGAGAGAGGGGAGGGAGGAGCAGGAAGCATCAACTCCCATATGTACCTTGACCAGGCAAGCCCAGGGTTTTGAACCGGCGACCTCAGTGTTCCAGGTTGACACTTTATCCACTGCGCCACAACAGGTCAGGCAAATTGTATTCTTTAAAAGTCCTGCCATCAATATAGGAAAGTAAGAGTGAGCTTTGCAACTGAGATCTTCTGACTCTAAATATCAGGCTTTTTATTCTGTGCTGGATTCATGAGCCTATTTTCTTGTTTGTAAAATGGAATCAAGTGCACCTGTCATGATCATGAGAATAAGAAGAACTGTGTGCTCAATAAATGCTGGTAATTATATAATGAGATTTGTTATTTAAAAATCTGGCTTCAGAATTCCTCTTAGGAAATTGTCATTGCTCATTCACCCAAACTGGCCTCCACTTTGGGTCAGTCACCTAAACTGACTCCCATGGTCTGCCCTGACCAACTCTTCTACACAGCTGTTTGCTAGCTGACTTTTTACAACAGTTCCTACAAGGTCTGTAATGGCTCTTTTCTCCCTCAGTCACATGAAGGGACTTATCACTTTGATCATCAGCTGATATTTAGACTTCAAGGGCAAGTTTGTTCATGTCCTCCCTTCTCTGAGCCACCCTACTTCTCCCACACCCAGCCCTATATGTCCAAGTCCTAACCATGTCTCAGGGTCCTACTCAAATGTCACTACCTTCCATACCTGGCTGGCATCTCATCCTCCTCCAAATCATTGGAGAATTTATTTCCCTTCACCTTTCTTGCCACATTCTCTCTTGTGTTACAGACAATTGTGTATGTCCCATGTCCTGTACTACTCTTTCTGTTTAAGCTCCTTGAGAGCAGAAGTTAAGTCTTTTTAGCACACAGTAGCCATTCAGAATACCTGCTGAATGAATTAGTGGCTGCTAAGTGTCAAACACTATTCTAGGTATTGGGAATATAGAGATGCATTACCTTTGCATGAACCCCATTTGTGAAGAAAAATAAAATAAAACAAAGAGTTGTTGATGTATATGTGGCCCCTGGCATGTTTGACATCACTAGTGATGTAATAAATAAAAGCGTCTGCCTTCTGGGGCCAAGGGAAGCTGTGCAGATGAGGGGCCATCTGAGCTGAGCTTTTAATAAGAATTTCTCAGATAAACAAAAGGTAAGCACTTTGCAAGCAGAGGAAACTACATATCATCATTCAAAGAAAAGCTTAAAAAATATTTTAATTTAGGCCCCACCAGTCATGGAGTTTGTGCTCCTTAACAAGGACAACAAAGCTTTCGGCAGGCTCAGGGCACACAGATTTTGACTCAGAAGAGGAGAAAATCAGAAGAGAAATGCCCTTGAAGGAAGGAGGCAATGTCAATAATCATGCAGTTTTCTTTTCAGTGTGCCACAGGCTTTGACCTCAGCCTGGTATGGACTGGCCGCAGGGTAAGGCAGCAGAGTTAGGGAAGGCAGCAGGCTTTTCTTGAAGCAAAAAGAAATTCTTTTCCTGTGCTGTCCATCCACAGCAATACAAAGAAGCTTTATTCCCAGGCATCTACCTCCACACTGCCTTGTCCTCAAAAGAAACTTGTTTTGTTAGCATGGATTAGTCTCTTAGATAAATATTTGGCATTTCCTTCCACAGCAGTTTGGCAAAAGATGCAGATCCTCCTCCCCAATCCCAGTGAGAACTGCCTAATAGGGTCTAAGAGGAACCCTCCAGTTTTGGATAGGTCCAGAGGAGGGTGGGACAGGTGGCCATGGGAGATGGGGTGAGATGTAGGGTGTGAAAGGCTTAGAATTCTGGAGGCCCTGCTGCCAAGCACTCGGTGGCCAGGCATGATTATGTACACTGGGGAACCACCAGCCTGCTTCCTCCAGGGGTTGGAAGGGATTTGAAAAACCTGAGATAACTCTGGGTGCATGCTGAACATTGTCATCAACCTAAGAGAGGACCTGACTATGGGATTTACTCCTGCAAGGGACACTCAAATGAACTGAAATTCTGAATTCACTACCAAAACTGTCGCCCTCTCTTTATCCCTGGTGCCTCTAAGTACAAGCCTTTCAGGAAAGCCAGAAAGCAGGCGGGCTCTGTTGCACAATGGATAGTGCATTGGACTTCTAACGACAAGGAAAGCCAGAAAGCAGAGGCAGATAAGCAGCCAGAAAGAACCGACTGGACAATAACAGGATTCAGTCAACCTCATTCACCATTTCCTCCAGTCCTGTCTTCTGCCAGCTTCCTGCCAACCAACCCTCTGCCCTCTTTCCTTCCCCTACCCTCAAAAGGAGGGTGAACTGGGCAAGCAGTTCTTGTTCTGAATACATTAGGCTCATCTTTGTGCAGACTCTGGAGTTCTAAGAACAATCTTGGTTGGGGGATGTGGCACTGCATTCTGTGTAGATCAATAGATTGATCGGCAGACCAAGAAATCACAAGCTCTGAGTGTCAGATCAATTTAATTCACATAGACCATGGGCCAATGGTCAGCTGGGACTCGAGTCTGGGTGACATCCAAGATCTGAAACAAGGGGCAGGCCTGGAGAAGCAGGAAGAGAAGCTGGTCTTGCGCAGTGGTTGGCAAACTATGGCCTGGGGGCCAAACCTAGCCTGCCACTCTTTTTTTGTACAGCCTGTGAGCTAATATAATTTTAACATTTCTAAATGGTTGTAAAAATCAAAAGAAGAAAATTTTCTAACATGTAAAAGTTGTATGAAACTCAAATTTCAGTGTCCATCAATGGAGTTTTATGGGAACACAAACCTGTGCATTCATTTACATATGGTCATAGCCTGGCTGCACTACGCAGGAGCTGAGTAGCTGTGACAGAGACTATATGGTTCACAAAGTGGAACATGTCTACCTTCTGGCTCTTTACGGAAAAGTTTGCTTATCTTGTTCATTTTTATGATTGTAGCCTGTTGGAGGAGGAGGTAAACTAAAAGGGAGCTTTTGAGTGTTTGAATGTGCTTTACAGGCATCGGCCCAAAGAATTCTCACAGCAGCCATACAAATGAGAACTGTTACCCTTTTTTTTTCACAAGCAAATGGAGAAGCAACTGCAGGTCACCCAGTTAGAAAGTAGTGGTGCTAGAATCTGACCCCCACACTGTCTCTGAAACCGTGAACTAGGGCCCAGTGACAACGCAGGGTTGGGGCAGTGCTGAGGCATGCAAGAAGGCTGTGAAAAGGGGATGATTCAGATGCATGGAGCTGTTGAGGAAGAGCCTGCAGGTGGAGGGTGTTCCAGGGAGGGGGCACTGGGAATGGTTGGTATGTGTGTTGGGAACTGCAGTTGGATTGGTTCCTTGGTATGACCACTTTGCCTGGTGGTGCCTGAACACATTTATTCAGTGGGGTCCATGGAGGATTGGTGTGGGGTGCAGATTACCCCAGAACATCAGTCTAAATATGAAGAGTATGCTTACTCACACTTGGTCTCTGGGTACTCCCTCTGGCACTGACCCTAACTGCCTCAGTGGTCATTTTCAGCTATACTGTCAGGCTTTCATCCTGGGGGCCTGGCAGGGCACCTCTGTGCCAAGCATGGTGTTGGGCATTTACGTGAGTGTAATGGCACTGTTACTGAGAGCTTGGAAATAAAGGTCCTGGAGTCAGAGGACAAACCTGAGTTTGAATTCTTGCTGTCACTACGTGACCTGGGGTGGGGGTGCCTCCACCTCTCTGAGCCTGTTTTTCTATTTGCACATCTGCAAGGGGGGGTGTGTAGTAATAGAACCAACCTCACAGATCCTGCTGAGAATTAGGCAGAGAATGTTAGCTTATGATGATGGTCTCCCTTAGTCTTCACAGCTCATTTCACTGAGGAGGTAACTGAAGCTCAGAAATTTGCCCAGGTTGGCAGTGACCAGATGGTAGAGCTGGACAGCCAAAGCTCAGGCTCTTTGCCCTTGACCATGACAAGAGAAAGTCATTCCACCTTTGTGTACCCATGCCCTGCACAGCTTTTTTTTTCATGCCTGAAGGGTGTAGCATATGAAGATACAGACGTTAGGTGTGCAGGCGGCAAGCAGGGACAGCTCCACTTCCTGCTCAGGCCTCCAGATGAGAAGTACTTTGGAAGAAGCAGCCTGCTTGCTTTGTTCTTCCTGCCACATGACCTGCTGCTTCCTAACTGTGGCCCCTACCTGTCCATAGACACAGCCAAGGGTTTGAGGTAGGGAGCAGGACTGAAATGTCTCTAATCTTTGGTTCAAGGCCAGGTTCTTTGCTTTAATGCCCAATGGTATGACCAGCTGGCAGATTCTGTAGTGGTCAGAAAGCCACATGTCCACAGCATCCCAACATTCTAGAGTGGCTCTTTTCTCTGATACACCAAACAGCCCAGACCTCCATCACACATATTCCAGAGCCCAGCAACTTACTCAAGATTTTGTATAGGTAATTTAGAAGTTTTATTTATTTATTTAAAAGATTTTATTTATTTATTTATTATAGAGAGGGGAGAGAAAGAGAGAGAAGAGGGGAGGAGCAGAAAGCATCAACTCCCATATGTGCCTTGACCAGGCAAGCCCAGGGTTTTGAACTGGCAGCCTCAGTGTTTCCAGGTTGACACTTTATCCACTGTGCCACCACAGGTCAGGCTCTAGAAGTTTTCTTTTAAAATCCTGTTCCAAGTCTGCCTTTAAATCAGAACTTTGTAATTATTCATATTAATGTGGATCTAAATCATTTTGTACTTCGTTTGTTCCTCCTGGTCTGTTCTTCTCATTTATCACTTTTTTTTTTTGAGAGGTAGGAAGGCAGAGATACAGACTCTTGCATGCACCCCGACCGATCAGGATCCACCTGGCAAGCCCCCTACAGGGCAATGCTCTGTCCATTTGGGGCTGTTGCTCTGTTGCTTGGCAAGTGAGCTATTTCAGTGCCTGAGGCAAGGCTATGGGACCATGCTCAGTACCCAACTTGATTGAATCTTTTGAGCCATGGCTGCAGGAGGGGGTGGGGGGAGGAGAGGGAGAGGGAGAGGGAGAGGGAGAGGGAAGGAGGGAGAGAGGAAGGGAGAGAGAGAGACACACACACACAGAGAGACAGAGAGAGAGAGAGAGAGAAAAGCAAGAGGGGGAAGGGTAGAAAAGCAGATGGGCACTTCTGTGTGTCCTGCCTGGGAATTGAACCCAGACATCCACAAGCTAGACCAACGCTCTACCACAGAGCGAACCGGCCAGGGCCTTGCCATTTTTTTCTATTTGTTTGGAAGTTAAATGCTGATTCTATTAGAGGTTTCTCTCTTGCCTGAGGTTTCTCAGGATACCCTGACTGCTAAGTCTGTCTGGTCCCTCTTACTCTTGCTCCCATTAATTCTTCAGTGCTCACTTCTTGCCTCTTAATCACTGTTCTTAACCCCCTTCTCTTCATGCATTCACCACTAAAGGTACAACAACTTTTTACTTACCCTACAGGTAACATGGAGTTGGGGAGATTCAAGTTGCTAAGCTTCTTAGAGCCCCTTGACCATGAGGATTTTCAACCTACCCACGTCCCTCCTTGGATCCTCGCTGGTCCTAACTTCAGATCTTTTCTCCCAGAGTCCTAACCCTCCTCTCTCATCTTCCTAGACCACCCCATCCACCCTACCTTGCCCAATTTTTCTCCTTGGATTTTTCTTTCTTTTTTTAAAAAAAATATTTTATATATTCATTTCAGAGAGGGGGAGAGAGAGAAGGAGGGAGGAGCAGGAAGCATCAACTCCCATATGTGCCTTAACAGGGCAAGCCCTGGGTTTTGAACCAGTGACCTCAGCATTCCAGGTCAACACTCCATCCATTGCGCCACCACAGGTCAGGCTCCTTGGACTTTTCATTATCTGAACTCAGGTTAAATCTACTTACTTGTTAACTGTCTCCCTCTCATTAAGCTCCACAGGGTATCTTTTCACCACTATATCCCCAGTCTGATGATAGGCTTGGCACACAGCAGTGAAGACAAGAAGTCAATATTTGTGGAACAAGCAGTTGAATGCTGGCAGTTGAGTCCTCATCGGGAACATTAACCCAGTGCAACTGATACAATAAAGAGGAAGATAGGTCTCCCGGGATCCCTTCCCCATCCTAGGTGCAGGGGCGTAGACTGCACACCTCTGGGTCCCAAAGCCTCCCATGGCTGAAAAACCAGACTCAGGGGGGCAGGTAGAGTAATGTACTAACATTTTTAATATAGTCTGATCAGATCAATTCACATCACGAGGTCAACCTGGGCTTGCTCACGTGTGACACAACCGAGGTACACAGTGTCCCCACCTACCAGCTCTCCTACCTTCCTGGTTCCCAATAGCACTGAAACCTCTACCTCCCTGACCAGACTGGCATTTTTAAAATTTTGCATAAAACTATTTCTTCCATAGACTTCAAACGATCAACTAGCCAAGTTAATTATGGTACATCTAAACAAAGTTTAATACTAACCCTAACTTGTGACTGCGGTTTACAGAGCTCTGTATCACCTGGGATAGCTTTCAGTAGCAATTCACTACAACTGGTCCTAAAAATAATAACAATAATAATAATAATTAGAGACTTAAAACCCAACAGCAAGTTGAATGGTTAAAATCACATAAGAACTGGAATTTGGGGTGGGCATGTCCTCAATAGCTAATCTTGTCCTAGTAGCAAAATGCTAGCCTCCAAGCACGGCTCCAAAACATCTGGGGCTCTCTAGGTCAAGGGTTAAACTCAGGCAGCTCTTGAAGGACACTCACCCCATGGTCCATGGGATGCTGGACGCTTCCAGCTTCCTTAAAGACAGTGGGGCATCCGAGTTGTGTGAGTGGGTGGAACCCTCCTGTGGCTTCTTTTGAGGGATGAGATGGGGAATCACTGAGGTCCCAGAATGCTAACAGGTATGGGTTTGGGTTGGGGGGGTCACTGAGAATTGAGCACCAGGAATTCCAGTTTCCACCCATTAGAGAAACTGGGACTGGTGTAGCCTTGGAGGCCTATGTAGTGTTTCCTGCCCTTGCCCCATACTGGGTCTCACAGATATTTCTGCAGAGTATCAGATGAGGATCTATTTCTAAAGACCATTGGGGGAATGGGTGGTAGAGAGGGATGGGATGATAAGAGGGAGGGGTTAAAAACAAATAAAAATCTCTCAGCTACAGAACCCAAAGACATCATTTTCCTCCGCATTCACAGCATTTCTCAGCAGTCCCCAGATGGCGGTTTCCATGGGGATGCAGCATCTGCCTCACTTCCCCTCAGCCCCCATGGGCTGCTGGTCAACCTCAGGATCTACTAAAGATGATGCAAATGCCGACTGAACAATCTGAAACCCAAAGGACTCTAGGAGAGACATGTTCTGCTGGGGAGAGAAAGGTGAGCCAAGGGCAGGGCCCAGGTCCCCCATGGGGCCCCCAAGGGCCCGGACATGAACCTTCTGGATGTGTTTGTTCAAGTATGACTTGGAGCGGAAAAAGCTCCCACACTCAGGGCAGGGGTACTTCTTCTCTCCATCAGACTCCATTTTGTTTTTAGGGACTGCCATGTCACAGGAGAAGGAGCCATTGGTGCTCTGCTTCTCCGGCGTCTTCAGATCGCTGGCATCCGAGAGGTCACCATAGGAGTCGGAGCTCTCAATCGGATCCTGATGTGAGCATTTCTGGCCTTCTAGGAGAAAACAAAACACAGAGGAGAGATGAGGCTAGGCTTTGGAGATGCCCCTCCTGGAGGGGTTGTGAGGGGCCAGCTCACAGGCCTCTGGAGGCAGCCGATGGCCATCCACTGTCCTGGCAGAACCCACCGAGGTTTGGCTGGTCAGTGGAAGCCTGGCGTACCTTTGGGGGTGAGACAGCAGGGCCCTAGGGCTGCCTGCCTCCCTTACTGAGGACTCTTCATGCAGGTGCACATGTATTGCTCACCATTGTCTCAGCCTGCCTCAAGGAAGGGGGTACAGAGAGGGGACCTCTACTCCTGCCCAGCACAACTCAAAGACCCCAACTCCTAGGTGCTCTCTTGGATGCTTTTGAAGGTAGAACGCTGTTCTGATGATGCCAAACATGTATGTTAATGGCCTTGCCTCTGCTCCAGACTAGCTGCACCCCAGCAAGGCAGAACCAGAGCAACAGGGTCCTCAGCAGACCCCACTGATGGCTGAGACGGAAGCTAGTCCTTTTCCCAATGCTGCAAACACAAGCCTTGCCCTTACCACCTTCCATCTGCCAAAACCTTTCCTGGGCCAGGTGGCCAAAGCACAGAGATTAAAAGCAACTTTGCACAACTCAGTTGGCTAACTGTCCCCACGCAGGGCCCAGGACAAGCTGGATCTCGAAACGACCCTCACTGCTCTGCCTTGCTCAGCCCACAATGGAGTCCACCACCAATCAGAGCTCCTGCCTGGGTTCAAGAGAGCCATGCCGGGAAGGGAGGTCTGTGATGGGAGCATGGAGCATGCCATCTCTGCCATCCGCCAAGCCCCTGGCATCATCCCAAAGGCAACAACAATCTGAAATACCACAGAACAACCTGAATCAACAAGTGAAGGTGGGGCTTAGGGAATGCTATGCAAACCAACTTGGAGTAAGAGGCAGTCTGGTAGCTCATTTATCACCATGCATCTCACAAACACAGCCAGACACCCTCTGAAAAGGTTCACTTACAACAACCAGTTGCACCTATCAAGAAGGAAGCCCACCCTTGGCTCTGCCTGCTCTGCAGGGTCAAAGGAGAAGAAAGCATTTAGCCACAGCTCCACACCACCCTTTAAGGGCCATAGGCAACAGACAAGCCCAAAGTAATTGATCATGCAGGGATCCTCTTCCTGTCCTGGGCCTAGGACATCCCTGCAGGGCTCCAGACTGTGGGGCTGGCCAGGAGCAAGGGAGGAGGGCTGGGGAAGAGGAGGCGGGGGCTGGATCATGGATCATGGCAGTGCCCTAAAGCCTTACTCACTGCCCTGGAGTGAGATACCCGCTGTGACTTTTGTCCTGGAGGCCACTGCCACTCAGATCTCTGAGCCTCCTTGAGGCGGCCAGCAAGCCGGCAGCCTTCCCGCCTCCCCACACCCGGCCCAGCGCCCCCACAACACAGTCTGCGCAGAGAAGCAAAGTGCAGAGCAAGGGGTCGCTTGCCTTTGTTGCCATAGGTCCTGGCGCAGTGGAACGCTGCTCCCCCATTCGGTATGGGCTCCTGGTGCCTGGAGACCTGGGGAAGGGGAACACCGTGGTGGGTTTTAACATGGACCTTTAAGTAGGAGGCAGAGGAGAAACCTAAACAAGACAAAAGGAGATGAGATCCCACGGCCAGCACAGAGACACCTCTCTGCTTCCCCCAAGCCTCTCTGGCCGCTCTGGCTAGCGTTCCCAGGTCAGCTGCACCTAGAAGGGGCCCCTCCTTGGCACAAAAACAGCTGCAACCATGGGAGCCACCTGGCTCAAGATGAAGGGTAGCACTGTCCTCGAATCGGTTTCTCTGCAGAGCCCACTCTCCAAGGTTGTGGTTGAGGGCCCAGGCCGGCTTCCTGGACAGATGGGTGGTCTGAGATCCTGCTCCTGCCTGGGCCGGAGGCCAAATGCCTCTATGTTTGCTTGGCACCTCAGTAAGGAGTGGTTTGAGTGGAGGTCTTATAGTCCCAGGTCAGCTGCAGGGACCACGGCTAGAAATGTAGTTAGAAAAGTATATGGGGCTCCAGGGCGGCCATGGGCTGCCAGCAAGAAGAAGGTTTGCTAACACTTATAAAGGTAAACGGTACAACAAACCAGATGGAGGCAAGATGAAATCCCAAAGGAATGCCTCCAGGAGTACTCCTTCTTCTATTTATTAGGACATGTTTTTATTTTGCTAACTTTTTCACCTTCACAAAGGTGGATTTTCTAACTGTTTAGACCTTCTGAAGAACAAGAAAAATAGGAAGTTAACGTTAAAGGGGTGTAGTCATCTCTTTATTTATGGTGGTCTTTCTGGTTCAGTTTTGGAACATCCATCAGGTTCACGTAAGGAAGAAATAGGGATTATTTGTCTTTATTTTGGGAAAGGGGCAGTCCAGCCATCTTGAGGGTGCTCCAGCTCAACCCAGCTGCTCCAGTCAGTTTGAGCCTAGTGAGATCCCAGGCTGGGAAGAGTAGATAGATGTTGGGCCAACTTCTACACCACCCACAAGTCTGAGGATATGGAACCAGGTAGGCCGGTCAAAGGATTTCGCCTTGGGTTTCACAGGAAGGAGCTGTGTCACCAAACTCCATTTGTGGTCAAGGATCAGAAAGTGCCTTCAGCAGGAAGTGAAGTTTTTTTTAGCATGAGGCCCACTTGGAGTGCCAGTGCCTTGATGACGTCCCTTTAATCCACTCCCAATATGGCTGACATATTCTCAGGTACTTTCATTCCCTTTTAAAATTACACTTATAGGATAATAGTATCCATTACTAACAGGTCAGAGGCTATAGAATACTGTGTAAAAGGAACTTGTCTGAACTGGCAAGGCCTTTGGAATGCTACTAGAACTATAGTAAAAGTTCACCTTCAGCAAATGGTGATGGTGTGCCAGGGCCCAACACATTGCATACATTATTCTGTAGTATTCCCCCAACTGCCCTATGAGCTGGGAATTATTATACTTGTTTTATAGATGAAAAAATAAAGAGACCTGGTGAGGATAAGGAACTTGTAGTCACATGTACATCTACTAAGTCGCAGAGCCTAGACACTCAACTCCAGGACCATGTGCCACATGTTGTCCTTAACCAGTGAGCAGACTCTTTGTAATAGTTCCTGTGTCTTAGCCCTGGCCCTGGAAATACCCCTAGGACTTTGCAATAGATTTCTTTCTCACCATTTACATTCGTGTTATTTCTCTTCTATTAGAATGGAATCCCTTGACAGACAGGGCTGACCTGTGGGAAGCTTATTAAACAAATACTCCCCTGACAACAGTGTTTGGTGGTTCTGAGGAAATGGGGGACTGAGTGAATTATCCTTCCTTTCCTGACGTAGCTACTTCACAGTCCCACTTGGGCCAGATGCTGGCATCCTGCCCTGGCTGGTAGAGTGAGTTGTCCTGTGCTGTGACTGAGTGGTCTCCTTGGAGCTTACCACAGGGGACAGATTGGCTTAAGAGGGTCCCAGCCCTGACTGGATAGCTTGGTTGGTTACAGTATCATCCAATGCATAATGAATGTGGGTTCAATCCCCAGTCAGGGCACATATAAGAACAAACTGAGGTTTCTGTCTCTCTCTCTCTCTCTAAAAGCAATACACAATTTTTTTAAGGAAAAAAAGAGAGTTCCCTATAAACATTCCTAAGAGGGAAGATGTAGTCAGGAATGAATAGACGAGACTAATGGGAAAGAAGATCTTAGCACCCTGCTCAGTGTTGTGGCCCTAACAACCAGCATAGATATCAGGACTTTCTGATGGTATAATGATACCACTTTAAAAGGGAATTTTTTTCTCTTTTTTAAAACCCTGTGAGGCCTCTGCAGTGGTATGGTGTACCCAGTTAGGTCCACTGCAATCAAAGGGGATGGGAAAGATCACCAGGAATTATTATATTTACTCCTTGTGGGAAGATTTCTACTAGGGGAATACAGCAGATGCTCAATGAAAACTTCCTTCTTTTTTCTGAAAAAACAGTCTGAGAAACACATGGCTGGGTCCTCTTGATTTTACCCAGCTGCAGACTGTACTATCTATAGCAAAACCACATGGCGGGGTGGTAGGAGTAGATCCACAGCTGCCACTTAAAGCCCAGAATTTAAACACAGAGCAACTCAGCAGCCAAGTGTTGGGCTAAACAGAAGCTGAGTTTCTGAGAAGAAAATATTTAGTTGGAATTCTGCATTCACCTGCCCATTTACCACTGATTAACCAAAACCCAAAGAGGCGGCTTGATCCAGGCACCAGAATGATGGAGACACTGAGCACTCATGTGACTCCACTAGAGCCAACAAGCCACTCTGCCTCACACTCTAGAGATGAAGAGTTTATTACCAAAAGTCTCCTGTTCTCCACTGCATTTTCTTGTCTGTTATGTTACGTTTCACACTCCAGAGCAAATCTTTCTTTTGCAAGTTCCACATCCATACCGGGATCAGGGACTCCTTTCTCCTTGTTTAAACATTGGTGGGCCATGCCCAATTGAGCAGTGCTAGATGGGGACACTAAGTTGGTGTGTGTCAGCTCAGTCCAGGGGAATGGCAGGCTATCTGCACCCATGACTGGCACTGGTGACTACCTGTACGTCCACCTCTGAGTGGGAAGAAGACTTCCTCTATTTTTTAAGCAGTGATGTTGGACACCAGATATTATCTGTCAAAGGCAGATTCCCAATAAGCTATCTCTCTTTCTCATACCAGTACATATGCATATATATACAAAGATTCTGCTGTAGAAATTTTAAAAGAAAGGAAGGAAATTATGGTGCCTGACCAGGCGCAGTAGATAGAGCATCAATCAGCCTAGGACTCTGACAACCCAGGTTCAAAATCCCAAGGTCACTGGCTTTAATGTGGGCTTATCCAGCTTGAGCACAGGCTCACCAGCTTGAGTGTAGGGTCACCAGTTTGAGTGTAGGATCATAGCATGGTCACTGGCTTGAAGCCCAAAGGTCAATGGCTTGAAGCCCAAGATCGCTAGCTTAAGCCCAAGGTCGCTGGCTTAGCCTGAGCCCCCCGGTCAAGGCACATATGAGAAAGCAATCAATGAACAACTAAGGTGCTGCAAATATGAGTTGATGCTTCTCATCTTTCTCCCTTTCTGTCTCTGTCCCTATCTGTCTCTCTTTCTCACTATAAAAAAAAATTATGGTGATCTATCAGGTCCTTCTCTACTTCTCACTGATCAACTTAACTGATATCCTCAACTTGAAAATGAGGAAACAAGCTTTTTTGATCATCATATTCTTTCCATTGCAAATTATCGTCCTCCACAGAAGGTATGACCCACATCCTGATACATCCCTAGGACAAAGACAAGATAATCTATTTTAGGTGTGGGGCTAAAGTGTCCAGGCTGCTTCTCACCTTTCCCATTCTTCATAGGCAAGAGCCGTTTGTGTGGCAAAGACTGAAAATGGCAGAGATATAGGTAGTTAGGTTGAATGCTTAAGAACTGTTGGGATTGAAGCATCTCAGAGGACCCTTAGAAATTCACTTGATCCAACCTCAACCATCTGACCAGCTGGCTGACATCAGCCTTTGCTCAAACCCTTGTAGAGAAAAGAACATTCATTTATTCGTGCAGCTCCTCCTCCTGTATTCACAGCCTTGGTGGTTGGCAGGGCAAAGGATGACCCAGAGCTCTCTGCATTCTAATTCCAGTGTCCCAATGTCTTCGATGTCCTTATTTTCTTCCTTTTTCCTTTTCCCAGGAGAAGCCTCTTCCTATTTCTGCCCAAGAAATGAGTCCAGAGGTAGAATCCTGCTCCTCTTCTGATACAAAATGAAATTGTTGTCCTTCTGAGTACCAAGTGGGTTGGACCAGAGCCGGCTTTTATCTTCTGGGAAGAATGGGGTTTCTTGCTCTGACTCTGAGACCCAAAGCTGTTTAGCCTCTGATCCAGATGTAGTCTCATCTTTTCTGAGATAAGGTGGCCTCTGCTTTTATTCTTCTGGTGTCTCCACCCCAGTCATGTAGCCTGTGGCTGCCCAAGTCCTCTTTACCAGCTCCAGGAGAAAGAAATCCTGACGTACAATACTTGTTGGCTTTGCCACATCAGCTGTCTGGTAACTGGGTCAACTTGCCCTGCTGTTCCCTGCTGCTCTCAGCTCTTCTTCCCTCCTGAGCTGAGCCCTCAGAGGCTTCCACCAGCTCTTGGCCCACTCACAATCTGGGGTAGGCTTTCTGGGTTTCCTCGTTAGCATCTTTCTCCACTCTCATTAGTTCCTGTTTCTGGGTTCTGACTCCAATTCTCAGACTGAGAACTTTAACCTTATATACTTGACAAAACACCTGAGGATGGCATGTTTGTAGTAGGTTTAGAGGTATTTCAGGGTGCTGTCAGGAAGCCAGGTTAAGATGAAGCAAGACAAGAAACTCTTTCTAAAACTGGGGCAGCCAGTCAAGATGGTCAGCCACAGCCTGGTAACTCCTTGTATGCACAACCCCAGGGCCTGCTACCTGGGTGAAGTTCCTACCAGAAAGGATTCTATGGACATGTCAGAAAATAGGACTGACACTTAAGTACCTTTTATTACCACCTTCCTGCTTTCATAGCAGTTTTCTTGGTGATGCAAACAGCAACATCCAGGGCCTTCAAGGCAAACCCTCAGGTATGCAGTTGCAGGGAGGGGCACCAAGAACAGCCAGCTACTCAGCAGTCTCCCTCTACCAGCGACCTCAGGGCACATAGAGATGGCACAGGACCCCAAGATTCCAGCCAAGGACTGCAGGGATGTTTTGCCTGGGCTAAACCAGAGTGTCAGTGAGCAGTGTCTTTCCTAACACTGTTACAAAGTGTAAGAATGGGGCTTCCAAGTGTAGCATTTTGTGGGGTTCAGTTAACTTCCATCTACCTGTATGCCGGAATCCTCACAACAACCCTGTGAGGTGGGCAAGGGGAGGTGTTCTTAACCCCACTTAAGAGATGAAGAAACTGATGTTTAGAGAGGAGAAGGGAAAGCTCAAGGTCACATAATAGGATAAGGTAGGAGGGGCTGGGATTAAACCTTAGGCCCCTTGACTCCTGGTTTAGTACTCATCCATTAAGCCACATCCAAGATTTCCAAAAGCATTGGAACAAGCATGTCCCAAGAGACAAGACTTCTCAGCAACGTCCACACCTGGCCAAAGCAAGCGCACCGTGCAGAAGCATCCTCATACCCACTATAGACAGCTGCCACAACCTCCTTCAGCAGAGAGTGCAAGCTTCCTCCACTGACACTGCTTGCAAAACACAAATCTCAGCCCAACAGCCAACAAGTCCTGGCAGAAGCTCAGTTTCAGGACAAGCCTGATGTCATCCAACAGAACACCAGGGCCAAAGAGCCAGACACCACCTAGGCAGACCTCGGCAGCAAGCACACTACCCTGCTCAGAATACCTTCCATTTTTCCTTCTTGTCAAGGCCACAATCTACCTGGGATTGGGCTCTTTTTTGATCATTTGTGCTAGAAAGTTTCTGACCCTTATCAATATCCAGACCCAACCTTCTTCCCTCACTGCTGAATTTCACATGCTAGTGAAAGAGCCAGCAAAAGCTCTCAAGCAGGAACCCTTTCCTCCCACCTCTTGGGGGCTAATGACTCTTCCACCAACATCCATAGTTCAGTAGTACCTACAAATGCATCCATCCATCTTGTTGCCTGAGCAGCAGATATTATAAGCCCACACTTAGGAACAATACTCTTCCTGTTCTCACTTGCTAATTGCCTGGGAACTCTCATTCCAAGCACCCTAAGTTTCTTGGGAAAGAAGGAGTGGCAAGCAGCTAGATGAGCAATGAAGGTGTTTATCATTCAGTCTGAAGGGGAGGCCAGCCGGGCAAAGAATGGAGTCTCAGGCAGGGTGGTCAGGACACCCCCCCGGCCTCCCACACAAGCTCAGGACCATCTCTGGAAGTGAGGAAAGAGCAGGGAGATTACCTCGGTTACAGATGCTGCAGAAGTTGCTGGGCCCCTCACTGTGCTTCTTCAGGTGGTCTGCCATATACGCTGCCCGCAAGTACTTCCCACACACCTGGCAGGGTACCTTGTCTTCATGACAGGCCAGGTGGGAGCGCAGACGGTCTCGGGTGGCGAAAGAAGCATTGCAGGTCTGAGGACAGAAAGGAAAACAGGATGAAGTGAAAGCTGGCATTCACAATTGACTCCTCACCAAGCACACAGTGAAACAAAACCATTTCTGGCCGACACATCTGACTCCCTGTATAAAGAGAGTTTTAGAATGTGACCCATGCTTTCTCCCCAACATGCCAAGTAGCTGCTCTATTTCCCATGATGGCTTCTCATGGGACAGCCTGAGTTGGAATTCTTGGTTCCAGTGACTACCACAACATGGCATATTAAGTTCTATGTTCCTCTACAAAATGAAAATACGGTATTTGTTCATTTGTAAACATTAAGAATTGACATCAGCCTGACCAGGTAGTGGCGCAGTGGATAGAGCGTTGGACTGGGATGCAGAGGACCCAGGTTCGAGACCCCAAGGTTGCCAGCTTGAGTGCAGACTCATCTGGTTTGAGCAAGGCTCGCCAGCTTGAGCCCAAGGTCGCTGGCTTGAGCAAGAGGTCACTCAGTCTGCTGTAACCCCCAGTCAAGGCCCATAAGAAAAAGCAATCAACGAACAACTAAGGTGCCGCAACGAAGAATTGATGCTTCTCATCTCTCTCCCTTCCTGTCTGTCCCTCTCTCTGACTCTCTCTGTCTCTGTCACAAAATGAATGGATAAATAAATTAAAAAAATAAAAAGGACTGACATCAGTTGCATTGACTATAAGGGAATTTACAGAAGAGTTATTGGCATATAAACAGATCAGTCTTCCTGTTCTCCATCCTGGGTTTCCCTAGTTGCTTTATACAAAGAATTCAATTTATTCACTTTATTCAAAAGTGACGTTAGTCTTGGCCACAGGGGAATGGAAAGGCAGGACAAAGCACAGAGATTACTCTTCATATTTTTGTGAGTTTTTACTTAAAAAGCAGCCCATAAAATGGTTGTGTCAATTCTGCTAACGGGAGAATTAGCAGAGAAAGAGGGCCAGAGGCTTTGGGAGCATTTGTGAAATGTTAAGCTGGGGAAGTACTGGTAATAACAAGAAGGGTGACACTACCATGCATTGATGGAGCATTCATTCTGTGCCAGGCAGGAACCCACTTAGCCTTTAGAGGCACTTATCTCATACCGTACATCCTTATAGCAGCCCTCCAAGACAGTCTATTAGCACCTTCCAAGAGTGTAGTCACAGAAAGTTGTGCTGTGAGCACCAACTCACAGCCAGGTCCCAGGGGTAGATGACTCAAGCGATGAAGTTCAGCAGCAGCACCCTGGAAGGGCAGGCCCAGGGCCCAGGGCCCAGGCCCCAGGCCCCAGGCATTTCCTGTGCCTAGAACCTGGCTCGGTGTCAGTCCCTGATCTCCCAACATCCCTTTCTCAGCTGGGCCTTGCACAGACACCCAGCCTTGAAGGGCACGAAATGTCAGAAAAGCCCTCAGCAGAGTTCAGTCTGGTGACTTTTATGCTATTTTGGTTCTATGAAGGTGTTTCAGGGGTTCTAATCAAGTTTGACTCATTTCTCTCTGTGCATGTTTATTGTTTTAGAACTGCAAGAAAAAGCAACATTCACCTTTAAGTGCATTACAGATCCAATGTTAACCCACTGAAGACGTGCCACCCTGTTAACTTGCTAGAATGGAGATGTTCCTACTGTGTCTGTTCAATAGAAGCATATCCTGAGATCGCAAGACCTCAAGGTCAGTGTCTGGACATTGTCACCACGTACATTAATCTATCTCCTTACTGTACAATCAAATGAAATAGGCCCTGGCTGGTTGGCTCAGTGGTTGAGCTTTGGCCTGGCATGTGGAAGTCCTAGGTTTGATTACCAGCCAGGACACACAGGAGAAGGGCCCATCTGCTTCTCCATCCTTCCCCCTCTCCTTTTTCTCTCTCTCTTCCCCTCCTGCAGCCAAGGCTCCATTGGAGCAAAGTTGGCCCGGGCACTGAGGACGGCTCCATGGCCTCCACCTCAGGAGCTAGAATGGCTCCAGTTGCAGCGGAGCAATGCCCCATAGGGGCCTAGCATCGCCCCCTGGTGGGCATGCCGAGTGGATCCCAATCGGGTGCATGCGGGAGTCTGTCTGTCTGCCTCCCCACTTCTCACTTCAGAAAAAAATACAAAAAAAAAAAAGAGAGAAACAAATACATACGATACTGTGGAGGCAGAAGATGCCACTGTTGCTACCCCAATCCCATATGTCTGTGTGCATCAGGATAGGGCTTGCTGTCCTGTCATTATCTTTTAAGTGTTACAAATTTGAACAGAACAATTTAGACTAATAAAATACTGCATTTATTTATTTATTTATTTGTTTATTTATTTATTTATTTATTTTGAAAGAGAAAAAGAGAGATGGGGGAAGGGAGAGAGATGAGAAGCATCAACTCATAGTTGCGGCACCTTAGTTGTTCATTGATTGCTTCTCATGTGTGCATTGACTAGGGGGCTCAAGCCAAGCCAGTGACTTTGGGCTTAAGCCAGTGACCTTGGGCTTCAAGCCAACAACCATGGGATCATGTTGATGATCCTATGCTCAACCTGGCAACTCTGTGCTCAAGCTGGCAACCTTGGGGTTTCCAACCTGGGTCCTCAGCATCCCAGGCCAATGGTCTATCCCAGGGGTCCCCAAACTACGGCCCGCGGGCCACATGCAGCCCCCTGGGGCCATTTATCCGGCCCCCGCTGCACTTCCGGAAGGGGCACCTCTTTCATTGGTGGTCAGTGAGAGGAGCACATATCACTTGTTACGGCTAGCAGTGACAAATATGGAACCGGATATTGACCATCTCATTAGCCAAAAGCAGGCCCATAGTTCCCATTGAAATACTGGTCAGCTTGCTGATTTAAATTTACTTGTTCTTTATTTTAAATATTGTATTTGTTCCTTTTTTTTTTTTTTTTCTTTTTTTTTTCTGAAGCTGGAAACAGGGAGAGACAGTCAGACAGACTCCCACATGCGCCCGACTGGGATCCACCCGGCACGCCCACCAGGGGCGAAGCTCTGCCCACCAGGGGGCGATGCTCTGCCCATCCTGGGCGTCGCCATGTTGCGACCAGAGCTACTCAAGCGCCTGAGGCAGAGGCCACAGAGCCATCCCCAGCGCCCGGGCCATCTTTGCTCCAATGGAGCCTTGGCTGCAGGAGAGGAAGAGAGAGACAGAGAGGAAAGCGCAGCGGAGGGGTGGAGAAGCAAATGGGCGCTTCTCCTGTGTGCCCTGGCCGGGAATCGAACCCGGGTCCTCCGCACGCTAGGCCGACGCTCTACCGCTGAGCCAACCGGCCAGGACTTGTTTGGTTTTTTTTTTTGTTTTTTTTTTTTAACTTTAAAATAAGATATGTGCACTGTGCATAGGGATTTGTTCATAGTTTTTTTTTTATAGTCCGGCCCTCCAATGGTCTGAGGGACAGTGAACTGGCCCCCTGTGTAAAAAGTTTGGGGACCCCTGGTCTATCCACTGCGCCAAAATCAGGCTGCTTTTATTTTTTTTATATATTGATTTTATTCATTTGACAAATGAGAAGGCTGAGTTTAGAAGTGATTTGCCCAAAGCACATGATTCAACTCCTAGAGAAAACAGCAGTCTAAACATCTGCTATGCCATCACAGTACTCTACACATCCTTCCTGCTACCCTGTGGTTCCTGTCCTCCCTGACAGCTAGACAGATGGAGGCCCTGAGAGGATATGGGACAACGGCCTGGGAGCCTGCCCAAGCCTTTGCTCTTACCATCTCTAGGCTCAGCAGAGGTACTTCTGGTGAAAGGTACTGATACTTTTTAACAGTGTACTTGGTAGCCAGGACTTCCCTGACAAGGAGAGGTGACAGGCTTGTGCAGAGAATCTTAAATACTTAGGTGCCTCAGAAAGCATCATGAGTGCTTGGTCTCATGGCCACAGGTGGTGCCCTGCTCAGTCTGGGACCTCATGACTCAATTATAGGCCACAGTTTGGGGGGACCCTGAATTTTCCACTAGCCCTCCACCCTATGAACCAGAGCAAGGGCTGCCATAAACACCCTCAGGAAGGTGCACCTGTTGATTTACTCAGTCAAAAGCCAGCTTTGCCAGCCAGTCACCTGACCACAACCCCTCCAATGATGAGAGGCAGTGTGGTCTATGCCTCAGAATTCAAAGGAATCAAACATGGACCAGGTGTGAGAAAATGCAGCTGAAAGCACACATTCAGGATTGTCTCCCGCGTTCCCTGGGAGAGGGTGCCACTAGAGGAATATGAAAGAGATGCCTTGTTTCTCTTGCCAGCTTTCTTCTGGGATCTGTTCTTTAAAGCATTGCCTGTCATACTTTGCTACCTAAAGATAATGGACAGCCAAGCCTCAATTATCCACAAGTAGATTATCCATTTGAAGGATTACCTAAGCAAAATTAAAATCACAGACCAAGCCGACTTTCCCTATCCCATCTTCCATTGATATCTCTCAGGGAATGAAAGCTAACTTTAGCCTGAGCAAACATGATTAGGAATACAGTATAAATCTGCTGTTGGGGGAAAAAACAAACACAACAAAAACTTTCACTGTGTTACAAAGCCAAATTAAAGTGAATTAAAAGTGACTTGTTGGCTTCTATGTTCCAGAACTGACCTTTCATAGCTGAGTCCCCAGAGTTTTCTGGGGGAATTGTGCAAGTGGATGAGTCTGAGTCTAGACCCACCAGAAGTTCAGAGAATACAGGACATAAAGAGGCTGGTCACACAACTCAGGAGAGAAGGGACATAGAAGAGTGCATGAGGGAGAAAAATATCTAAGAAGGGGACACCTAGAACCTCCATGGTAGGGCCACGCAGGGGAAAGGCACTTCCCTTCCGGGAGACAGGGAGAAGACAGAGGGACCCTGATGGGACAACAGTGAGCTTGCAGTAGCATGATCTGATTGCTGGTGGTGCTTGGAATGGTGGTCCTGCCCACAGCCCTATGCTATTGTTAAGCACATATGTCAGTCAGGTCCAGCCCAGCCAACCTGAGCTTGGGTCACCTCTGGTCATCACCACTCAACACTGAGCTCCAGTCATGCTCCCTTCCCTCCCCCTGCCAGTTTCTCCCCATCCCAGAATTAAAGCTTTACTTCTCAAGAGCTGAGCAGCTCAGAAATGGGGCCCAAATGGTACCAGAGCCACTACTGCACACCCAACTTTTGGTGACCTCTGAAGTCTGCCCGACTCAGGGAGTGTCCTAAGCAGCCTTTTCCACAGCCCTGGAAAGTCTAAGGGAGGCTCAGCACCAGAGGCTTTGCTGGCACCCTTCTTGAGGCTGTCAGGTCCCTTACCCCCACCTCCATTCATTCCTTCTCTAAGGAGCTTTCCCTCCAGCCCAATCCACCCCACTAGCCTCTGAGAAGTGGGGTTACTGGAAGCAATGGGAGAGGTCTCAGCTTCTCTAGCCTCTGAGCTCCACATGGGAGAAATGTCCTAGCCCACTGCACTCCTAAATCCAGCAGTACCTGGGCCGTCTGGGTCAGTTGAGGACACTCAATCAGGCCAAGCCCCAAGGAAACTTGTGTATCACTGCCAAGCCTGAGGGTTCATGCCCTGACATTCAGATGGCCTTTTCACTCAAACTGTGACACCAGTCTTGTCCCATTCTGTCCTCTGTGGCATCAGAAGAGGCTGAGAGGTACATGCCCAGCTTTGCCAGGAGCCCAAGAAACCAACTCCCAGAGAGCCATCTCTTTACCTCTGAGGCTTTCAGAATATATACCATGCAAAACAAATGCCCCTGCTGGTTAACCAAGCCCAGGCACACCCAGCTAGCCAGTTCAGCACATGAGATCCAGCATGTCTTTACCTGCTGGATCATCGTCTGAGGAGTCTGGCTATGGGGCTGGAGGGGAGCCCAGTAGGTCTGTGAGAGTGCTTATTGGAAGGGCAGGGCAGGAGTGGGCTCATACACCGAGGGACAATGATGTCAGTGTTATGACACAAACCAAGGACAAAACACACAAAGCCTCAAATGTTAGAATTAAAACTTTTATCATCACTCCTGTTATCCCCACAGAGCCTGCAGGGACTAAAGGGCACACCACCGGGATCCGAGGGGATGGGGGATCTACATCTGCTTTATCAGCCCCCAAAACCATATACAGGGGTGACCCAATGTAAAGCTACTGGTTAGTCTAGTTCCTGAGCAGACCTGCTAATAAATCCCCAAAACACAAAAGTCTAATTCACTAGCCAGAAATGAAAGCAGGACCTGTCTGAGTGGGAAGAGGAGGGCAGCAGGGGTTGACCCAGTTGGAGTTGCACCAGAGTCTCCTCTGGAGGGGCATTCACTCCCAGGGTGGGGGAAGGGTGGCCAGGCCCGTTCTAGAAACCCTCCACCTTAGGGAAAGCGATGCCAGGAGAGGGGAAGCATAGAATCCAGTGGCATAATTCCCAGGAATGCACCAACTTCCAAAATCGGCCAGATACACAGGGGTACCTGGAGGCTGTTGGGGAGACCAAGAAAGGAGCCTCTTGCTATCCCCATCTGGGGTCCCTGAGCTGGGAAAGGTTCCAAGTAACCCTGGAAGGAGCCAGGCATGGTGAGTGGGAACCACTCTACTGGCCTCTCCCGAAAGCTAGAGTCTCAGAGCAACCGCCACTCCCATTCCCTCCACAGAAAACCCTCTCGGGGAGGCCAGGCTAGCCTACAGGCCACTGGGGAAAGGCCCGGCTGCCCTCTGGGGCAGCCCAGCCCTGCCTCAGATATCCCGGAGGGGCAGGGCAGAAGAGAGTGTTGCTGGAATGTGCTGGGCCCAGGTTTTCAAGGGCTGGGAATGATTTTTTTAGAGAAAGGGAAAAGGTGGTGTCAGGAACCGAATGGGACGACCTCCACAAAGCAGGCTGGGCAAAGTCCCATGATGGCAGGTCGCTAGGAAGAGATTCCAGGGGCGGCAGGCCGCT
The DNA here is from genome assembly GCF_036850995.1 of Saccopteryx leptura. Lineage (NCBI taxonomy): Eukaryota > Metazoa > Chordata > Mammalia > Chiroptera > Emballonuridae > Saccopteryx > Saccopteryx leptura. The sequence goes on along the minus strand of NC_089504.1, from coordinate 230,661,742 downwards.
GCTGCTCCCAACCCACACCTGGAAAAAGGGCAGAGAGTGCAGGTTACCCCCCCAAGCCATTGGGCACGCCCCCACTGCCCTCAGGGCTCCTCCTACTCTGCCAGGCCGCTCAGCACACTACCTAGGAGAGTCAGAATGTGCTCTGTGATGAGAAAATCAGAGACAGAGAGAAGGCAACAACAAGGCACAGATGGATCCCAGCAGCCCCACCCCCAGGTTATCATCCTCAAGAGACCACCTAGCAGGGCTTATGTGAACACTATCCATACCTGGCCCCTGGGGGCTCCTTGGCCTACCTACAAGAAGTCCATCCCTCCCTCAGGTCTCCCTGAACCCTCCCTCGTTACCACCAAAGATAAAGAGAAGCAGGCTACCCTACCAGAGGTTATAGTAAGCTTTCTACAACTCTGGCTCCCTCAGACTGTGGGAACTTGGCACAGAACAGGGGGAGGTAACCAAGAAGAGAGAGGCATGTTTTCCATCTACGCAGGAATGCTCAGTGGCCAGGAAAGGAAACTCAAGTCTCTGGGTGCCACAGGGCTCCCAGACACTGGTCAAGCAGACAAACCAAGGGTGAGAATCTTGCCCAGCCTTCCCTATCTACTGCTACACAAAGAGCTCACAGTGAGCAAAAACCACTTTGCTCTCCAGCCCCCAGAGGGATTAAACAGGTGCCAGTGCTTGGAGATAAGACCCCTCACTCTCTCCACCCCCTGCTGCCTTGTGCTCTAACCTGAGGGGACCCAGAAAGAGCTCCTACTTCAGTCAGGCTGCCTGGCTAATAAGGGAAGGTGTGGGTTGCTAGACCACTGAGGAGCCCATAACAAACCCTTCCCTCCCCATGGTGGCCCTTGCAAACTGCTGAGAACCAGAAGCCAGGCTCAGTGGGGTGCCAGTGCCCCCAGGACAACACTTGTGCAATGTGGCCCACCATCCAAGGAGCTGGCTAATACCAGGAGAGGAAAGCTAAGCAACACAAGAAAGATGGAGACAGAGTGGGAACCAGGACCCAAAAACCAAGAAGGAGGGGACATCAGCAGTGGGGGGGAGGGGACCAGGGGGAAGAACAAAGACGAACAGACGGAGCGTGGAGGGACAGAGGAGGAGGTGTGCAAAGCTGTGGTCAGTCAGCCGGCCCAGCACACACATCAGCTGGCTCCTGGCCGGGCTGTGAGAACAGCAGCATTCTCTCTCAGCCCAGCTCTGCCCTGGCCTGACCCCTACCTGACACTTGTGAGGCCGCTCAGAAGTGTGCACCTGCTTGATATGTCCGTTCAAGTGATCGGGCCTGGAAAAGAGAGAACCAAGGCAGACTTTAAGATGTCAAAAAATGGGGCCACTCTTGGACTAACCCCCTAGCCCCTACCCCCACTGCTAGAGAGTACTCCCTCTCCCCCACTCCAGCATGACAAAGACAGTCACCACACAGCTCTGGTTCCATAGGCCCAGGCCTCTCTCTGGTCTGGTTTTCTCTAGAGGGAAGGGAAGTGAGCATTTGTCTCTGACCTTGCCTACCCACCTCCCCCCACCAGAAACTCAATGATTTCTAGGACCTGAGGAGGTGGCTTTAGAATGAGACAGGGATGCCTTGCTGCAGCCTTTCCAGGAGGGGATATGTGTGATTCATTGTCCAGACTAAAGCCCCTTAGAAACTCAGTGTTCCCCTCCCCCAGCCTCTCCAGCTATGGCAGCCAATGAATGCCACCCAGATGGAATTCAGTCCCCAGGGTCTAAGGGATGGAGCCTTAAGTCCCCAGCTGGACTGGTAAACCAGATGCCCGCCAGAGCAGGTGGGCAGGGGTTGCCTGACCGGTAAGACTGGTTCCTGATTGGGGCCCCTCTGAGGGAGTTCTCCATCCCTAGGTTCCACACACAAGGTCCTCAGTATCCAGGCAAGTTAAAACCAGCCTTTTATTCTGGATATTCTCTTAGGAGAAACAAAACAACCCTCCGCTCCCAGGCAAGTCCTCAATTCCCTATCGGGGTCACTAAAAAGTGAATCTAAAGACATCCTGCCTCCCTTTCTCTATATCTTGAGAACATAAAAGGGAACTGTGGGTTTAGTTAGGCTCTGGAGCCACCAGGTTAGAGCTGATCAGAGATTTTGGTTAGGAAGAGGCTTGGAGTGCCAAGCTCTGTGCCCCGTGATCTCAAGGGGCTGTGAGTCGCAAAGCTGAAGTTCACTGATCTATGACTGCCAGTGCTGTGTGCTGGGGGATTTGGTGGCATAGGAGCGTAAGGAGTCTGAGATGCACTTGTTTCTGTTTCAGTGTCTCCCTCGGCAGCCATTCAAGCAGGGAAACTCGCTGGAGGAACCCAGCCTCCCGCCCCCAGAGGGGGCCCCACGCCTGGTGCAGGACACACAAAGGGAGCCCAGGGAGAAGAATGGTGAGGCCCGGTGGCTGTGGCCTGAGGAATCCAGGCCCCTTCCCACCAGGCCCCAAGGAAGAGACAGTAGGGCTCGCCTAGTGCCAGAGAACTTCCCTGCGGGAAGAGAAAGCAGCTTCTTGGCCACACCAGCTCAAAAACAGGACTGTTAAAACACTCCCCAGCCCACACATACCCCTAATATAAGGTCAAGTGACATCCCCACACTCCCAGATTTTGGCAAGGAGTTGTCCCATGAGCCAGGAATAGGACAAGTTGTGAAGAAGGGCACCATTTCTCACCTGGAGAAGCCTTTCCCACAGCTCTGGCAGATGTAGGGCTTGCCCACGGACCCGTCGTGAGACCGCACATGGTAGGACATGCGATCTTTTCTCTTGAACCTCAGCCCACACACGGGACAGGAATAGGGCTTCTCCCCAGAGTGGGAAAGCTTGTGCCGATTGAGATGGTACACATCACGGAAAATCTTGCCACAGATTTCACATGCCACCTGCTTCCTGGTTCGGCTCCTCTTTCTGGGGCCATCGGGGTCCTCAGAGATGGGTAGCCCATTCTCACCCAGCCTGGGAGGAGGAAGGTCGATGTAGCCCAACTGGAGGCTGGTGACACCATGCTGGGCCTCGTGCTGCCGGAGCCGGTTGGCATCAGTGAACACCTTTCCACACAGGCCACAGGGGAGGATGCCTGCCTCTCTCAGGCCCCCTGGGGACCCGAACATTGAGTCCAGCAGGTTGGCTTTCCTTGGGCGGCCCCGGCCTCGTTTACCGGTCAGGGGAGGGGCACTGGATGCCACATTAGGGAATGGGGAAGTCAGCAGTTGGGGGGACAGGGGTCCAGCCACCATGGGCAAGCGGTCTACCCCAGGTAACACAGGCAGGGAGGCTTGGCTGGCAATGGCTGCACCAGCTGCCCGAGCTGCCTCGTCCTCGGGCTGCATGCTGCCTGCGATGCCATTGCTGTTGGCTGCCAAGGCTGCCCCGTTGGTCATGTCCAAAGGGAAGCCTAAGTCCGAGGTCCCAGGGGGACGAAAGAGCATGATGTCAGCCCGGGCAGGAGGCACCAGGATCTGCACATTGGACTGTTTGATGACTTCCTGGCATATCTCAATGACCGACCTCATCAGCAGGAACTTGGCAGCTGTCATGAGCTCAGGGAAGCTCTCAAGGCGAACCACGATGCGAGAAGTGTAGGCGAAGTCCAGGATGTCCCCGAACACCTTAGAACTGATGGTGTGCATCTCCAGTTCACGGCTGCCCCCAGCCCCGCCGCCCGGGGCCGCCGCTGCGCCCCCCACGTCAGTGGGACCCCCGTCCGCAGCTCCGCCATCGCCCAACTGGGCGCTGAACACCGACTCAAAGTACTCGCTGCAGGCGGCCAGCACGGCGCGGTGCGCTGGGAAGCTCTCGTCGCCCACCCGCAGGAGCACGTCGCAGAAGCGGCCGCCGTTCTTGCGCTGCTGGTTCAGGTTGTGCAGCATCTCGGTGCTGTGCCTGCTCACCTGGTAGGTGTAGCAGCCCGACGGGCCGCAGGAAGCGTCGTTCACCCGCTCCATGGCTGCCGCCCCCGCCCCACAAACCCGACCGCGACAGTTGCCCGCCCCCCTCCCTTCCCCTAGGCAGCGACAAGAGGGGCGCAGCGGACGTGTCTACACTCCTCACACGTGCCGGTCCCGGGCTCTGTAGTCTCGCAGGTGCGCCGAGCGCACACGCCCCCTGCCCGGATCCGACTGTTTAGACTGAAGGGCGCACTACCCCCCACATAGCGGCCCCTACCCGAGCTGGATTGCGCGCTTCACTCTCTCTGCCCGCCCGCCTTCCCTTCTCAGTCTACCTCCGGGGGTAACAGAGCAAAGAGGTGCGCCCCTCCTGCAAACGCGCCTGCCACCTCCCCTCCCGCCCGCCAGGCGGCGCCGGCGCGCAGCCAACAGTGGCGCGCGCGGGGAGGAGGAGGAGGAGGAGGAGGGGTCTGCCGCGCAGGCGCGTGCGCGCGCCGCGGCTTTTCCCGGGCCCGCTGGGGGCGCGCGCTGCGTCCCCTGCAAAGCGCGAGCCGGGGCGGGGGCGCCGGAGCAGAGGAAACAAAAGGCGAAGGCGGCGGCGGCGGCAGGGCGCGCACTGGGGCGGCAGCACGGGCTGGGTCCGGAAGCCTGGCGGACGGAAGAGGCGGCCAAGGCTGGAGCGGGCGGGCGGCGGCGGCGGCGGCAGGGTGGGCCCTTCCCCGGGCCGGGCGAAGGCGGCGGCGAGCTGCGGCCCCGGGCTCCGTGTGTTCGGAGCGGAGGAAAGATGGCAGCGGCTGCACTTCCTCTTGCACTTTCACCCCTGGGGGGAGGAGAAGGAGGGGGCGATACCAACAACACCCCCCCCCCTTCTCGCTGGCAGGAAAAAAAAAAAAGAAACGGCGAGCTTGGTGTGGGGGGCCCCCGGCGCCCCCGTCCCTGCACGTGCGCACCCGGATCCCTGGCCCCGGCCGCCCCGCGCTGCAAACTTTCCACTTTCTTTGTGCCGAGCGCCCCCCCCCCTCGCCCAGCCGAGGATGCACGTCCCCCCTTCCCTATTTATACAACCCCCCCGCAGCTCCGCTCCCCCCGCTTCCTGCCCCCCCTCCCCATTCCCCAGCTCCGCCAATGCAAGCGCAGCTGAGCCCCCGTCCGGCCCCCACCTCCCCACCCCGCCCGCGGGTCCGGGGCTGCAGTCTCAGCCCCCCCGGACCAATGCAAACGAAGCGCCTAGCCAGCAAACCAGCTCCCACTGCCCCTCCCTCCCCGCCAAGAGTGACGGCGTGCGGACGGGGGAGGGGGACCGTGGGGTGCAGATCTGGGCCCCCAGCCCCAGCTTGTGATGTGCACTAGTAGTGGAGCGGGCTTCGGCTAACCCTTCAGAGCCCACCTTTGATGCACGAAATCCCCATAAGTCGCCTGCCGACTGCCTTCCCGCTCCCAACCCTAGAGAGAGCCCGGGGTCCTGGCTGAGGGCAGGCCGAACCTCCGGAGCTGCTTCTGCACCCTGCGCGCGGACCGAACCGAAGGGGCTGCGCGTCCAAGAGAGCTGGGGAGAAGAGGCCATCGTCCAGCCTCTCCCCCAAACCACACAGCGAGCCATGTACCCCGGGGAGCGGATAGTCAACAGCTTAGTGAGGCAACAACATAAGAGGCAAGGGCGATGGACAGAAGCCGGAATCTTGGCGCACCCCAGCAGCCCCCATTGGAAGTTAGGGTACTGGCGGGTCTGGGGAGCGCCCTTCGGCCTCTTGAGGCCGAGAGCATCCCCAGCGTCCGCTGAGTACTCAGGCCATAGGCCCCGCGGGCAGGCCTGGGCGCTTTGTCCCCGGCTGGCCCAAAGATGCTGCCGCGCGCGGGGTGGACATCGAGGTTCGCCTGCTGGGGAAGCTCTGGCGACCGCCGCTAGGCAGCCGGGCTTAGAGCTTCGGGTTGCAGGCACCGCGTGTGCGGGTAGGAAGTTCCCACAGTTGCAAAGAGAGAGCGAAATATGTATTTCAAACTTTCCACGGTTCCAAACTGAGCGCTTCCATTAAGAAAAGCGGTGTGCTTGGGGGGGGGGGGGGGGAGCATTCTGGGTATTAGCATGCAAATGAACGGGTCTGGCTTCCAACTCCTCTCGGGATTCCCACCGCTGCGCGCCTTCCCAGCGCCAAGCCACTTGCTTCTTGGAGGCTTCCGCGCGTGGTGCCGCGGAAGGACCCAAACTCGAATTTCGAAAACTCGGTTCTTTGGTAGTGCGTTATGGTTCTAGTCATTTAGCCTCTCTGAGCCTCCCGGTTAAACAATTTTCCTCATATGTACACCGGGGAGAGCAGCACCTGTCTTAAGAAGTGATGAGTATTCGAAGGTCGTGACTGCGTAGCACTTAATTCTGGACTGGGTCTCTCCTTACACACCTCCGCCCTTCCCAGGCGTAGTAGGTTCCAAACGCCTGTTGGAGAGAACAAATGAAGCTTAGAGACTTGAAAGTTCCTGGACGCGGCGCCAGGCTATTTGTGTTCTAAGCCAAAACTAGCTGTGTCACTTTGGAGCAACCTTCCTGAACTAGAGCTCAGAAATTCTTGAATGGATTCCAGAACCCACAATTTTTTTGTGTTCCAGAGTGGGAGCAGCCACAAAGAAAGATGCAAGGGATCAGATTATTGAGTGCCTATGGTATGTGCACATTCTCTCTCCAAGGTAGACATAGCTATATTTTCATTCTACCGCTGAAGAAACAGGGAAATGAGTGACTTGCCTACGGCCACACATAGTGGGAGAGCCAGGAATCCAACTTATAAATCTGAGTGTGCCCCTTACCAGTGGCTTCTGAACCCTCTTACTGATTCCACCTGAAACAGGAACTTTCATTTTGCTGTGCTTAGAAAACGATGCTGTGATTGCCGAGGGTTCATTCTATGAACATAGGTGTACAGAGCTCTCAAGGCACTCTTCCACAGTGCTCTGTAGAAACCGGAAGATGCATCAGCCCCATTTTGCAGATAGGAAGCCAGAGGCTAAGGAAACGAATGAGTGGCTTCGGATGCCACCGTGGCAATATAGCCAGAAATATCCAGATTCTAGTTCTGACCCCAGCTGCTTGTCACTTTGGCAGTATAATTGTACCAGAAGCCTGTAATGATCTCTCAACTTTATCTATAACTCAAATTTCAGTCTTGCTATCTCTTAGGCTCCCAGGATTCTGTTTTATAACTTCATGATATAAGGCATGCTTATAGGACACGCTTTTGTTTTCATGTTTGTAATTGAGGTGAAATTCACATAAAATTTAATCATTTTAGTGTGTAATTCAGTAGCATGTGTTACATTCGCAATATGGTATACTCTAGATATTTAATATGAACGGAATCATATATTTAACTTTCTTTGCCCTGGCTGGATAGCTTGGTTGGTTAGAACGTTGTCCTGATAGAGCATCATTCTGATATACAGAGGTTGCCAGTCTAATTCCCCCATCAGGGTGCGTACAGGAACAGATTGCTGTTCCTGACTCTCTCCCTTCCTCTCTCTAAAATCAATCAATAAAATTTAAAAATATATATTTGAACTTTTGAATCTGGCTTCTTTTTGTGTAATTTTTCAAAGATTCAATACTTCATTTATGGCAATACTACCTTTTTTTTATTCATTCATTCATGGCCTTTTGGCTATTGTGAATAGTACTGTTATGAATATTTGAGTACAAGTATTTGTTTAAGTGCCTGTTTTCAATTCTCATGCGTGTGCACCTACAAGTGGAATTTCTGGGTCATGATGATATGTTTAAGTTTTTTGAAGAGCCACCAAACTGTTGAAAACAGCAGCTGTACCGTTCTATTGTACATTCTTACCACACAGGTCTGTCTTTTTATAAGTAATTTTACAGCTAGTTAAACTTCCCATTTTATAAATGAACATGTTGAGGCCCAGAGAAGTTAAGTAACTTGTCTAAGGTCACACAGCAGAGTCTAGACTAGAACCAAATTTTCCTGAGTTTCTGGCCTTCCATCCACTAAGAGCGTCTCCTCCTTCAAAGACCTGACTACCTGCCTGAGCATTCATTGATTGATTCGACAAACCTGTCCAGTGAGCAACTGAGTTAACATATTTATGAAGTTCATTTTTTTTTCTTAGCATCTGCAGAAAGAGCCCACTGCCACATTCCCAATTTCCAGGCTGCACCTTGAAAAGATGCAGAGCTCACAATCCCTGTGTCTGTGTCCTGCTGCTGGCCTGGCTGGCCCTCTTCTGTTGTCATGGAAACCACACACCTCCATTTTGGCAGTGCACCAGCTGGACAACAAACTGAGAGCATCCTTGTCTCCCAGTCTAAGTAGAGCTGTCAAGGTTATTCAGTCACTAGATCTGTATTTATTGAACATGTACTAGGCAACAGGTTTTTTGTTTTAGATATTAGGAATACAGCAGTGAACAAGCTAGACCATGGACCATGCCTTAAGGATCCCACAGCCTGGGGAAGGAGACAGACCAAAATAACACAGAAATAAAGGCTTCTCCTACCCTGGCAAGGTAGCTCAGTTGGTTAGAGCATCCTCCTGATACATCAGGGTTGCGGTTAGATTCCACACATACAGGAATCAACCAATGAATGCATAGATAAGTGCAACAGCAAATCGATGTTTCTCTCTCTTTCTCTTCCCCCCATCCCTTCCTCATGCTAATTAATGAATTTATTTTTAAAGGCTTCTCCTGGCTACCCTCCCAAGTTCTTCAAATTCTCCCATGGTTGACGGCCCTGCTGAAATCCCACTTCCCCTGGCAGTGGTTGGCAAACTCATTCGTCAACAGAGCCAAATATCAACAGTACAACGACTGAAATTTCTTTTGAGAGCCAAATTTTTTAAACTTAAACTATATAGGTAGGTACATTGTTATTAACTTAATTAGGGTACTCCTAGCTAACCAAAGAGCCGCACTCAAGGGGCCAAAGAGCTGCATGTGGCTCGGGAGCCACGGTTTGCCGACCACTGCCCTGGGGCATCCTCTCCAGGAACCCAAGTCCAAGTGATACCTCCTCTCAACTCTCAGAGCTTTTATGTGTTTACTATTTTTTTATTGTAAAAGTGCTCTCCATTGCAGAAAATGTAGGAAATACATGAAAACACAAAAATAAAGATCCCTCTATAAGTTTACCACCAACGGTTAAGCACTGCCAACATTTCCTTCTGGTCCTCCCTTTCTACATATGTATAATGTTTTTGTTTTTAACATAATTGCGTCCTGTTTTCTATACTGCTTTATAATCTTGTCTCATAACAATGTATTTTCCTTCCAACATGATTCGAAGTTCACCGAGAACAGGAACAGGACATTGATAGTAAGCGAACATTTGTTGAACACCAACTGTGCCAGCCATGGTACTAAAAGCATCCTTGGTTTACCCTCTATAAACCTAGGAACATCCACCGTGGGATTCTCATTTTGCATATGATGAAACTGAGGCATGGCCAGCTGAGGAAGGAAAAAGGATAGCCCAAAGCATGAGAAAGAGTGGCATGTGGACCTTGCCCTGTTCCTGCAGCCACCAGGCACTGTCGAGCAATTGGCCATGATTCAGGGGCCCAGCTGGAGGCAGTGATAGAGGGAAACATGGGAGAGGGGCACCCTCGTTTCTGCCAGGCAACAAGAAACACCCACTCACCTTTATCAGGCTTACTTAGAAGGCATGTGAAGCCAACCCACCTCCCTTCTGATTCTCAACAGTAGGCTATATTAGGCTTCCTAATAACAATAGTAACAAGCTCATTCATTGAGTAATATTGGCACCTCATGCAGAAGCAGAGCTCAGGGTTTGAAGACATACAGACACGAGTTTGGGTTCCAGCTCTGCCCCTTGCTGACGGTGGAGCTGTGGGTGAACTGTGCCAGCAGTTAATTTAGTGCCCCCAACCTTCCTCAGAGGGTAGGATTATTGCCCCCTCCTTTTAATTCATTTTAGAGAGAGAGAGAGAAGGTTGGGGGGGAAGAGCATCAACTCCTGTATGTGTCTTGACCAGGCAAGCTCAGGGTTTTGAACCAGCGACCTCAGTGTTCCAGGTTGACACTTTATCCACTGCGCCACCACAGGTCAGGCTGCCCCCTTTTTATAGATCAGGTAACTGGGAAGTTAGCTGATTCATCCAACCCTGCACAGTAGAGGTGGAGGCAGGCATAGTCCTCCCTGACTCCAATAACCAGGCACTTTCCACTGACTCCTGTGCCTCTTTTCTTTCTTGAAATTGAGTGTCCTTTGTGTCTGGGAAGAGTGCAAATTAGTCCAGGCTATGCAGCCCAGTTGGTTCAAGTGTTGTCCTGATGCACCAAGATTGTGGGTTCACTCCCCCGTCAGGGCACATACAAGAATTAACTAGTGAATGCGTAAATAAGCAAAACAACAAATCAATGTCCCCCCCCCCCTCTCTTTCACCCCCCCCCTTCCTCTCTAAAAGAATAAAAAAGTGTGTAAATCATCTGCCTGTGCTGGAGGCCCAGCTCTTTGAGCTTCATCAAGGATCCTGCAAGAGGCAGAGGCTCAGGAGTTTCTTCCTTTTAACCGCAACCCCTTTATCTCCGCCAGTCTATGCTGTGGTCTTCAAGAGCTGACAGGGACGCTGTGGGCCATGGTTTATCATAGTCCATGTTTCCTGCTTCTGTGTCACCAGCAGGACCATAACTCTCTTTCAGTTAGTCAGGAAAAACAACAACAAAAAACTTTCTTGTGTGCAATTGTTTTGTATTTTCTACAAATCTATGAGGCTTTTCTTTTTGGTTCCTGATTAACTGAAGGAGACTGAAGGTGCCACTGGTGGCATGGGGGCAGGAAACATGGAAAATGATAAACCGTGGCGTGCGTACCCCCCCCCCCACACACACACACAGAGGAAAGGTCAATGGCCAGCTGAGGGAAACTGGCTACGTTTGACAGAGAAAAAGTCAACATCCTTAATATAAAAAGAATTCTTTTTTTATATTTTTATTGATTTTATTTATTTTAAAAATACTTTTTAATTTGTTGATTTGAAAGAGAGAGAGACAGACAGACAGACAGACAGAAGCCTCAATATTCCTGTATGTGCCCTGATGGGATGGAACCTGTAACCTCTGTGTATTGGAACAACACTCTAACCAACTGAGCTATCTTCCCAGGGCTATAAAAGGAATTCTTTTTTTTAATATTTAATTTAATTTATTTTTTTAAATTTATCATTTTAGAGAGAGGAGAGAGAGAAAGAGAAAGAAAGAAGGAGGAGCAGGAAACATCAATTCCTGTATGTGCCTTGACCAGGCAAGCCCAGGTTTTTTTTTGTTTTTGTTTTTTTTTACAGAGGCAGAGATAGATAGGGACAGACAGATAGGAATGGAGAGAGATGAGAAGCATCAATCATCAGTTTCTCGTTGCGCGTTGCGACTTCTTAGTTGTTCATTGATTGCTTTCTCACATGTGCCTTGACCGCGGGCCTTCAGTAGACGAGTAACCCCCTGCTGGAGCCAGCGACCTTGGGTCCAAGCTGGTGAGCTCTTTCCTCAAGCCAGATGAGCCCGCGCTCAAGCTGGCGACCTCGGGGTCTCGAACCTGGGTCCTTCCGCATCCCAGTCCGACACTCTATCCACTGCGCCACCACCTGGTCTGGCAAGCCCAGGGTTTTGAACCGGCAACCCCAGCGTTCCAGGTCCACGCCCTTATCTACTGCACTACCACAGGTCAGGCTAAAAGGAATTCTTAAAGATTAATTTAAAAATAAACACCTCAAAAATTAGGGTATTGGTTTTACTGCTTTTAAAACATTTTGTGAATTTGAAAATTTTCAAAATAAATCAATTTTAAAAGAGATCCCATTACTGTACAACATTGTGAATGTACTAAATGCCACGGAATTTTAGTTTCAAATGGTTAACAAAGTGAATTTTACCTTTTTTTTTTTTGGTATTTTTCTGAAGCTGGAAACGGGGAGAGACAGTCAGACAGACTCCCGCATGCGCCCGACCGGGATCCACCCAGCACGCCCACCAGGGGGCGACGCTCTGCCCACCAGGGGGCGATGCACTGCCCCTCCGGGGCGTGGCTCTGTCGGGACCAGAGCCACTCTAGCGCCTGGGGCAGAGGCCAAGGAGCCATCCCCAGCTCCCGGGCCATCTTTACTCCAATGGAGCCTCGCTGCGGGAGGGGAAGAGAGAGACAGAGAGGAAGGAGAGGGGAAGGGGTGGAGAAGCAGATGGGCGCTTCTCCTGTGTGCCCTGGCTGGGAATCTAACCCGGGACTTCTGCAAGCCAGGTCGACGCTCTACCACTGAGCCAACCAGCCAGGGCCAATTTTACCTCAATTTTAAAAATACTTTTTTAAAGAATACGCTGGCCCTGGCTGGTTTGCTCAGTGGATAGAGCATCGGCCCAGCATATGGACATCTCGGATTCAATCCCTGGTCAGGGCACACAGGAGAAGTGACCACTTGCTTTTCTCACCCTCCCTCTCCCCTTCTCTCCTTCTCCTCCTCCCACAGCCAGTGGCTCAATTGGTTTAGGCCTGCCCCTGGACTGAGGATAGCTCCTTTGGTCCAAATGTCAGTCTCAGGCGCTAAAAATAGCTTAGTTGATTCCGCCCAAGGCAGGGGTTGCTTGGTAGAGTCCAGTTGGGGTGCAGGCGGCAGTCTGTCTCATTATCTCCCCTCCTCTCACTCCAAAAAAAAAAGAAAGAAAGAATACCCTAAAGGAGGTGAAGGCCCTGGCCAGGTAGCTCAGTGGATAGAGCATTGTCCTGGCGTGCCAAGACGTGGGTTTGATTTCCTTGTCAGGGCACATATGAGAAGCAACCAATGATTGCACACTAAATGGGACAACTAAGTGAAATAATGAGTTGATGCTTCTCTCCCCCCCTTCTTTCCTCTCTCTATAAAAATCGATGGAAAAATGAGAAAAATAAAAAAAGAATACCCTAAAGGAAAAATGTGCAAAGGACATAAGCAAGCAACTCACAAAAGAGGATATGCAAAGAGCTGATAAAATCCAAATTCTATTTCCAAAGTACTAACTGGTCTCTGTTTAAACATGGTTTCCTCAAAGAGGTTGTCCTAGAGACCCCAAGTATGTAGTTAGGACCTTCTGTTATGTTTCTGCTAGTGCCTTAAGCTTCCCCTTTCCTCTTTCACAACAGCTCTGACACCGCTACTCCTGAAGGTAATAATTACCTCTTCAGTTGTCTTCTTTCTCACTAGATAGAGGGAACTATTTTGTCCCCACTGTGTCTCTATTGCGCAACATGGATGGCACTCGTAAATATTTGTTAAATGCATACATTTAAAAAATCATTTTCGGCTATCAAATTGTCAAATATTTTGCAAACCATTATCATTGCTGTCAGGAAGGACCCAGTGTTTTCATACCCTGCTGCTGAGAGGGTAACTTGGTGCAACTTTCTGGAAAGTGGTCTGGCAATATGTTTTAAAAGCCTAGAAAAGCCCTGGCCGGTTGGCTCAGCGGTAGAGCGTCGGCCTAGCGTGCAGAGGACCCGGGTTCGATTCCCGGCCAGGGCACACAGGAGAAGCGCCCATTTGCTTCTCCACCCCTCTGCCGCGCTTTCCTCTCTGTCTCTCTCTTCCCCTCCCGCAGCCAAGGCTCCATTGGAGCAAAAATGGCCCGGGCGCTGGGGATGGCTCTGTGGCCTCCGCCTCAGGCGCTAGAGTGGCTCTGGTCGCAACATGGCGACGCCCAGGATGGGCAGAGCATCGCCCCTGGTGGGAAGAGCGTCGCCCCCTGGTGGGGGCGTGCTGGGTGGATCCCGGTCGGGCGCATGCGGGAGTCTGTCTGACTGTCTCTCCCCGTTTCCAGCTTCAGAAAAAAGAAAAAAAAAAAAAAAAAAAAGCCTAGAAAATACATTTAGCCTTTGACCTAGCAATTTCATTTGAGGGAATCTGATGAAATAAGCACAGCTGTGCTCTAAGAGATAGGTTCCAGAATATTCGCTACAGCACTGTTTCTAATAATGAAAACTGGAAACCATTTAAATGTCCAACAGCGGGGGTCAGTTGCACGAACAAAGGTGATGGTTCTTGGGTTGAATTAAACTTTTAGTTGAACATTCGGGGTGATTAGTAGTCCAACCATTGGCACTTTGTGTCAGCACAACCAGACTATGAGAAAGCAGAATGGTCCCTCCACAGAGGCTGATTAAGGTCGGTTGAGGCCCCGGACGCAGAATAATATATTTGGCCCCTTAAAAAAAGAGAGAGAGGCCCTGGCCAGTTGGCTCAGTGGTAGAGCGTCGGCCTGGCATGCAGAAGTCCCGGGTTCGATTCCCGGCCAGGGCACACAGGAGAGGCGCCCATCTGCTTCTCCACCCCTCCCCCTCTCCTTCCTCTGTCTCTCTCTTCCCTTCCCGCAGCAGAGGTTCCATTGGAGCAAAGATGGCCCGGGCGCTGGGGATGGCTCCTTGGCCTCTGCCCCAGGCGCTGGAGTGGCTCTGGTCGAGACAGAGCCATGCCCCGGAGGGGCAGTGCATCGCCTCCTGGTGGGCAGAGCTTCGCCCCTGGTGGGCGTGCCAGGTGGATCCCGGTGGGGCGCATGTGGGAGTCTGTCTGACTGTCTCTCCCCATTTCCAGCTTCAGAAAAATACAAAAAAAAAAAAGAGAGAGAGAGAGAGAGACAGACAGGGAAAATAAAAATACATGTTAACCATATTTTTAAATAAATAAAAAATATTATGTACTATTAATGTTAAAATTGCACATATGAAACCAAACTTGGTGTCATTAGAAAAAATTGTCAAGTTGGGGTTTTGTGGAGCCCTTCAAGAAGTTGGGGCCCAAGGCGCAAGCCTGGTGTGCCTGCCTTTAAATCCACCTCTGTCCCTCCGATCTTCTGTCAGTCCTGTACCCCAGCCCTTGGCACAGGATACAAAACCTGGCAGATAACCAGTATACAATACATTTCATATTTGTTGAGGTGAACTAACTAACTTCAATGGATAGACCACAAGATGTCAAAAAAATAACTTCTGCCTGACCGGGCGGTGGCGCAGTGGATAGAGCGTCGGACTGGGATGCAGAAGACCCATGTTCAAGACCCCGAGGTCGCCAGCTTGAGCGAGGGCTCATCTGGTTTGAGCAAAAGCTCACCAGCTTGAGCCCAAGGTCGCTGGCTCAAGCAAGGGGTTACTCGGTCTGCTGAAGGCCCCTGGTCAAGGCACGTATGAGAAAGCAATCAATGAACAATTAAAGTGTTGCAATGCACAACGAAAAACTAATGATTGATGCTTCTCATCTCTCCATTCCTGTCTGTCTGTTTCTGTCTATCCCTCTCTCTGACTCTCTCTCTGTCCCTGTAAAAAAAACACCAAAAAAACCCCAAAACTTCCTATGGATGCCCATGCTGCCTCTCTATCTTTAGGCTTTTTCCAGAGTGCTGCCTTTCTCTGAGGCTCCATTTCCTTAATTTTGAGCTGGCTTAAAAAAATATATTTAAAAAAATAGGTAGTTGTTATTATAATGGCTAACCACAGGGATGGTCAGCCAGGCTTGGATATAGCCAACTACATACAAACTAAATCTTGAACTAGCACTGGTCCTTGGGTTAAATAAAATGAAGAAAGAGAAAAGATTCTATTATTTTTATTTTTAATGTTTATTTTTTCTGTAAAAATTATTTGAAAAATGAAGAAGAACAGAAGGAAAAAGAAAAATATCACCCATAGTCCCAACCACCCAAACAGTACTAAAATGTTGGTGTCTGTCTACCTATTACCCCCCGCCAATTTTTAAATTATAATAAAATACACATTGCATGAAATTTATCATCCTAACTACTTTTAAGTGCACAATACGGTGGTTTTAATGCATCCATAAGGTTGTGCAACTGTCACCACTATCCATCTCAATAGCTCTTTTCATCTTGTAAAACTGTAACTCTATATACCATTAAAATACTAATTCCCCATTCCCTCCTTTCCCCAAGCCCTGGAAAGTACCATTCTACTCTCTGTCTCTATGAATTTGACTATTCTAAGCACCTCATATAAGTGGAATCATATAGTGCGTGGCTTAGTTCACTTGCATAATGTCCTCAGGGTTCATCCAGGTTATAGCATATGTCAAAATTTTCTCCCTTTTTAAGGCTGAATATTATTCCATTATATGTCTATACCATGATTTGCTTACCCATTTGTTTATTGATGGACATTTGGATTACTTCCACATTTTAGCTATTGTGAATACTACAGCTATGAACATAGCTACACACATTTTTTTCTATTTTAATACATATTGTAATTTTAAAATAATAGTAATGAATATATACAATCTTATCCTGCTTCTTCAGTGTAGCATGTATCATGACTACAATGCATGTTCACACTGCAACTGGAGGTAGGTATGTTTGTGAGCAGCCTCACTCTTTACCTTAAACACTTCTATAGTGTTTTTCTTTTCTTTTATTTATTTATTTATTTTAATATTTTATTTTTAACTTTATTCAGTTTTTTTTTATAGAGAGACACAGAGAGAGAGAGTGAGAGAGAGAGAGAGAGAGAGAGAGAGAGAAGGGAGAGGAGCAGGAAGCATCAACTCTCATATGTGCCTTGGCCAGGCAAGTCCAGGGTTTTGAACCGGCGACCTCAGTGTTCCCAGGTCGACACTTTATCCACTGCGCCACCACAGGTCAGGCAATTTTATTTTTTTATAATGAAAAGAGATTACTTTTGTAATTTGAAAATGAAGAATTCTAATATCATGAATACTTTTCAAGTCATTACATAAATATTAAAAATAAAATAAGATAATATCATACTGTTTTTACTTCTGCAGAGTTTACTACTAGGTATCTTGAGTCATTTTCTTTTTTTTCCTTTTTTTTAGCTAGAGAGAGGGACAGATAGGGACAGACAGGCAGTAAGGGGGAGAGATGAGAAGCATCAATTCTTCACTGGCACCTTGGTTGTTCATTGATTGCTTTCTCATATGTGCCTTGACCGAGTGGCTGCAGCAAAAGCAGTGACCCCTTGCTCAAGCCAGCGACCGTGGGTTCAAGCCAGCAATCATGGAGTCATGTCTATGATTCCACACTCAAGCCAGTGACCCCACACTTAAGCTGGTGAACTCGCACTCAAGTGGTGATCTTGGAGTTTCAAACCTGGGTCCTATGCGTCCCAGGCTGACACTATCCACCGTAGGTGGTCAGGCAACCTTCTTTTTTGTGTGTGTGACAGAGACAGAGAGAAGGACAGATAAGGACAGACAGACAGGAAGGGAAAGAGATGAGAAGCATCAATTCTTTGTTGTGGCACCTTAGTTGTTCACTGATTGCGTTCTCATATGTGCCTTGACCAGGGGGCTATAGCAGAGCGAGTGACCCCTTGCTCAAGCCATCAAACCAGATGAGCCCACGCTCAAGCTGGCAACCTTGGAGATTCGAACCTAGGTCCTCCGCATCCCAGTCTGGCCCTCTATCCACTGCACCACCACCTGGTCAGGCAGGCAACCTCGATTCTTTAATGGGTTTTCTGTGATGGGATTTTAGGTTGTGTTCTTTTACTGTTTGTTTGTTGTTGTTTTTTTCTTTTGGTGGTGGTGGTTGTTGTTTTTTGTAACTGGTTTTAGAGAGAGGAAGGGAAAGAGAGAAAGTGACAGAAACATTGATCTGTTTCTGTATGTGCCCTGACCAGGGGTCAAACTGGCAACCTCTGTGTATCAGGACGATGCTCCAACCAACCGAGCTATCAGCCAGGGCTTCTTTTACTTTTCTCTCAGTATTTTAGGTTGCGTTATTTTACTGTTACTATAGTCAGCACTGAGATAGGCATCTTTGCACATTAAATGTAACAGAAGTTTTAAGATGGTCAGCTGATTCTATACATGGGGCTAGAAATAGTGGGAGACAGTTAGTGGGGCCAGTGGTGTTTTCATAAGTTTTCTACTGGGGGTGGTAGATACATGTAAATAGATTTTGGGCAGGGGGCTTAAAACAACAGAAATTTATCCAGAAGTCCAAAATTTAGGTTTTAAAACAAGTTACTATATAATTTACTGGAGATTCGCTAAATGAACCTGGGTTCCACTCTGGCTCAGGAAGTTGGGGTGTATTCCAGAGCCATTTATGGAGAGGAGTAGGTGAGGATACAAGCAAAAGCTTTCAATTCAAAGTCCACATTTACAAGACATGTCCAAGCCCCTTGAGGTGCCTTCCTAAGGCAACTCCCCAGATTCCATCTGTGCAGACCTGACATTACGCGATTCACCTGGAGAACCTGACAAGTCCAGATAATGGACAAGGTAAACCCACATCCTCAGGACTTCAAGTCTCACTTGATTCTAAAAATCCATTTCTAGCAACTCAGGTACAGAAAATAGGAAGAGCATCAGCTTCTTGTTGATCAAAGTCTGACCCCACACCCAAACTTTGAGATTTGGGGGTGAATTTTACTTCTTATAGCCTAAGGGGTTCTTGTAGAGATTAGTGAAATTATTTTTAAAGGAATGCAATTCTTTTTTTTTCTTTTTCTTTCTTTCTTTCTTTCTTTATTTTTTTTATTTTTATTTTTTCTTCTTTTTTAAATTTTATTTATTTATTTATTTTCTTCTTTTTTTCTTTTTTCTCTTCTTTTTTTTCTTTTTATTTATTTTTTTACAGAGACAGAGAGTCTATCTCAGAGAGAGGATAGATAGGGACAGACAGGAACGAAGAGAGAAGAGAAGCATCAATCATTAGTTTTTTTGGGGTTTTTGTTTGTTTTTGTATTTTTCTGACATTGGAAACGGGGAGGCAGTCAGACAGACTCCCACATGCGCCCCACCTGGATCCACCCGGCATGCCCACCAGGGGGTGATGCTCTGCCCGTCCGGGGCGCTGCTCCGCTGCAACCAGAGCCACTCCAGCGCCTGAGGCAGAGGCCACAGAGCCATACTCAGCACCTGGGCCAACTTTGCTCCAATGGAGCCTTGGCTGCGGGAGGGGAAGAGAGAGACAGAGAGGAAGGAGAGGGGGAGGGCTGGAGAAGCAGATGGGCGCTTCTCCTGTGTGCCCTGGCCGGGAATCAAACCTGGGACTTCTGCACGCCAGGCCAGTGCTCTACCACTGAGCCAACCGGCCAGGGCCAATCATTAGTTTTTTGTTGCAATACCTTAGTTGTTCATTGATTGCTTTCTCATATGTGCCTTGACTGTGGGGCTACAGCAGATCAAGTAACCCCTTGCTCGAGCCTGTGACCTTGGGTCCAAGCTGGTGAGCCTTGCTCAAACCAGATGAGCCTGTGCTCAAGCAGGCAACCTCCAGGGTCTCGAACCTGGGTCCTCTGCATACAGTCTGACGCTCTAGCCACTGCGCCACCGCCTGGTCAGGCATAGTGAGAATATTTTTATGCACATTGACATGCTTAAGCAAATGGTAACTATTTTGTTGTTGTTTTTAATTCTGTGTTAAATGCTGTGATGAGAGAAGCCATCAGAATTAGATCCTACCACGGATGATGGGGAATCAGGGCAGGCTTCCTACAAGAAGCCACAGCCAAATTCTGAGTGGTAAAGAAGAAAAGCCCTAGGGTATTTCTTTTCTGGCAATTGGACCTTTCTTTGTAAGCATGTAGCATATTGCAGTGCCAGGTGATTCCCATACCCTTGGGGGCTGGGGTGAGATAAGGAGGGGGAGGGGAAGAGTAGAATGGGAAGGAGAAGGGGAGGGAAGAAGTGGGTAGGGAGGGAGAGAGGAAGGGAAGGGCTGGGGTGGCAGATTACATGAGATTCTGGAGGCACCAGCCCACGGGGAACCGTTGTTCCATTCTGTGAGACTCCTGGCATAAAGTAGGCCATCAACCTTCACCTTGAGTACAGGAGTCTTGGTTCTCTGTCCATGGCTTGTGCTAATACATACTGGGACTTGGACCTTGGAAAGGAGCTGGAATCTCTAGTCTTTGTGACCCTCGTTAAGTCCCTTCCTCTCTCTAAGACAAGGGTCCCCAAACTACGGCCCAGCCCGTGGGCTGCATGCGGCCCCCTGAGGCCATATCCGGCCCTGCCGCACTTTCAGAAGGGGCACCTCTTTCATTGGTGGTCAGTGACAGGAGCACAGGATTCTGTGCTCCTGGAGTACTGTATGTGGTGGCGCCAAAAGCGCTGGGTTGCTCACATACAGTACTACTTCCAGTGACATGGGATGCACGCATCACGGCTCCGGAAGCACATCATATCACTTGTTATGGCTAGCAGTGACAAATATGGAACTGGACATTGACCATCTCATTAGCCAAAAGCAGGCCCATAGTTCCCATTGAAATACTGGTCAGTTTGTTGATTTAAATTTACTTGTTCTTTATTTTAAATATTGTATTTGTTCCCGTTTTGGTTTTTTTACTTTAAAATAAAATATGTGCAGTGTGCATAAGGATTTGTTCATAGTTTTTTTTTATAGTCTGGCCCTCCAACGGTCTGAGGGACAGTGAACTGGCCCCCTGTGTAAAAAGTTTGGGGACCCCTACTCTAGGATTCAGTTTCTTCACTTGTGAAATTAGAGAGTTGACCTAGATCAAGGTCTCAAACTCAAGTGCCTCCATGGTCCAGGATAACTTAGTGAGGTGTATGGACCAAATGGGAACTCCAGGATTGAGGAAGTCACCACAGGAAAGGGACAGCAGATTCCCAACTGTCAGGCCTCCTCATACAGTGTGTCCGTAAAGTCATAGTGCACTTTTGACCGGTCACAGGAAAGCAACAAAAGACGATAGAAATGTGAAATCTGCACCAAATAAAAGAAAAACTCTTCCAGTTTCATACCTATTCAGTGCAGTTTGATGTGGGCTCCCGCACAGATTTTTTTTTTTTTTTTTTTTTGTATTTTTCTGAAGTTGGAAATGGGGAGGCAGTCAGACAGACTCCCGCATGAGCCCGACCCGGATCCACCCTCATGCCCACCAGGGGGCGATGCTCTGCCCATCTGGGGCGTTGTCTGCCGCAACCAGAGCCATTCTAGCGCCTGAGGCAGAGGCCATGGAGCCATCCTCAGAGCCCTGGCAAACTTTGCTCCAATGGAGCCTCGGCTGCGGGAGGGGAAGAGAGAGACAGAGAGGAAGGGGGGGGAGGGGTAGAGAAGCAGATGGGCGTTTCTCCTGTGTGCCCTGGCCAGGAATTGAACCCGGGACTCTTGCACGCCAGGCCGATGCTCTACCACTGAGCCAACCGGCCAGGGCCTCACACACAGATTTTTTAGGGCTCCTTAAGTAGCTATCCCGTATAGCCTCTACAGACTTGTCACTGACTGATGGCCTACCAGGACAGGGTTTCTCCACCAAACTGCCAGTTTCCTTCAACTGCTTATCCCTCCGAGTAATGTTATTTCTATGTGGTGGCGCTTCGTTATAAACGCGCCGATATTCACGTTGCACTTTGGTCACAGATTCGAATTTAGCAAGCCACAGAACACACTGAACTTTCCTCTGTACCATCCACATCTCGACTGGCATGGCCATGGGCTGCTCCGCTGTATACAGGGTGTTACATCATCATCTGCACATGCGCACATGCTGCCACATCATCCTACAGAAACTGGGAGGGTTCTCCTTTTATTTGGTGCAGATTTCACATTTCTATCATCTTTTGTTGCTTTCCTTTGACTGGTCAAAAGTGCACCATGACTTTACAGACACACTGTATTTCATGAGCATCTAGAAATCTGGAAAATCTCCCATGATAACTAGTTCAAACTTTTCAATAAATGTTGTGCTGGTCAAATGGAACAAGCCAGTGGGCCCAGTTTATCATCCTTGTTTCTGTCTCTCATGGGGTTTTGGAATGAATGGGGAACAGTTGTAAGAAAGCATCATCCCACCTGACCTGTGGTGGCACAGTGGATAAAGTGTCGACCTGGAAAGCTAAGGTCGTCAGTTTAAAACCCTGGGCTTACCTGGTCAAGGCACATATGGGAGTTGATACTTCCTGCTCCTCCCCCTTTGTGTCTCCCTTCTCTCTCTCTCTCTCTGTCTCTTCTCTCAAATGAATAAATAAAATCTTTAAAAAAATAAAAAAATTAAGAGTTAAAAAAAAAAAGAGTTTTAAGAAAGCATCATCCTGATACACAAAGGTTATGGGATCATTCCTGTCAGGGCACATACAGGAATAGATTAATGTTTCTGTCTCTCATCCTTGGAATGGCTCCTCTCAGGCGTGCACTGACTCACATTTGCCCTTTTATGTGCCTGGAAATTGCTCCCAAGATTCCCGGGTGGGCCTTTCTCTGCCAATGGGATGTATAATATATGACCTTGGGCAGCAAGATCAAATGCTTTGAGCCTGCAGGCTGTACCTCCACCATGGAAGCACTCTGAGATGGGGCCTTCCCAATACTCAGAGTTTTCATAGAAATTACTAGAAACCCCTGCAGAGTTTCCCTGTTTTGGCAGGCTCATCTGACCTACTGACCCTTGGGTGGCCAACAAACATTTTGTGTTAAATTAGAACTTGGATTTGCAAGTAAGTCTGGATGGAACCTTAGTATCATCTAGTTCAATCCCTCCATAGACTGGGGAGCAGTCTGCCTCAAACCTAGGGGGACCTAGATCTCTGCTAAATGGATGATGACTACTAGTGAGTACTTAAGAATCAGGCGGGCCTGCATTCAAATCCTGACTTTGCACCTGCCAGCTCCTGATGTTAGACCTTTTTCTAGATAAATAAATATGTTCCATAATCCACTCTTTTTTTTTTTTTTTTTACAGAGACAGAGAGTGAGTCAGAGAGAGGGATAGACAGGGACAGAGAGAGATGAGAAGCATCAATCATTAGTTTTTCTTTGCATGTTGCGACACCTTAGTTGTTCATTGATTGCTTTCTCATATGTGCCTTGACCGCGGGCCTTCAGCAGGCCGAGTAACCGCTTGCTGAAGTCAGCGACCTTGGGTTCAAACTGGTGGGCTTTTTTTTTTTTCTCAAACCAGATGAGCCCGCGCTCAAGCTGGCGACCTCAGGGTCTCGAACCTGGGTCCTCTGCATCCCAGTCCAACGCTCTATCCACTGCGCCACTGCCTGGTCAGGCCATAATCCACTCTTGCTTTATGCCTCTATACCTTTGTTTTGTTTTGTTTCCTTTGTTAGGAGTTCCCCTTTCCCTACATTTTCTCTTTTAAAAAAATCTGTTTGTGGCCCTGGCCGGTTGGCTCAGCGGTAGAGCGTCGGCCTAGCGTGCGGAGGACCCGGGTTCGATTCCCGGCCAGGGCACACAGGAGAAGCGCCCATTTGCTTCTCCACCCCTCCGCCGTGCTTTCCTCTCTGTCTCTCTCTTCCCCTCCCGCAGCCAAGGCTCCATTGGAGCAAAGATGGCCCGGGCGCTGGGGATGGCTCCTCGGCCTCTGCCCCAGGCGCTAGAGTGGCTCTGGTCGCAATATGGCGACGCCCAGGATGGGCAGAGCATCGCCCCCTGGTGGGCAGAGCGCCGCCCCATGGTGGGCGTGCCGGGTGGATCCCGGTTGGGCACATGCGGGAGTCTGTCTGACTGTCTCTCCCTGTTTCCAGCTTCAGAAAAATGAAAAAAAAAGAAAAAAAAGAAAAAAAAAAAATCTGTTTGTTTTCAGTAGTCAGCTCAGATTTCAACTCCTCTGAAGATTTTCATCCATCTATTCATTTGAATAGGTAATATTATACATTCACGAACACAGTCAAAGTTCAAGTGGAATGAAATCTTTCTTGATCTCTAGCCTTTATCCCAGTATCTTTGACCTCTCCATTAATTTGCCCCAGTGTTCAGCATGGGGTCTTGGAATGAAAGGGGAATAGTTGTAAGAAAGCATCATCCCGATACACAAAGGTTATGGGATCATCCCTGTCAGGGCACATAGAGGAATAGATTAATGTTTCTGTCTCTCTCTCACTCCCCTTTCTTCTCTCTCAAGTCAATAATAATAATAATAATAATAATAATAATAATAATAATAAAAGAGTAGAGTTCCTACTTCATATAAAACAGTAGGGTCCCAATTTTGTCAGGAAAAAGGAAAGTACATATAGAAAAAAGATCTGAGGAAATGCAGTAAAATCTTACCAGTGGCATTTAGCGAGGGGCAAAATTACAGGTGAATTTTTCCTACTTCCCTTTTTTTTTTTGTATTTTTCTGAAGTTGGAAACAGGGAGGCAGTCAGACTCCCGCATGCGCCCAATGGGATCCACCCGGCACGCCCTCCAGGGGGCGATGCTCTGCCCATCCGGGGTGTCGCTTCTGTTGTGACTAGAGCCACTCTAGCGCCTGAAGCAGAGGCCATGGAGCCATCCTCAGCGCCTGGGCCATCCTTGCTCCAATGGAGCCTCTGCTGCGGGAGGGGAAGAGAGAGACAGAGAGGAAGGAGAGGGGGAGGGGTGGAGAAGAAGATAGGCACTTCTCCTGTGTGCCCTGGCCGGGAATCGAACCCGGGACTCCTGCACGCAAGGCCGATGCTCTACCACTGAGCTAACTGGCCAGGGCCCCTATTTCCCTTTTTGTGTTATTCTTTATTTTTCTAATTTTCTATAAACCATCTATTCACTTTGTAGACCTTATAAAATAAGTTCTTTACACTCTTGAATCTCTTATACTCTTTGACTACTTAACAATTCTTGGTGATCAGGAAAATAAGGACTATTCTTCCCATTTCAGAGATGCATAGACTGAGGTTAAAGGAGGGTTTAGGACTTGCCCAGTCTAAAGCTTAAGCATAGAGCCAAGCCTGATAACCCAGATCCTCCCAAGTCCTGTTCTTCTTAGGGGTAACTCCCTGTTACTTCCTGTATTCTCTTAGCCACGCATGTGTGGCATCTAAAAATTGGCAAGGTGTGGAGAGGCCAGTAAAAACAGGCATGAAGTGACATCTTGAATAGGTCTGGGGGAGCTTTGTCCAATGTTGTCTTCCACATAGATACAGGCATCTGTTGTTTTAGTCAAAGCTCTTTGCAAAGGTCTATTCAAACTAGCTTAAGTGAAGAGAATATGAATTTACCAGAAGGGCGCTGTAACATTTCACTGCACCCAAAAGTAATGGGAGAGTCAGGAGTCCTGAGAATCAGAGCTTTTCTCTTTTGGATGCAAATAACAAAGCCAACTCAAACTCTATAAATAAAAAAAAACTTTATTTGAAAGACACAAGAGTGTCCTTTGGAAGCCCCAAGCAGGAATGTCAGCAGGTCCAGAAGGGAGAAGAGCACTTTGGGGACCAAGGAAATCCTTTCTCTCCACAGCTTGTCTTCGATGTGTTTTTCTCAGGCTGCAGACCAGCTTCTTTGCTTCTCTGGTCTGTATGGAGCGAAGACATTTTATTTCCCAGCTCTCCAATGTCACATGTGTAGTTCCAGCCACACAGAAAGACTGGCCCTCTCACCAAGTTTCTGGAGGAAGGACTAGAACTGGCCCGACTTGGATCCGCTGCTATGCAGGTCCAGTCAGTTATGGTCAAAGATAGGATCACATGGGGCCTGACCTGTGGTGGCGCAGTGGATAAAGCGTCAACCTGGAACGCTGAGGTTGCCGGTCCAAAACCCTGCACTTGTCTGGTCAAGGCACATATGGGAGTTGATACTTCCTGCTCCTCCCCCCTTTCTCTCTCTCTCTCTCTCCCTACCACTCTCTCTCCTCTCTAAAATGAATAAATAAATTTAAAAATTTTATTTATTTATTTATTTATTTATTTATTTATTTATTTATTTTTGTATCTTTCTGAAGTTGGAAACGGGGAGGCAGTCAGACAGACTCCTGCATGCGCCCCACCGGGATCCAGCTGGCACGTCCACCAGGGGGCGATGCTCTGCCCATCTGGGGCGTTGCTCTGCCGCAATCAGAGCCATTCTAGCGCCTGGGGCAGAGGCCGAGGAGCCATCCTCAGCGCCTGGGCAAACTTCGCTCCAGTGGAGCCTTGGCTGCGGGAGGGGAAGAGAGAGACAGAGAGGAAGGAGAGGGGCAGGGGTGGAGAAGCAGATGGGCACCTCCCCTGTGTGCCCTGGCCAGGAATCGAACCCAGGACTCCTGCGCACCAGGCCGACGCTCTACCACTGAGCCAACCAGTCAGGGCCAAATTTAAAAATTTAAATAAATTAAATTAAAAAAAAAAGATAGGATCACACGGTACAAACATATCTGCCAGGAGTCAGCCCTCATTTCTTCTTTCCCCTGAGCAATCTTGTACTCTACAGATCGGCAGTTTCTATCTAACCAGGCACATGGCAGAATATAGATACACCGTGCATCCTAAATTTTGTCATGATCTTCATCCCAGGTGCACTAGAACCCAGCTGGAACTGCTGAGCCCCAGTGCTGAATCTTTTGGAGAGAAAATTGGAAGAGCCCAACTCAGGTCCCTTATAAACCCTGATACCATCCCATGTGTCCAGGAGAAAGGGAGGGGTCCTGTCCTACCAAATGGCTGCCCTGGCCCACACTGTGGGGAGAGGGCAGTTTCTCAGAAAATGTGGATTGTTATGAACTGGGCAGATATCTCACAAGATGAGGGCTCTTCTTAATGCAACCGCATCATGTCATGACTGCTCAGCTTAAAACCTTCTTCATAAATGAAGGGCTGGCTTTCCTATCTCCCACTGAAGCCCCAGGAAAACTGGGGTGTCTTTGCCTTTTAAGGACATCAGGATTAGAAACCTTTGTGCACAGTGGTTAATTCAATTTGGCCAGCATAATGAGCAATTACATTGAGCTGTGCCAGGCCCTGACTGTCCAGGGATGATCGGATATCATCTCTGCTCAATAGAACCCACCCACCCCTGTCCCCAGTATTGTGTTTCTGTCAGTCAAGTTCATTTAGAAATCTGTTGTTTCCAACACAGCCTGCTTTTGAAATCACATCTGACTGCATTAGGAGGCACTAAATTGCGGAAACTCATCTGAGAGTTGAGATCACAGGAACTAATAATATACTTGATATCTTTACTCCGAATCATCATTTTTTAAAACAAAAATATTATGAAGACCATTGACAGTGGTGAAATTGATATCCGGTTGGGATTTCCAAAGCAGCCTCCAAGGCCTGTCATTATGGGGTAGAATCTGGGCCAGACACACTCGTGATGCTCTCCAGTGTCTGCCTTGGCTTGTCGTGTTATTATTAATGGTTCTGCTGAAGATATGAAGGGAACACATTCGTGGTGAAGTCCAAGTTCTAATTCTTCCAATTGCTAGCTGGGTGACTGTGGATGGTGCACCTCCCCTCTCTGAGCCTCAGTTATTGCCTCCTTAGGAAAGGACACAGAACCTCAGACTAGCTGCTCTTACTTCTGGGAGGAATAGAGGATTTCAGTGAGTAGCAAAAGGAAATTTTCACATATTACTTTATTAGATATGTTTTTTTTTTCTTTCTTTTTTTTTTTTTTTTTTTTGTATTTTTCTGAAGTTCAAAATGGGGAGGCAGTCAGACAGACTCCTGCATGCGCCCAACCGGGATCCACCCGGCATGCCCACCAGAGGGCGATGCTCTGCCCATCTGGGGCGTTGCTCTGTTGCAACCACAGCCATTCTAGTGCCTGAGGCAGAGGCCATAGAGCCATCCTCAGTGCCTGGACCAACTTTGCTCCAATGGAGCCTTGGCTGCAGGAGGGGAAGAGAGAGACAGAGAGGAAGGAGAGGGGGAGGGGTGGAGAAGCAGATGGGCGCCTCTCCTGTGTGCCCTGGCCGGGAATCGAATCCAGGACTCCTGCATGCCAGGCCGACGCTCCACCACTGAGCCAACCGGCCAGGGCCACTTTATTAGATATTTTGAATTAACTACCAAGAGCTTATGTTTCTCTTGATTATTAAAACAAAGTTAAAACACTCAGAGTAGAAAGGAGAAAGGCAAATTAAGAAAGAACATTGGGGGCCCTGGCCAGTTGGCTCAGTGGTAGAACGTCGGCCTGGCGTGCAGGAGTCCCGGGTTCGGTTCTGGCCAGGGCACACAGGAGAAGCGTCCATCTGCTTCTCCACCCCTCCCCCTCTCCTTTCTGTCTCTCTCTTCTCCTCCTGCAGCCAAGGCTACATTGGAGCAAAGTTGGCCCGGGCACTGAGGATGGCTCTATGGCCTCTGCCTCAAGCGCTAGAATGGCTCTGGTTGCAACAGAGCAACACGCCAGATGGGCAGAGCATCGCCCCCTGGTGGGCATGCCGGGTGGATCCGGGTCGGGCGCATGCGGGAATCTGTCTGCCTACCTCCCCGTTTCCAACTTCAGAAAAATTTAAAAAAAATTTAAAAAAAAAAAAAAGAAAGAACATTGGGTGTCAGCTTCTAACAGGTCCAGGCACACGTTGCTGCTAATACTATCCTGTACAAAGCTAAATAAATGGTGCTGCTGTCTCAGCTGGGTTTTTTCTCTTCTTTGACCTGGAGTCCCTCACTCAGAAGCAAAGATCCTAAGATATTTTTCTCTTGGCTGACCCCAGGGCCAGCTGTATAATTTGTGGGATCCAGTGCAAAATGAAAATGTGGGGCCCCTTATACAAAAAAGCAGGGAAAAAGGGTTATTAAAAGTAATTATCCAGGTTGACGCTTTATCCACTGTGCCACCACAGGTCAGGCCAGGAGACATTTTTTAAAATGTTTTTGATTTTTATTTTTTCTACTGATTTGAGAGAAAGAGAGAGAGAGAGAAAGAGAGAGAAGCATCAACTTATTTCACTTAGTTGTGCACTCATTGATTGCTTCTTGTTCATACCCTGACTGGGAGTTGAACCCGCCACCTCTGGTTCTCTAGGTGGATATTTTATCTACTGAGCCACCTTGACCAGGGCAAGACTTTTGTGTATGTGTGTGTGTGTGTGTGTGTGTGTGACAGAGACAGAAAGAGTCAGAGAGAGGGATATTTGGGGACGGACAGACAGGAAGGGTGAGAGATGAGTTGCATCATTTCTCTGTTGTGGCACCTTAGCTGTTCATTGATTGCTTTCTCATATATGCCTTGACCAGGGGGCTACAGCAGAGTGAGTGACCCCTTGCTCAAGCCAGCGACCTTGGGCTCAAGCTGGTGAGCCTTGCTCAAACCAGATGAGCCCACGCTCAAGCTGGCGAACTCGTGGTCTCGAACCTGGGTCCTCTGCATCCCAGTCCGACGCTCTATCTACTGCGCCACCACCTGGTCAGACAAGACATTTTTAATAATAGCAATCTAAATATAAGTTAAACAACTATAAGTAAAATAAAATAATAAAAAGCAAACAGGCCCTTGCCGGGTAGCTCAGTTGGTTCGAACATCACCTGGAAATACAAAGTTTGCAGTGTTTGGTCTCCAGTCAGGGCACATACAAGAATAAACCAATGAATGCATAAACAAGTGGAACAACAAATCGATGTTTCTCTTTCTAAAATCAATAATAAATTTTAAAAAAGCAAACAAAGGACTGAAGAAGTCTATCTTTACCAGAGATGACTTCCCTTTCATGGCTCTTAGCTCAATGAAGTATTGTGTTCAAATTGAGATAGATTTGGGAAAGAGAATGCGGAGTTGACAGTCATGTGATTTCACACTCATCCCAAAAGGGCAAGCTGGAACCATTATAGAGACATCAAGTGAAAGTTTCTCTCATTTTGACTGACTCCTTAAGGCATGTGCACTTATAAAGAAAGGAGAGAGGGCCCTGGCTGGTTGGCTCAGCGGTAGAGTGTCGGCCTGGCGTGCAGGAGTCCTGGGTTCGATTCCCAGCCAGGGCACACAGGAGAGGTGCCCATTTGCTTCTCCACCCCTCCCCCTCTCCTTCCTCTCTGTTTCTCTCTTCCCCTCCCGCAGCGAGGCTCCATTGGAGCAAAGATGGCCTGGGCGCTGGGGATGGCTCCTTGGCCTCTGCCTCAGGCGCTAGAATGGCTCTGGATGCCCCAGAGGGGCAAAGCATTGCCCCCTGGTGGGCATGCCGGGTGGAACCCGGTCAGGCACATGCGGGGGTCTGTCTGACTGCCTCCCCGTTTCCAGCTTCGGAAAAAAAAAAGAGAAGAAAAAAGAAAAAAATAAAAGAAAAAAAGAAAGGAGAGAGAAAAACATTGATCTTTTCCTATATGTTCCCTGACTGGGGATTGAACCTGCAACTTTACATATCTAGTGAATATTCCAACTAACCCAGCTACCTGGCCAAGGCTGCCATAAGCATTCTTCTACTTATATAGGAATTATATACTGCTCACAAAATTTAGGGGACATTTCAAAATGAATATGAAGTGATAAAAAAAAAAAGCACTTGATTTTTTTTATTAAATAAGAACATCAGAAAAGCAAATGGCAAGTCAAAGGAAGTTGTTTGATTATGCAAGTGAGATGCAAAACCAAGTTTTATTTCATTGGTGAAAATGCACTATACAAAAGGCTGAAAGTACTGGAGTATCTGCATGTTCCCTGATCCCCTAGTTTTTGTGAGCAGTGTAGAATAGATTCCCCAAAGTGGCATATATGTTTTAAATTTTAGCAGGTATTACCATCTTATTTCCCAAAAGAATTGTCACAATTCACCTTTTCTATTAGCAAGGAATGAGAGTGCCCCCCTTTGCCACATTCTTATTAGCACTGCGTGTCACGTCTCTATTTTTATCAATAAGAAAAGGACAAAAAAAGAGAAAGGGACAAAATGCTATCTTATTGTGTCTCTCATTGGAATTTTCCTGGTCAGTATACTTGATAAGCAGTCTTTGATATGCTTATAGACTTTCTGGGATTCCTTTTCTTGGAATTGCCTGTTCATATTCTTTGCTCACTTCTCTGTTGAATTGTTTATCTTTTTTGCACGTAATTTGTACAGGCTTTTATGCATAGTAGGAATTGTAAACCTTTGTCTTTCATATGTGTTGTAAATATTTTTACCAATTGTTCATTATTCCTTACTTCGTTTTTGGTGTCTTCTTCACTCCAAAACTATGTTGTTTTTTTTATTTTTTATTTTATTTTATTTTATTTTTTCATTTTTCTGAAGCTGGAAACAGGGAGAGACAGTCAGACAGACTCCCACATGCGCCCGACCGGGATCCACCCGGCACGCCCACCATGGGGCGATGCTCTGCCCACCAGGGGGCGATACTCTGCCCATCCTGGGCGTCGCCATGTTGCGACCAGAGCCACTCTAGCGCCTGAGGCAGAGGCCACAGAGCCATCCCCAGCGCCCAGGCCAAATTTGCTCCAATGGAGCCTTGGCTGCGGGAGGGGAAGAGAGAGACAGAGAGGAAAGCACGGTGGAGGGGTGGAGAAGCTAATGGGCGCTTCTCCTGTGTGCCCTGGCCGGGAATCGAACCCGGGTCCTCCGCACGCTAGGCCGACGCTCTACCGCTGAGCCAACCGGCCAGGGCTGTTTTTTTTTTTTAAATGTGGGTTTTTTTGTAAGTTAAAATTGCCAGTCATTTCCTTTAAGGCCTGGGTTTGCCTTACTTCGGAAGGCTTCTATCACCCAAGGTTTTATAAATGTTTTTCTAATACTTTTAATTGTGGCCATTTAAAAGGATTATTTATTGCACAATTTCATTTAAAATGTACAACTCTTACAATATAATTCCATTTACATCCCCAATATTTTCCTTTGTGCTGTTATAGGCTTATATTTTATATGTATATCCAAACCTCATAATACAACATTACTGTTTTTGCTTTAAACAGTCAGTTGTCTTTTAAAGAAAATAAGAATATATACAAGACAACTTTTCCAATCATATTAATATATAATTGACATATAACATTGTATTTAAAAGATAACTTAAAAAATATTCTAGCCTGACCAGGAGGTGGTGCAGTGGATAGAGCATTGGACCGGAACATGGAGGACCCAGGTCCGAAATCTCGAGGTTGCCGGCTCGAGTGCAGGCTCACCAGCATGAGCAGGGGCCACTGGCTTGAACGTGGGACCATGGACATGACCCCATGGTCACTGACTTGAGCCCAAAGATCACTGGCTTGAAGCCCAAGGTTGTGGCTTGAACCCAAGGTCACTAGCTTGAGCAATGGGTCACTAGCTCTGCAGTAGCCCCCTGGTCAAGACACATATGAGAAAACAATCACTGAACAACTAAGGAGCTGCAACAAAGAATTGATGCTTCTCATCTCTCTCCCTTCCTGTCTGTCTGTCCCTATCTGTCTCTCTCTCCGACTCTCTCTCTGTCTCTGTAAAAAAAATTATCTACATATTTATCATTTTCAGTGTTCCTCATTTCTTACTTCAGACCTGAGTTCCCTCTGGTATCATTTCCTTTCAGCCAGCAGAATTTCCTTTTAGCGTTTTTTGTGGCTGGCAATGAATTCTCTTTAACTTTCACTTTTTATGAATATGTCTTTATTTCACTCTCATATTTTAAAGATACTTTTACTGGATAGAATTCTGGATTGACACTGTATTTCAGCACTTTCCAGATCTTGCTCCTGGCATCTGATCCTGAGAGGTGAGTTGTCATTGTATCTTTCCCCCCTCTGTATGTAAATGCCTTATTTTTCTTTGGTTAAAATTTTTTTTTTTAGCCTGACCAGGTGGTGGTGCTGTGGATAGAGCATTGAACTGGGATGTAGAGGACCCATGTTCAAGACCTCGAGGTCGTCAGCTTGAGCACGGGCTCATCTGGCTTGAGCAAGGCTCACCAGCTTGAGCCCAAGGTCGCTGGCTTGAGCAAGGGGTCACTCACTCTGCTGTAGCCCCACGGTCAAGGCACATATGAGAAAGCAATCAATGAACAACTGAGGTGCCACAACAGAGTAATGATGCATCTCATCTCTCACCCTTCCTGTCTGTCTGTCCCCAACTGTCCATCTCTCTGATTCTCTCTGTCTCTGCCACAAAAAGAAAAATAAATAATAATTTTAGAGAGAGAGGAAGGGAAAGAGAGAGAGACAGAAACATTAATCTGTTCTTGTATGTGCCCTGACTGGGAATCGAACCCATAACCTCTGTGCTTCAGTATGATGCTCTAACCAACTGAGCTATCTGGCCAGGGCAGGTTATTTCTACATTTACCTGTTATAAATAATACTGCTTTCTTATTGTTTTCATTTTTCTGGCATAATTTGACCATTTCCATTCTTTTATTTTTAACCTTTCTTTTTCGTGTGTGTATGTGACAGAGACAGATAAACAGAGAGAGGGACAGATAGGGAAGACAGACAGGAAGGGAGAGAGATAAGAAGCATCAATTCCTCGTTGCGGCACCTTAGTTGTTCATTGATTGCTTTCTCATATGTGCCTTGACCGTGGAACTACAGCAGAGCGACTGACTCCTTGCTCAAGCCAGTGACCTTGGGCTCAAGCTGGTGAGCCTTGCTCAAACCAGATGAGCCCGCGCTCAAGCCAGCGACCTCGGGGTCTCGAACCTGGGTCCTCTGCTTCCCAGTCCGACGCTCTATTCACCATGCCACCTCCTGGTCAGACAAATATATATTTCTTAACACAATTAAATTTTAATTAGAGTTATTTATTTATTCATTTTAGAGAGGAGAGAGAAAAAAGGGGGGAGGAGCAGGAAGCATCAACTCCCATATGTGTCTTGACCAGGCAAGCACAAGGTTTTGAACCTGTGACCTCAACGTTCCAGGTCGAAGCTTTATCCACTGCACCAGCACAGGCCAGGCTAATTAGGGTTTTAATTAGACTTCTTTTTGGTTCATTCTTCTGTTTTGAGCATACTTAGAACAAACAATACAAGTTTTTGGACATTTTTACAACTTTCTCAGAAGAATGCTTAGGAAGGAAAGTGAATTATCTTTTAGCAAAGTACTGTTTTGCTTTTTAAGCAAAAAAATGACTGGTCATGCTGATCATATTAATAATCTGAGGTGAGCAGGATGTGTGTTGATAATCAAGAATAATTTTCTGGCCCTGGCCGGTTGGCTTAGTGGTAGAGCATCGGCCTGGCGTGCAGGAGTCCCGGGTTTGATTCCCAGCCAGGGCACACAGGATAGGTGCCCATCTGTTTCTCCACCCCTCCTTCTCTCCTTCCTCTCTGTCTCTCTCTTCCCCTCCTGCAGCCAAGGCTCCATTGGAGCAAAGTTGGCCCGGGCGCTGAGGATGGCTCCATGGCCTCTGCCTCAGGCACTAGAATGGCTGTGGTTGCAACAAAGCAACGCCCCAGATGGGCAGAGCATCACCCCTTGGTGGGCATGCCGGGTGTATCCCGGTTGGGCGCATGCGGGAGTCTGTCTGACTGCCTCCCCGTTTCCAACTTCAGAAAAATACAAGGGAAAAAAGGAAAAAAAAAAAGAATAATTTTCTGTTTTGGGCTGTCCTTAACATATACTGTACACTCTCACTCCATCCACTGGCATGTATGGAGACTACAGATGTGTGCTATGCTTCCCTCTACTCTGCTTTTGCTTACCTGCCTGAACTGGTTTCTCTCTTCCATCTCCATCTTCCAGGCCCAAGGCTTCCAGAGGCCTTTTCTGCCCCAAACCAAATGTAAAAACTTCTTCCTTTGAACCCCACAAGCTACCTTGTTTATATCTCTTCAGACACCTCCTTGGGCTTTGTATTACTGAGGTTTGGCTCTTTGTATATCTTCACCCCTCTCCACTTTTCTTGGGGTGGAGGGAAGTATCTTGTCTTTGTATCCTCAATGCCTTGTGCAGTTCCTGATACTTAATACATACTGAGATGAAAGGACTAGAACTACTATTTAGGTCAAGGAGTTACTCACCTGAATGAAAAAAGAAGCAGACTTTGATTTAGTGAAGTTTTATGCTTTATTTTTTGCATCTATGAGACAAAGTATTCATAGAGAACTGTCTTCATCATACCCTAGATATGCACTTTTTGTGTGTGTGTGACAGAGAAAGAGAGAGGGACAGATAGGGACAGACAGGAAAGGAAAGAAATGAGAAGGATCAACTCTTTGTTGCAGCACTTTAGTTGTTCATTGATTGCTTTTTCATATATGCCTTGACGGGGTGGGGTGCGGGGGTGGGCTACAGCAGACCGAGTGATACCTTGCTCAAGCCAGTGACCCTGGGCTAAAGCTGGTAAGCCTTGCTCAAACCAGATGAGCCTGCGCTAAAGTGAGTGACCTCAGGGTTTTGAACCTCTATCCTCCGCATCCCAGTCTGATGCTCTATCCACTGTGCCACCGCCAATGTCATGCTGCACATTCTTGAGAATTTAATTTATTTTTATTTTTTATTTTTAAAATTTTTTTTACAGAGACAGAGAGAAAGTCAGAGAGAGGGATAGATAGGGACAGTCAGGAACGAAGAGAGATGAGAAGCATCAATCATCAGTTTTTCATTGCAACACCTTAGTTGCTCATTGATTGCTTTCTCATGTGTGCCTCGACTGTGGGCCTTCAGCCGATCGAGTAACCCCTCGCTCAAGCCAGCGACCTTGGGCCCAAGCTGGTGAGCTTTGCTCAAACCAGATGAGCCTGCGCTCAAGCTGGCGACCTCGGGGTCTCCACATCCCAATCTGACACTCTATCCACTGCACCACCGCCTGGTCAGGTGAGAATTTAATTTCTGAAAGCAAAACACTTATCACTCACTGATGGTACTAATAACTGTTCTTTATCTAGGGCTTCCCACTCTCTGCTAATACAGTAGCCTGAGAATTTTGATCTGTTTAGAAGCTAAACTTTAAAAAGTGGTAATGTGCCCTGGCCTGGTAGCTCAGCTGGTTGGCGTATCATCCCGATGTGCCAAGGTTTTGGGCAGTCAAGGCACATAAAAGAATCAAATGAATGAATGTATGAAAGAGCGAAATAGCAAATTGATGTTCCCTGTCTTTCTCAAATCAATAAAAAAAATTTTAAAGTGGTAGTGCATAAATAAGTGTAACAACAAATCAATTCTCTCTCTTCCTTTCTTTTTCTCTCAATAACATCAACAATTTTAAAACATGCTTTAAAAACATTCCCCATATCTCTCATCCTGGCCAGTTAGCTCAGTTGGTTAGAGCATCCTCCTGATGCACCAAGGTTTCGCCAAGGTCAGGGTACATACAAGAATCAAGCAATGAATATATAAATAAGTGGAATAACTAAGTGATGTTTCTTTTTCTCTCTCCCTTCCTCTCTCTCTTAAAAAAATGATAACATGGGTTAAAAATTTTTTTCTGTCTGATGACAGCGGATAGAGCATCATACTGGGATGCTGAGGTCCCAGGTTTGAAATTCAGAGGTCCCTGGCTTGAGCACAGGCTCACCAGTTTGAAGATGGAGTTGTAGGCTTGAGCATGGGTTCATCTATACCAGTTGCAGTCAACCTGGTCCCTACCGCCCACTAGTGGGCATTCTAGCTTTCATGGTGGGCGATAGAGGAGCAACCAAAGTATAAATAAAAAGATAGATTTAAGTATAGTAAGTTGTTTTATAAAGATTTATTCTGCCAAACTTAGCGAAAATCCAACATAAAGTACTTGGTAAGTAATTATTATTATATGCTTTAACTTGCTGTAACTCTGCTTTATAAATTTTATAAAGTAAAGTTACTTCCCTACTTTATAAATCACCATTACTGTGGAACTGGTGGGTGGTTAGAAAATTTTACTACTTCCTGACCTGTGGTGGCGCAATGGGATAAAGCGTCAACTTGGAATGCTGAGGTTGCTGGTTCGGTACCTTGGGCTTGCCTGTTCAAGGCACATATGGGAGTTGATGCTTCCTGCTCCTCCTCTCTATCCTCTCTAAAAATGGAATAATAAGGTCTTTTAAAAAATAAAAGAAAATTTTACTACTAATAGAGATACAAAAGTGGGTGGTAGGTATAGAAAGGTTGACTACCCCTGATCTATATGATCCCATGGTCATTGGCTTGAAGTCCAAGGTTGTTGGTTTGAGCCCAAGGTTACTAGCTTGAGCAAGGGGTCATTGGCTTGGCTGGACCCTCTCACCTCCTGTCAAAGCACATATGAGAAGCAATCAACAATGAACAATTACAGTCACGCAATTTTTTCCCATTGGTAAGGAAAGAAACATCAACTCATTGTTCCACTTAGTTGTGCCTTCATTGGTTGCTTCTCATATGTGTCCTGGCTGGGGATGGAAATTGTGAACTTGGTGTGCCAGAGCAATGCTTTATCCACTGAGCAAACTGGCCTATAATAATGGATTTTTACGTATCATATTCTGTTACCAGACCAGGTAAACACTCTCAGTTTCTGTAGTGTTTGTAAGAAAGTATAAATGCTTATTTAGGAAAAAAAGATGAAATGTTTTTTTCTGCTTCTTTAATTTTTTTCAGTCTCCTTGGTTTTATTTCCATTTGTTTAATAAATATGTTTCAAGAGCTTGCTGTAGCTGCCCTTATACTGGTGCTGGAAATATATCCTGCTCCTCTCTCATGGGCTCAGAGGTCAGTGGTGAGTCAGACAAGACAACAAGGATCATGATTGCATTCTGGTGGGGGGAGAACCTGTGAGAGGGCAAGCCAGAGGTGGGTCCCTATCCAGAAAAGGAATGCTTCTATATAGATCAGAAAACTATGAAGATGAGGAGATTTAACCAGATATGGGTGGTGGAGGAATAGTACTGAGCAGAAAAAACAAGTGCTGGAAAAGAACACACACATTTGAAGAAGTATAATTACCATACTTCAAAGCAGTTGGAGTGTCCTGGCAAGAGATGAAGCTTTTGTCTTTCCTCTCTTTATTTATTAATTTTTTAAAAGAAATTTAATGCCAACGCACTAGGAGTTAGCCATAATGCAAAATATGCCCTCTGCTGTGGTTAGTACCAAGCAGACCTGGGCTAGTTATAGCTCTTAGGAGCTTCAAGTTTGAAAGCCTGGCCTTAGCATCCCAACCTAGATACTTAATTCAAGGACAGTGTCTGATTCACTCTCTGCTCTGTCCCCAGCCCTGGTACAGTGCCAGACAGAAGCTGGAACGCAGTAAATATTCGTTAAATGAATAAAATGGCCACCCAGGACCCTGAGGGAGATGGTATTACCCTCTGACACACTCGACAGCTTGGGGCCCCGAAGGTGGGTCCTGAGATGTCTTTGAGCAATGAAGTAGTTACCTTAGCTGCAGGTCTTCTATGGCAGATTTGGTAAGGAGAACCCAGAGCAGTGATGCCCTTGATCTTGTCAGCCAATTAATTCCTTAAGTACTCCAAGTTAGGGAAAGCCCGATGATTTGATTTTATCTGTCTTTTAAGACTGATCTTTGATCATATCCCCTTCCAGCTGGACTTCCTCTCTTCTTCTTTCCTCCTCCATTACTGATAGTGTGGGGATCTAATTACCTCATCAACCTTTAATTTATTTATGAAAGGGCTGAGGTTAAATTATAGAAGAACAAAACTCCTAGACCCTTTGGGAACCTTGTATAAAAGCTTTCCTTTCTCCATACCCTCCTTTATGCCCAATAAAACTTCGTTTCTGTCTCTGGCAAGTTGGAATTGTTCTTATATGCAAATTGAAATAAATAAACTTCCCTCCCAGGGCTGAATGGAAGCCAGCCATGTGGGTTAAGCCTTGCCTGCCACTCCCAATGGATCAATCAATCTATCAACAAGAATTCATTGATCCCACAGGAAGCAGATTTCAAAACCAGCACACAGCTCCTGAATATCCTGGCTTCTTCTTCACAAGACACTTGGGAAAGAGGAGTGTTTTGAAAATTTTTATTTTGTTATTACAGAAATATTACATGGATACATTCAGCTTTTAAAATATTCCAGTGACACAAATATGTGGCTATTCCTCTTTCCTTGCATCCCATCCCACTGTAAGAGGTTAAAAGTTTATCCTTTTATTCAGCTCTTTAAACAATGCACTTTCATACATGTATACCTATATAAACTGTAATTTTAAATAGAAATAACACAGATGGGATCAAACATAGATGCAGTTCACTTTTTAAAACACGTCCTGGACATCTGTTCAGTCAGACCACACAAATGTTCATTTTAATGGCTTAAATAGTATTTCCTAGCACAGAGGGACCATTATTTTGTTTCCCTACTGATGGGCGTTAACATAGTTTCAAATTTTGCAGTATTAAAAGCTATGTTGCAAGCACCGATTCTCTGGCAATTACCCATTTAATCATGTATTTATTGTGGGCTCATCATGTGCCCTGCACTCACTTCAGGGTTGGAGGTAAACAAAACATACAGGTTGAAGATCCTACTCTGCATCAACCCAGGAGGCCTAGGAGTCCACCGAGGTGTCTCCCTAGCATGAAAAGGGGCTCCAGGACCCGTAAAGTGCTGGTGAGGAGGGCGGATGGAGGGTTTGAGTGCACTTTTTGCCAGCGGCTCAGGGCTTGAGGGCTTGCAGGCCTTGGGGCTTTAGCGAAGAGCGCGGCTTACACACACCATGCGCCAGCTCCGGGCGCAGGTCGGGCGGAGCGGGGCGGGGCCGAGCGGCGCGCGACCCTCAGCGCGCTCGGGAGGTAGGGACTGGGGCGGCCTCTCTGGCCCCAGCTCCCGCGGGCTCTATGACACTGCGCTGGCTCGCGGGACGGGGCGGGGTTGGCTGACGGGGAGTAGGTTACTCAACACTGTACATCTCGCGGTGAACCTCGCGCCGATTTTCTCGCGAAAACTAGGAAGTACCGCGCTTGCGCACTTCAAGTAGTGCTTGGTTCCTGAGGCAGGTCTGCCTTAGGGAGTGGGAAGGGACTTGGAAGACGCCGCTGCCCCCCCGGACTCGCCACCATGAGCAGCACCCTAGCCAAGATTGCGGAGATCGAAGCCGAGGTAGTGGACGTAACTGGCGCTTCACTCTTGGCCCGAGCGTTCTTTTGTCGGCGGTGTCTCCCCCATACAAACTCCCTTCAGCGGCGTCAGGACCGAATCCTCTTTCCCCGACTCCCCTCAGGCCGGACCCGCGCTCCCCGACTCCCCTCAGGCCGGCCCCCTTTCCCCGACTCCCCTCAGGCCGGACCCCCTCAGGCCGGACCCGCGCTCCCCGACTCCCCTCAAGCCGGGCCTCCTTTCCCCGACTCCCCTCAGGCCGGACCCGCGCTCCCCGAGTCCCCTCAGGCCGGACCCCCTTTCCCCCCGACTCCCCCACGCCGGGCCCGCGTTCCGCACTCCTGTACCTTGGTCGGTACCTCCTTCCAGTATCCGCTCCTCTTCGAACATTGTTTCTCTCAGTTCTTGCTTCCTTTTTTTGGCGAGCAATAGTGAATCCTTTTCCCTTTCTCCACCCCTGACTGCTGAAGATCTTCAGTGTCTTTCCTTGTTCCTCGAAATCCCACCTTCCCCGCTCTCTACTTCGTTGACTCGGTTTCCCGGGAATAGGATCTGGAAGTATAATAGATTCACCTCTGTGGTAACTGTTAATTTCTCCTGGATGATTGTGTGATTCTATTGCCTGTAGTGCTCAGCGCTCTTTAAACTTGGGAAAGTGATGACCTGTATTATATGGGGCATGCCAGGTACAAGCAGTTAGAAAAGGAATCAGCAGATGAATTTTAGTCTGATCTGTGGAGCTAATTATAATGACCTTAGTAACGTCTCTTTTCTGTGGACCTCAGTTGTTTACTCTCTAATGAGGGGAATGGGCTGGGTGGGTGATGGAGAGAATGCATTTTTACCCTTTTTGACATCTGACTAAAATGGGTATGGATATACTGACTTTAGAGGGACCTAGTAAAAAAAAACAAAACACTTCTCTCAGAGCTGGGGGACCATTCATTCTGGACATTTTACCCTGTAGGAATTACTTCTGATTTATGGCTGTGATTTTTCCCTTATAGATGGCTCGGACTCAGAAGAACAAGGCCACTGCACACCACCTAGGGCTGCTTAAGGCTCGCCTTGCTAAGCTTCGCAGAGAACTCATTACTCCAAAAGGTGGTGGTGGTGGTGGGCCAGGAGAAGGTTTGTGTTTTTCTTAAACACTTTTTTCCTCTGGTGTAATTTCTACCAAAATAATAGAGGCATGTGGTTTAAAAATAATTTAAAATTTTCAAAGATTTGTATTTTTTAGCCTGAATTCTTGAATTGAATTTATGTTATTCTGTTGATTTCGAAGGCAAGTGATTATTATCTAAGTGAACTAACATTTTTTTTTAGAGAAGGGCCACAAATTTGGCTTTGAACCTGTTTGCAACCATTGTAAAACAAACAAACAAACCCCAGTCAGTCATACATACAGTGTACAGGGTTTGTAAGACAAAAAGAAACCCAATTTTTAGACCAATTATTACATATTTGGGCCTTAAACACTATGGGTACTAGACAGGTTTATAACAGTTTAAATGGTCGAGGAATAAAGTTTTTATATCAAACAGTCCATCAAACATTGTGAATTGTAGGAGGATTTTGCGTGCTTAAGTTCTGCTAGAGGTAAGCTGTAAAAAATAAATTGTAGAAATAGGTCCTAGAGAGGTAGCCAGAATATGAAAAGAATTGTGTGAGTCTCCACACTCAGGGATAACTTTCTTCCTCTTTTTGATATTTATTGATGTTTTAGGTTTTGATGTGGCCAAGACAGGTGATGCTCGAATTGGGTTTGTGGGTTTTCCATCTGTGGGGAAGTCAACACTGCTCAGTAACCTGGCAGGGGTATATTCTGAGGTGGCAGCCTATGAGTTTACTACTCTGACCACTGTGCCTGGCGTCATCAGATACAAAGGTGCCAAGATCCAGGTGAGTCATTTCTGTAGATCAAAGAAGGGAAGAAATCCATCTGTGCAGTGATATAAAAATAACTTATTGGGAGCACTTTATATATCAGACCTTATCTTTGATCTACCAGGCCCTCACTGTCTAGCAGGGGAGATGGAGCAATAAAAACAATACCATACCAGTGGTGGTACAGTGGATAGAGCATCAACCTGGGATGCTGAGGTCCCAGATTAGAAAACCCCAAGGTCTCCAGCTTTGAACATGGGATCATAGATATGATTCCATGGTTGCCGGTTGAGCCCAGGTTTACTGGCTTGAGAAAGGGATCATTACTTGGCCTGAGACCCCTGGTCAAAGCATGTATGAGAAGCAATCAGTGAACAACTAAAGTTATGCAACTACGAATTGATGCTTCTCATCTCTTTCTTCCTGCCTGTTTCTCTCTAAAAACCCCCAAAAAACAAAACCAAATATCTGTGAAACACAGAGAAAAATTGACAGATTTCCTGCATGCGCCCAACCGGGATCCACCTGGCATGCCCACCAGGGGACCATGCTCTGCCTATCTGGGGCGTTGTTCCACTGCAACCAGAGCCATTCCACACCTGAGGTGGAGGCCAAGGAGCCATTGTCATCACCTGGGCCAACTTTGCTCTAATAGAGCCTTGGCTGCGCAAGGGGAAGAGAGAGAGAGAGAGAAAGAGAGAGAGAAAGAAAGAAAGAAAGAGGGTGAAGGGTGGAGAAGCAGATGGGTGCTTCTCCTGTGTGCCCTGGCCGGGAATCGATCCGGACTTCCACACGCCAGGCCAATGCTCTACTGCTGAGCCAACTAGCCAGGGCGGGGCTACATTTTCATCTGAGAATTGGGGGTATGCACCTTGTCCTCTCCCTCCTTGTCCCCTTCATCTTCAAGCAATCACTTACTTGTTTTTTTTCACTATAGTTTACATGTTAAAAGTTTATATAAATAAGGACATGTATAAATATAAACAGACTTTTTTGGAGGAGGTTGGCTTTCATTCAACATAATTTTGAGGTTCTCTTCTGTTATCCTGCTACCTCAAATGTTAATATTTTATATAGCCGGAGAGTAATTATCAGGGATAGGTTACATTGGTATTGGTGTAATAACAGTCTCTAAACTGCAGACCTTGTTCGAATTCTACTAATTTCCCCTATTGTTTACTTTTTCTTTTCCAAGATTCTGTATAGTATCATCCCATGTTTATTTAGTTATTTTTCCTTATTCTACTGCTATCTGTAATAGTCCCTCAATCCTGTTCTTTGACCTTTACACCCTTAAAGAGTAGTGATTAACTGTTTTGTAGAATGTTCCTCAATTTGGGTTTGATATTTTCTCATGATTAGACTGAAATGTTATGTATTTTTGGCAAGAATACCAGAGAAATAGTTGGTGGGTTTACCTTTATCAATTGGTTAAAATGGTGTCTGCTGGGTTTCCCTTTGTTTTTGTAGTTAATAAATATCTTGGGGGATATACTTTGAGATCCTGTTTCTCAAACTTGCCCACTAATTTTAGCATCCATTTCTTGATCTTATCGGCAACAGTTATTATTGTGCTTCTTGCCTAACGATGACTCTTTATTTTTCTCTTTCCTAATGTATTTATTAATTGCAATTCTTCTATCCATATGAAAAAGCTATTCTTTCTCCCCATTTACATATATATTCAATAACTTGTATCATTGTGGGCTCATGGATGTTTATTTTATGGGGTATAATCTAGTACTCCCTTTATTTTATTACAGAAAATTATCCCAGCTTGGATACTTAGGAAGTACTTGAGATTGGCTTCTGTTTTGTTTTTGTTTTTTTTTAGTATTTCTCTGAAGCTGGAAACGGGGAGAGACAGTCAGACAGACTCCCGCGTGCGCCCGACCGGGATCCACCTGGCACGCCCACCAGGGGCGACGCTCTGCCCACCAGGGGCAATGCTCTGCCGCTCTGGGGCATCGCTTCTGTTGCGACCAGAGCCACTCTAGCGCCTGGGGCAGAGGCCAAGGAGCCATCCCCAGCACCCAGGCCATTGTTGCTCCAATGGAGCCTCGCTGCGGGAGAGGAAGAGAGACAGAGAGGAAGGAGAGGGGGAGGGGTGGAGAAGCAGATGGGCGCTTCTCCTGTATGCCCTGGCCGGGAATCGAACCTGGGACTTCTGCATGCCAGGCCGACGCTCTACCACTGAGCCAACCGACCAGGGCCGAGATTGGCTTCTGTTTTATTTCTATAAGCCTCCATCGTTTTTTTGTGTTTTTTTTTTTACAGAGACAGAGAGAGAGAGTGGGATAGATAGGGACAGACAGACAGGAACGGAGAGAGATGAGAAGCATCAGTCATCAGTATTTCATTGCGACACTTTAGTTGTTCATTGATTGCTTTCTCATATGTGCTTGGACCACGGGCTTTTAGCAGACCAAGTAACTCCTCGCTCAAATCAGCGACCTTGGGTCCAAGCTAGTGAGCCTTGCTCAAACCAGATGAGCCCGCGCTCAAGCTGGTGACCTTGGGGTCTCAAACCTGGGTCCTTCGCATCCTAGTCCGACGCTCTATCCACTGTGCCACCGCCTGGTTAGGCCCCCATCTGTTTTTGAGTATTTTTTTATTTTCAGGCACCACATGATGGTCCATGCTAATCTTAGATTTTTCTTCCCCCAGCCCTGGAATCAAGCACGTCTAAAAGAGTTCTAGTTTGTTTTATTGGAGAGGGTAGTTAGAAGTCAAGATCTGGTGTGCTCATTACTTCCCATGTGGCGTTTTAAATCAATATAACTGAAGTTTCCCAGTCAGGGCAGGTGCATTGAATATATTATCCTTTTTAAAAGTGATAGAAAAGGTTGCTTACTTTGACCAGTGTGTTCTATCAGTCTTGAAGAGGTAATGTTACTAATTGGTAGTAAGGAATAGGGAGGAGCTTTGGAGTAGGTTCATGAATGGAAAAGGTGAACTAACTACCTCCTGAATTTTTTTTTTTTTTGTATTTTTCTGAAGTTGGAAACGGGGAGGCAGTCAGACAGACTCCTGCATCCACCTAGCATGCCCGCCAGGGGGCGATGCTCTGCCCATCTGGGGCGTTGCTCCACTGCACCCAGAGCCATTCTAGCGCCTGAGGTAGAGGCCATAGAGCCATCCTCAGCGCCCGGGCCAACTTTGCTCCAGTGGAGCCTCGACTGTGGGAGGGGAAGAGAGAGACAGAGAGGAAGGGGGGGGTGGAGAAGCAGATGGGCACCTCCCCTGTGTGCCCTGGCTGGGAATCGAACGCGGGACTCCTGCACGCCAGGCCGATGCTCTACTACTGAGCCAACCGGCCAGGGCTTTTTTTTTTTGTGACAGA
The DNA here is from genome assembly GCF_036850995.1 of Saccopteryx leptura. Classification (NCBI taxonomy): domain Eukaryota; kingdom Metazoa; phylum Chordata; class Mammalia; order Chiroptera; family Emballonuridae; genus Saccopteryx; species Saccopteryx leptura. The sequence goes on along the minus strand of NC_089504.1, from coordinate 230,617,107 downwards.
GAGGGACAGATAAGGACCGACAAGACAGGAAGGGAGAGAGATGAGAAGCATTGTTCTTTATTTTGGCACCTTAGTTTTTCATTGATTGCTTTCTCATATGTTCCTTGATGGGGGGGCAGGGCTGTAGCAGAATGAGTGACCCCTTGCTCAAGCCAGAGACCTTGGGCTCAAGCCGGCGACCTTTGGGGTTCAAGCCAGCAACCACGGGGTCATGTCTATGATCCCACGCTCAAGCCAGTGTCCCCTGTTCAAGCTGGTGAGCCCACGCTCAAGCTGGCGACCTTGGGGTTTCGACCTTGGGTCCTCTGTGTCCCAGTCCGAGGCTCTTCTATCCACTGCACCACTGCCTGGTCTGAATTACTTTTTTATTGTTTATTTAAATGGCGTATATTCCTATAATGTAAAATATGCTTCTAGCAAAAAGGTTGTTTTTTTTTTTTCTTTATCCAAGTGAGAGTGGCAGAGATAGACTCCTGTATGCACACTTACTGGGATCTACTTGGCAACCCGTCTTGGGCCGATGCTCCGCCCATGCTCACAAACGAGCTATATTTAGCACCTGAGGTAGAGGCTCTATAGAGCCATCCTTAGCACCCGGGGCCAACATGCTTCAACCAGTGGAGCCATGGCTGTGGGAGAAGAAGAGAGATAAAGAGAAAGGGGAAGGAGAGGGGTGGAGAAGCAGATGATCACTTTTCCTGTGTGCCCTGACTGGGAATTGAATTTGGGACATCACACCCTTGGCTGATGCTCTAACAATGAGCCAATTGGCCAGGGCCAAAAGTTAGTTTTAAACAATATTTTTGTAAGTGCAAATCTTTTCCCAGTTCATTCATGTGGATAATTTAGTATTGGCCATAAAGTAGATAAGTGATATTTTCAGATTTTACAAATGCTATTTTTTTTTTTTTTAAGTGAGAGGAAGAGAGATAGACACTCCTGCATACACCCCAACTGGATCCACCCAGCAACCCTTGTCTGGGGCTAATGCTTGAAACAACCAAGCTTTTTTTAGCACCTGAGGCTGATATACCAACCTATCCTCAGTGCCTGGGCCAGTGCTCAAAGCATTTGAGCCATTGGCTGTGGGAGGGGAAGAGGGAAGGAAGGGGGAGAGAAGCATATGGTTGCTTCTTTTGTGTGCCCTGACTGGGAATTGAACACGGTACATCCATATGCTGGGCCGACACTATCCACTGAGCCAACTGGCCAGTGTTTGTTTTTTTAAAATGCTTATTGTATTGATTTTAGAGAGAGAGGAAGGGAGAGAGAGATAGGAACATTGATCTGCTCCTGTATGTGCCCTGACCAGGATTGAACCGGCAACCTCTGTTCTTTGGGACAATGCTCTAGCCAACAGTCATTTTCAATTGGGGACACACATCAGAGTCACCCATGGAGCCTTTTGAATTACAAATCAGTACCTGAACCTTATTTTGGCCCTTCCAAATCAGACTCTGTAGGGATGGGGCTCACCTGCTCATTTTTTTTTTCACCTGCTCATTTTTAATGGTTCTACAGGTGATTCTTATGTGCTTGCCTCTTTAAGAATTGCTGCAGAATATTTTGTCCATTGGAGAATTAGGGGGATTTGCAGAGGTCTCAGTATTATCTAATATAGCTCTTATCCAGCTGTTAGGACTGTGACTTTGTGTAAACCACAGGTTCTATGAATCTCAACTAATAGCCTTATCTCACAGAGTCGTTAGGCATTTAAAAGATTCATTCATTTATTTATTTATTTTAAGATTTTATGTATTCATTTTAGAGAGGTGAGAGAGAGAGAAGGGGGGGAGGAGCAGGAAGCATCAACTCCCTTATGTGCCTTGACCAGGCAAGCCCAGGATGTTGAACCAGTGACCTCAGTGTTCCAGGTCAGCGCTTTTATCTGCTGCACCATCACAGGTTAGGCTTAAAGATTTATTTTTCTTTGTTTTTTTAATTGATTCTAGAGAGGGGATGGGGGAGAGGGGAAACATCGACCTGCTGTTCCACCCATCCATGCACTCATTGGTTGATTCCTGTATGGGCCCTGGCTGGAGATTGAACCTGTAAACCCTGGCACAAGGGGATGATGCTCTAACCAGCTGAGCTGCCCAGCCAGGGCAGTTGTTTGGCATTTTAAACTAACGTATATAAAAAGCCCATAGCTGACATTTAAAACATGCTTAGTTAAAGTAATATTCACATACTTTTTTTTTTTTTTAAGACTTTATGTATTGATTTTAGAGAGAAGAAAGAAAGGGGGAGGAGAAGCAGGAAGAACCAACTGGTAATAGTTATTTCTTTTTTTTTTAAAATTTTTTTAAAATTTTTAATTTTTTTAAATTTTTTACAGAGACAGAGAGTCAGAGAGAGGGATAGACAGGGACAGACAGACAGAATGGAGAGAGATGAGAAGCATCAATCATTAGTTTTTCATTGCGACACCCTAGTTGTTCATTGATTGCTTTCTTATACGTGCCTTGACTATGGGGCTACAGCAGACCGAGTAACCCCTTGCTCAAGCCAGCGACCTTGAGTGCAAGCTGGTGAGCCTCGCTCAAACCAGATGAGCCCACGCTCAAGCTGGTGACCTTGGGGTCTCGAACCTGGGTCCTCTGCATCCCAGTCCGATGCTCTATCCTCTGCGCCACCACCTGGTCAGGCGGTAATAGTTATTTCTAATACGTGCCTTGACTGGGCAAGACTGGGGTTTAGAACCAGTGACCTCAGCATTCCAGGTTGATGCTTTATCCATTGTGCTACCACAGTTCAGGAAATATTCACATACTCTTAAGGAAGATTGGATTTAGCTCTACTAAATGTTGGATACTTGAGAAATCATTCTGTTTTATCTGCTCAGATTTATAACCAGTTTTTTCTTTTCTTCTCTCCCCCGTTCTTAATCTTGCAGCTCCTGGATCTCCCAGGTATCATTGAGGGTGCCAAGGATGGGAAAGGTAGAGGCCGTCAAGTCATTGCAGGTGAGTGGTCCTGGGCCACCATCTGAAGTATTATTTCTTTACCAGGTGTTGTTCCTTAGGATGGGAACTGTGGGCTTGGAGATGATACTGTAGTGAAGGGCCTAGTTTTTCCTAACTTCTTACTGGAATAGAATGTCATAATGTGAAGGGACCTCAGATCCCCATTTAAGGAGAAACACTAAGGACTAGAGAAGTGAAGTGCTTCAGTTCAGTGTTGCAGTGTTTATGGCACATTTAGAATTAGAGCTCAGGTTTCCCAGCTATGCTTTAAAAAAAAAAATTATTTAAAGCAAGATCTTATAAAAGGTTAATCATAAATTACAACAATCTGCTACTTCACCTTCTTCTCACCTCAATGTCACTTCCCATTGCCAACTATACTGTTAAGTCTTTAACTGTTTCTTTTCCTACTTGCCTTTATACTTTTAAAAATTATGCTTTTATTGCTATTTCATGATTAATTTTAGGTATTATCAATTTATTTATTTATTTACTTATTTATTATTTTTTATTTATTATTTATTTTTTTATGGTAAGGAGTGAATTCCTTTTTTTTTTTTTTTTTTACAGGGACAAAGAGCCAGAGAGAGGGATAGATAGGGACAGACAGACAGGAATGGAGAGAGATGAGAAGCATCAATCATCAGTTTCTCGTGGCGAGACCTTAGTTGTTCATTGATTGCTTTCTCATATGTGCCTTGACCGCGGCCCTTCACCAGACCGAGTGACCCCTTGCTCAAGCCAGTGACCTTGGGTCCAAGCTGGTGAGCTTTTTTTGCTCAACCCAGATGAGCTCGCGCTCAAGCTGGCAACCTCGGGATCTCGAACCTGGGTCTTCCGCATCCCAGTCCAACGCTCTATCCACTGTGCCACTGCCTGGTCAAGCAGGAGTGAACCCTTTTACTCCATACCTCTTCCCATTTTTTCAAAAAAGTTGTATCACAATTTTTAGTTGTCATTAATCATGGTTTATATGATTATGTATTGTCTATGTAACTTTTGTTTAATGCTGAGATAGTATATTATGACATTTTTTCTTGTGAAATGTGCTTTTAAAATTTGTTTTCTATGGAATAAATAATTAGTTATGTTTGGTTTTGTGTACTTTTCTGTGTTTGCTAATATTTTCTAAATGTTACAACAGATCAAATGCCAATCAGTCAACATTTTTCTAGATACATAAATACAGTTCCAAAAATAATCTTATTGATTTCATTCTCTCTCCCTAGCCCTGGTACTATCCTTCTCTACCCTTTGTCTTTTTGGTTCAATCTGGATTGGTTGCTTTCTAGATCAGCACTGTCCAGTAATCTAAATGTTCTTCAGTAATGGATATGTTCTGAATCTGTGCTAATTTGGTAGCCCCTAAGCATGTGTGTCCATTGAACACTTTAGATATGCCTAGTGTATGAGGAATTGAATTTACACTTTGATTTTAATGAATTTAAATTTAAATAGCCATAGGTGGCTAGCAGAGTCTGTATTGGGCAGTGCAGTTGTAGACTTTTTGGCTGGCTTTTATCCTGAGATTTCCTTCTGTGTGGGATCCATTTCCTAGAGTCATTGTTTTACTGTTTTTATATTATGTTTTACTGAAGCATATTTTTTTAATTGAATTTATTGGGGTGACGCTTGTTAATACATTATACAGGTTTCAGGTGCCCATGAAGCATATTCTTTAGTAACCTTCCAAGGAAGGTTAAATGATAGGTATATACATATATATATTTTTTCCCCCATGTTTGAAAGTTGTTTTTTTTCCCACAGAGACAGAGAGAGAATCAGAGAATCAGAGAGAGGGACAGACAGACAGGAAGGGAGAGAGATGAGAAGCATCAATTCTTCGTTGCAGCTCCTTAGTTGTTCATTTACTGCTTTCTCATATATGCTTTGACTGGAGGGCTACAGCAGAGCTAGTGACCCCTTGCTCAAGCCAGTGACCTTGGGCTCAAGCCAGTGACTATGGGGTCATGTCAATAATCCCATGCTCAAGCCAGCAACCCCAGCTCATGCTGGCGAGCCTGCACTCAAGCCAGCAACCTCAGGGTTTTGAACCTGGGTCTTCTGCATCCCAGTCTGATGCTCTATCCACTGTACCACTGCCTAGTCAGGCTGTTTGGAAGTATTTTTATTCCACCCTTATATTAAATTATTAATTTAGCTATTTTATAGAATTATAGGTTAGAAGTCATTCATGGATGAATATCAGAAACATTATGCTAAATTAAAAGAGCGAGGTACAAATCACATTTTGCTTGAGTTCATTTATATGAAATTCTGAGACCTTGGCTGGTTGACTCTGGTAGAGCATCAGCCTGGCGTGTGGATGTCCCAGGTTCGATTCCTGATTAAAAGGCACACGGGGCCCCTCCATCCCTCCCCCTCTCCTTTCTTTCTCTCTCTCTCTCTCTCTCTGTTGCCCCCCCCCCCCTTTCTGCAGCCATGGCTCTGTTGGAGCAAGTTGGCCCCGGGCACTGAGGATGGCTCCATGGCATTGCTTCAGGCACTAAAATAGCTTCATTGTTCAGCAACGGAGCAACAGCCCCAGATGGGCAGATCATCACCCCATAGGGGGCTTGCCTGGTGGATCCCAGTTGGGCACATGCCTTCCTGCTTCTCACTTAAGAAAAAAATAAAATTCTGAAAAATGCAAACTAAACCATGGTGACAGAAAGATCAGTGGTTGACTAAGAACTGAGGGGAATATTGATTGCATTAGGGGTACAAGGGAACTTTCAGAGGTGATGGAAATGTTCTTGATTGCTATAGTCATTAGATAAGTATATATTTTTCATCAAACTGTATGCTTAACTTGGGCACAATTTAGTTTTGGTAAGTTATACCTCAATAAAGTTGACTGAAATATACTAACCAGATAACCATATTTTTTTAGAATTGTTTTTTTTTTTTTTTTTTTTTGGTATTTTTCTGAAGCTGGAAATGTGGAAACGGGGAGAGACAGTCAGACAGACTCCCGCATGCGCCCGACCGGGATCCACCCAGCACCCCCACCAGGGGTGAAGCTCTTGCGCCCGACCGGGATCCACCCAGCACGCCCACCAGGGGTGAAGCTCTGCCCACCAGGGGGCGATGCTCTGCCCCTCTGGGGCGTCGCTCTGTCGAGACCAGAGCCACTCTAGTGCCTGGGGCAGAGGCCAAGGAGCCATCCCCAGCACCCGGGCCATCTTTGCTCCAATGGAGCCTCGGCTGCGGGAGGGGAAGAGAGAGACAGAGAGGAAGGGGAGGGGGAGGGGTGGAGAAGCAGATGGGTGCTTCTCCTGTGTGCCCTGGCCGGGAATCGAACCCAGGACTTATGTACGCCAGGCTGACGCTCTACCACTGAGCCAACTGGCCAGGGCCTTTATTTTTTGTATTTTTCTGAAGCTGGAAACGGGAGGGACAGTCAGACAGACTCCCGCATGCGCCCGACCGGGATCCACCCGGCACGCCCACCAGGGGGCGACGCTCTGCCCCTCCGGGGTGTCGCTCTGTTGCGACCAGAGCCATTCTAGCGCCTGGGGCAGAGGCCAAGGAACCATCCCCAGCGCCCGGGCCATCTCTGCTCCAGTGGAGCCTCGCTGCGGGAGGGGAAGAGAGAGACAGAGAGGAAGGAGAGGGGGAGGGGTGGAGAGGCAGATGGGCGCCTCTCCTGTGTGCCCTGGCCGGAAATCGAACGGGGACTTCTGCACGCCAGGCCAACGCTCTACCACTGAGCCAACCGGCCAGGGCCTAGAATTCTTAACTGTTAAATTTTTTAAAGCTCTTTCATGGATTTAGGTTATTGCTTGGTTTGTAGCTTCATTATGACTTTTTAAAAAAATTGATTTTAGTTAGAAAGGAAGGGAGGGAGGAAGGAAGAGAGAAAGAGAAAGAGACAGAAACATCAATCTGTTTCTATTGTGCTCTGGGATCGAACCAGCAAACTACATGTTTCCAGACGAAGCTCTAATTAGCTGATCTATTCGGCCAGGACATGACTTGTTTTTGTATTAGTGAATCTAGAAGTTGACACATCTTCTAGATACACTAGTAGAAAGCAAAGCATACATTAGAAATTGACTTCTGGCTTAGATTTTTGTTAACCTTAAGAACTTCATGCATGTCTGTATATTTACAAAAACATTCTTTGTCTCCTCTCTCCTTCCCCCCAGCCCATTGATTTGAGATAGAGAGGAAGGGGGGAGAGAAAGAGAAGCATCAACTCACTTTGCTTAGTTCTTTCATTTAGTTATGTACTCATTGATTGCTTCTCGTATTGCCCTGTCTGGGGTTGAAGTCATGACCTCTGGAGCACTGGGTGGATGTTTATTCACTGAGTCACCTGGCCAGGGACGAAAAAACATCCTTTGTCTCTTAAGTGCAGGAACTACCCCTTTGCCTCACTTTTGAGTATTTGGATTAGTTGAATCTTTTTTTTTTTTTTTTCCAGACACAGAGAGAGTCAGAGACAGGGACAGACAGGAAAAGAGAGATGAGAAGCATCAATCATTAGTTTTTTGTTGCACATTGTGACACATTAGTTGTTCATTGATCACTTTCTCATATGTGCCTTGACCGTGGGCCTTCAGCAGACCGAGTGACCCCTTGCTCGAGCCAGCGACCTTGGGTCCAAGGTAGTGAGCTTTTGCTCAAACCAGATGAACCCGCGCTCAAGCTGGCGACCTTGGGGTCTCGAACCTGGGTCCTTGGCATCCCAGTCCAATGCTCTATCCACTGCGCCACCACCTGGTCAGGCGGATTAGTTGAATCTTTAATGAACTTTACTTGGGTAAAAATTTTTATTCTTTCAATTCTTTAGTGGCCCGAACGTGTAACTTGATCCTGATTGTTCTGGATGTCCTGAAACCCTTGGGACATAAGAAGATAATTGAAAATGAATTGGAAGGCTTTGGCATTCGCTTGAACAGCAAACCTCCCAACATTGGCTTTAAGAAGAAGGATAAGGGAGGCATTAATCTTACAGCCACTGTAAGTGGAGAAGGTGATATGGAGCAGGCTGCTAAAAACACTGGGTGGAATGGGTTGAACTACAGAAATAGTGACATTTGGAAATTACCTCACTTCTAGCACTAACGTGACATAATGACCTTGCAATGACAGACAAGAATCAAGAGTAGGATAAGAGTCACACTTACGTTTTCACTGTCATTTCCTCTTTTGGGTGGTATAGGAATATAGACCAATCTGATGCTGTATTAAGTAGGTTGCTGCCAATGTCATGTTTTTATTCATTCAACACAGATTAATAAGATTGTCTGCTATAGGCCAAGCATTGTTTTAGGAACTGGGTAGTGGATGGAAGAGGGAGCAAACTAGACAAAAATCCTTGCCCTTACATCCTAATGGGGGGAAAGTAGCAAACAAAATTGAATAAATATGGTATATTAGAAGATGATGCATCTGAGGACAAAAGTAATGTAGGGAAAGAGGGTAGAGAGTTATAGTTGGGAGGGTTGCAGTTTTAAGTAGTTTGATCAGAAAAGTCTTCATTAAGGTGACATGAAGGATATGTTGGTGAAGAGTATTCACAGCTCTGGGGTAGAGTATGTCTTTGCATGTTTGAGTAACAGCAGAGTGAGCAAGAAGAGTAGTTAGAGATGAAGTCATGAAATAGGGCCATATATGCTTTTACTTTGCAGGAGTTGGGTAACTACTGGTTGGCTTCCAATCTGTGGAGCAAACATGATTTTAGAGAGAAGAAGGGAGAGAAAGAGAGACATTGATTTCTTGTTCCAATTATTTGTGCATTCATTGGTTGATCCTTATATGTGCCTTGACCAGGGATGGAACCTGCAACCATGCATATTGGGACGATGCTCTAACCAACTGAGCTACCTGGCCAGGACTGATTAAGTTTTAATGGACTTAATTATTATTATTTTTTTAAATGGACTCAATTATTATAGTAATCTGGCTATAATATAAATTGAGAGAAGCTGAGAAACCATTTAAGAGGTTATTATAAAATCCAGTGGAAGTGATAGCTTCTTAAACCGGGATTGTAATAGTGGATGAGATGAAAAGTGGTTGATTGTGGAAAGGTTTTGAAAATAGCTGATAGGAATTAGCCTGGATTGGATATAAGTCATGAGAGAATGAGATGACTGTGTTTTTTGTCCTAAGCTAGAAAAATGCACTCATTACTAAAATGGTAGGCCTTTGGGTAAGAATAGGTTTGTAAAGGAGGGGAAAGTCAGGATGTTCAGTTCGATATGCTAACTAGACATCTAAGTGTTCCTGTCAATCATGTGAGGAATGATCTGGGCTGGAGGTATGAAGTTGGGGGGTTTTCAATTTAAAGCCTTAGCTGAGATCACTAGGAAGTGAGTATAAAAAAGGTTCAAGGATTAAGCTTTTTGGCCCTCCTCAGTGATTAGAGGGAAGAATTAGTGAATAAGACTTCTCAGACAAAAGAGAAGAAAACCTAGTAGAGTTTGGAATCTTAGAAGCCAAGAAAGAATTTCAGATTGGAGGAGTGATCAAATACTGTCAAATGCTGCTTCTAAGTCATATAATCCAGGACTGAGAATTTCCTAGAACATTTAACATCCTAGAGGTCCAGACAATTTAACTGGCGCAAGTTTAAGATATCCTGCTCAAAAGAGCCTTCCCATTATCCTTTCACAATGTTTGAATTTGAGCAATAGTATTCTTTTTTATTGAGTTTGCTAAGACTGCCATAATAAACTACCATACACTAGGTAGGCTTAACACAAATTTATTTTCTGTTAATTGTAGAGGCTTGATATCTTAGATCAAGGTGTGAGAAGGATTGGTTTCTTCTGAGCCTTCTCTCCTTGGCTTTTAGATGACCGTCTTCTCTCTGTCTCTTTACGTGGTCTTCCCTTTGTGTGTCTGTGTCCTAATCTCCTTTTCTTAATAGGGACATCAGTCACATTGGATTAGGGCCCACCAATATAACTTTATTTTAACCTAATTAACTTTTTTTTTTGTGACAGAGAGAGAGGGACAGACAGACAGGAAGGGAGAGAGATGAGAAGCATCAATTCTTCGTTGCAGCACCTTAGTTATTCATTGACTGCTTTCTCATATGTGTCTTGACTGGGGGTGGAGGGTTAGGGGGACCACAGCAGAGTGAGTGACCCCTCCTTGCTCAAGTCAGTGACCGTGGGCTTCAAGCCAATGACCATGGGGTCATGTCTCTGATCCCACGCTCAAGCCGATGAGCCCATGCATGAGTCTACGCTCAAGCCGGAGACCTTAGGGATTTGAACCTGGGTCTTCTGTGTCCCAGTCCAACACTATCCACTGTGCCACCTCCGGGTCAGACTACCTCTTTAATCCCTTATCTCTAAACAGTAATATTCTGAGGTTCTAAGACTTCAACGTACACATTTGGGTGGCAGCTATGGGGGCACAGTTTAGCCCATAACACCTTCCTTACAGTTTGGAAAGATTTTAAGTTTTTAAGTATTTTTTAAAAAAACTTTTATATATTCATTTTAGAAAGGAGAGAGAGAGAGAGAGAGAAGAGGGAGAAGGAGCAGGAAGCATCAATTTCCATATGTGCATTGACTGGGCAAGCCCAGGGTTTTGAACCAGCGACCTCAGCATTCCAGGTCGACTCTTTTTTTTAATTTTTTAAAATTTTTATTTATTTATTCATTTTAGAGGAGACAGAAAGAGAGAGAGAGAGAGAGAGAGAGAGAAAGAGAAGGGGGGAGGAGCAGGAAGCATCAACTCCCATATGTGCCTTTACTGGACATGCCCAGGGTTTTGAATCGGTGACCTCAGCATTTCCAGGTCGATGCTTGATCCACTGCGCCACCACAGGTCAGACAACCGGGTCGACTCTTTTTTTATCTTTTTTTTGTATTTTTCTGAAGCTGGAAATGGGGAGAGACAGTCAGACAGACTCCCGCATGCGCCCAACCGGGATCCACCCGGCACGCCCACCAGGGGCGACGCTCTGCTCCTCCGGGGCGTCGCTCTGCCGCGACCAGAGCCACTCTAGCGCCTGGGGCAGAGGCCAAGGAACCATCCCCAGCGCCCGGGCCATCTTTGCTCCAATGGAGCCTTGGCTGCGGGAGGGGAAGAGAGAGACAGAGAGGAAGGAGGGGGGTGGGGTGGAGAGGCAAATGGGCGCTTCTCCTATGTGCCCTGGCCGGGAATCGAACCCGGGTCCCCCGCACGCCAGGCTGACGCTCTACCGCTGAGCCAACCGGCCAGTGCCCGGGTCGACTCTTGATCCTATGCACCACCACAGGTCAGGCAGTTTTTAAGTATTTCCTGCTAAAAGTCAGTTACTTTGATCCAGGATAGCAGTCTTTAGAAATGAGTTTGCAGCTTAGCCAGGTTTTCCAGATTAGATTCATCAGTATCATCAGTAGATACTCTTGGGAGATTTTTTTTTTTTTTTTTTTTTTTAATTAGGACCATTTATTGGGTGGTGTCAACAGAGAACACAGGAAATGGGAACAAGTATTAGGGGCCAGAGAGTGGGCTCAGAGTAGAGGAGCCCATCCAGAATGATCAAGTCTCAGGCCTGTGCAAAAGTTCTCAGGGGTTCCCCAGGGGTATGGTGAAGGAGAGGTAGTCCCCAAAGGTGCCCCAACAGGGCTGGTAGATCTGGAACATGGTGATCCAGGTGGTGAGTATAATCACCCAAAAGAGGAAGCCCACAGTTGAGTGCCACAAATCCAGGTAGTACTTCCAGCACAGGTTCAACTTCTTGTTGGATACCTGTTCCAAGTTCATAGTTGCGCTGGGGCCGGGTTGTCCCATGGGTCTGAAGGGCAAGACCCAACCTTTAACACTGTGAGCAACAGGATCACGAAAATCTCCCGATTTTTTTTTTTTGGCTTTCTGACTAGTCATTGTCTTCTATGCTCATTCAGTGCCCTCAGAGTGAGCTGGATACTGAAACTGTGAAGAGCATTCTGGCTGAATACAAAATTCATAATGCTGATGTGACTCTGCGTAGTGATGCCACAGCGGATGACCTCATTGATGTGGTAGAAGGAAACAGGTATGGTCTGACGGTGCAGTAAGGTGCCTGAATTTGAATTTGAAGCCTTGTGATGGAAATTGTATCATGAATCCAGAAGACATTGATTCTAAGTCCACTTGTGGACCTTGGTTGGGTTTTTTTGGTTTTTTTTTTTTAGCAAGAGAGAGAGAAAGAAAGGGACAGACAGGAAGGGAAATGAGAAGCATCTACTTATAGTTGCAGCACTTTAGTTGTTCATTGATTTATTGCTCATACATGCCTTGACTGGGGGGCTCTAGCAGAGCCAGTAACCCCTTGCTCAAGCCAGTGACCTTGGTCTTTAAGCCATGGACCATGGGATTATGTCTATGATTCCATGCTCAAGCAAGTGAGCCCGAGCTCAAGCTGGTGACCTCGGGGTTTTGGACCTGGATCCTCAGTGCCCCAGGCCAACACTATCCACTGCGTCCCTACTTGGTCAGGCAACCTTGGTTTCTTTAGCTGTAAAATCAAGGTTTGGTCTTGATTTCTAACATCTTTCTTTGCTCTGAAATTCGATTATGATGGTCAAATTTCCCACTTCAGTTACTTGCTGCGAACTAGGATGTTTCCTAAGCTCTGTGTTGTATAATGATTGAAGAGAGTAGGTTCTCAGTTTTTGCTCCCAGAATTAATCTATTTAAAAAATCCACCCCTGGCTTCGTGGCTCAGTGGATAAAACTTTGACCTGGTGCTCCAGAGGTCATGGGTTCTATCCCCGGTTAGGGCACATATGAGAAGCAATCTGAGTACACAACTAAATGGAACAATTAAGTGAAACAAGAAGTTGATGGTTCTCTCTTTCTCCCCCTCCCTCCTTCCCCTCTTCCTTCCCCCTTGCCCCCTCCCCCTCTTCCTCCCCACTTCAAATTAATAGAAAAAAAATATCCCATAAGCTATCCTACAGGACTCAGAGAAGGCCTGGGTGTATGTGCTCTCTCTAACCCAAGGGTACATAGCTGAAACCCTATTTCATGAAACATTGCTATTATTAATTGAGTAATAATTAGAACTACTGTTAAAATTATTCCTGGCATTTGGATGTAATATTTTCTAGTTGCTTTCCTGTTCATTTGTTCCTATTTGTTTGATGAATTTATTTGATTCTCATTTGAAAACAAAGCCAGTGTTTTGAGTTAGACATTTTATAAGTGAGTCATTAAAAGCCTGAGAATTTGTGACCTACTTAATTATTATTGACCCTAGCTGCCACACTGATTTTACATTGGGATTGTAACATTGCCAGATACTGTGTTTAAAATTTTTTTCTTTTTTTTTTGTGGCAGAGACAGAGAGAGTCAGAGAAAGGGACAGATAGGAACAGACAAACAGGAAGGAGAGAGATGAGAAACATCAATTCTTCGTTGTGGCTCTTTAGTTGTTCATTGATTTCTCATATGTGCCTTGACCGTGGGCCTTCAGCAGATCGAGTAATCCCTTGCTCGAGCCAGCGACCTTGGGTCTAAGCTGGTGAGCTTTGCTCAAACCAGATGAGCCTGCACTCAAGCTGGTTCAGAGTCTCGAACCCGGGTCCTCTGCATCCCAGTTCAACGCTCTATCCACTGCTCCACTGCCTGGTTAGGCTGTGTTTTTAAATAAAAAAAAAAAATTATTATGAAATATGTAATTAGAAATATACTTACATTCTTATAAGGTTTTTTTTTTGTATTTTTCTGAAGTTGGAAACGGGGAGGCAGTCAGACAGACTCCCGCATGCGCCCGACTGGGATCCACCCAGCATACCCACCAGGGTGCGATGCTCTGCTCATCTGGGGCATTGTTCTGTTGCAACCTGGGCCATTCTAGTGCCTGAGGCAGAGGCCATGGAGCCATCCTCAGCGCCCGGGCCAACTTTACTCCAATGGAGCCTTGGCTGCAGGAGAGGAAGAGAGAGACAGAGAGGAAGGAGAGGGGGAGGGGTGGAGAAACAGATGGGCGCTTCTCCTGTGTGCCCTGGCCGGGAATCGAACCCGGGTCTCCTGCACGCCAGGCTGACGCTCTACCACTGAGCCAACCGGCCAGGGCCTACATTCTTGTAAGTTTTAAAACAACCTTCTGGAAATTGACTCTGAGCTTGCCCAGGGCACGTATTTAGAAAGTGACAGAGCTTTAAGTACATTCAGTTTGTGTAACTCCGAAGCTTGTGTTCTTTTCACTGTAGCATGTTCTCTTAGTAGTTGGCTGCATGGCTGGAACTAGGGCCTGGGTTTTGTTACTTCTCAACCCATACTTTACTTTTTTTTTTTTTTTTTTTTTTTGTATTTTTCTGAAGCTGGAAATAGGGAGAGACAGTCAGACAGACTCCCGCATGCGCCTGACCGGGATCCACCCGGCATGCCCACCAGGGGCAACGCTCTGCCCACCAGGGGGCGATGCTCTGCCCCTCCGGGGCGTCGCTCTGCCGCCACCAGAGCCACTCTAGCGCCTGGGGCAGAGGCCAAGGAGCCATCCCCAGCGCCTGGGCCATCTTTGCTCCAATGGAGCCTCGGCTGTGGGAGGGGAAGAGAGAGACAGAGAGGAAGGAGGGGGGTGGAGAAGCAAATGGGCGCTTCTCCTATGTGCCCTGGCTGGGAATCGAACCCGGGACCCCCGCACGCCAGGCCGACGCTCTACCGCTGAGCCAACCGGCCAGGGCAACCCATACTTTACTTTTTAGATGTACTTTATTTTGGTAGGAAGTTATTTTTGTGTGGGGTTGAGGGTTGCTATGCCTCTGTTATCCTTTTGAGAGTCTGATTTGGAGTTCTGGGTTAGGGGATGCTGATAATCAAACTGACAGTCTTGTCGACAGCTCCATATTAATGTCTTATTTTTCTTTATAGAGTTTATATCCCCTGTATCTATGTGCTAAACAAGATTGATCAGATCTCCATTGAGGAGTTGGATATCATTTATAAGGTACCTCACTGTGTACCTATCTCTGCCCATCACCGCTGGAATTTTGATGACCTCTTGGAAAAGATCTGGGACTATCTGAAACTTGTGAGGATGTAAGTCTTAGTGGATAGAGTAGTAGTACTATGAAAATTAAACCAGACTCCTAAAATGATATCCTCTGGGCTCATTAACTATTTCTTTTAGAGATATAAATACATTTTTTTTTGTATTTTTCTGAAGCTGGAAACGGGGAGGCAGTCAGACATGCTCCTGCATGCGCCTGACTGGGATCTACCTGGCACGCCCACCAGGGGGCGATGCTCTGCCCATCCGGGGCTTCGCTCTATTGCGACCAGAGCCACTCTAGCGCCTGAGGCAGAGGCCAAGGAGCCATCCCCAGCGCCCGGGCCATCTTTTGCTCCAATGGAACCTTGGCTGTGGGAGGGGAAGAGAGAGAGAGGAAGGAGAGGGGGAGGGGTGGAGAAGCAGATGGGCACCTCTCCTATATGCCCTGACCGGGAATCGAACCCGGGACTCCTGCACGCCAGGCCGACGCTCTACCACTGAGCCAACCGGCCAGGGGAGATATAAATACATTAATTCCTATCTGCTCGGCCATTTTGAGGGCACTTTTTCCTCAGGTTGGAAGTTATCTGTACCTGTTCTTCTCGGGTGATGGAGGGTTGAATTGCATGCAGTACATGAAACATTCCATGAATTGGGCAACCTCTGCTCCCTCTCTGTTCTAGTTACACCAAACCCAAAGGCCAGTTGCCAGATTACACATCCCCAGTGGTGCTGCCTTACTCCAGGACCACAGTGGAGGATTTTTGTATGAAGATTCACAAAAATCTTATTAAAGAATTTAAATAGTAAGTATGATGGACATGTATGTGGTACCTTTTACCTGTGAGCTACTGATTCCACTAATCAGAAATTCTTAGGCTAACATTAAAGAAATTGGTTATCAGGGAGGCTGCTAAAATACTTGTTTGGTTAGAACCCTGATGTCATCTTAAAACCATGTGAGCTGTGGCCAGGTAGTAGTTGGTTAGAATGTCATCCCAATATGCCAAAGTTGCAGGTTTGATCCCTGGTCAGGGCACATGCAAGAATCAACTCAAGCCTGACCAGACAGTGATACAGTGGGTAGAGCATCGGACTGGGATGCAGAGGACCCAGGTTCGAGACCCTTAGGTCGCAAGCATGAACCCAAGGTCACTGGCTCAAGCAAGGGGTCACTCAGTCTGCTGTAGCCTCCCCACCCCCGGTCAAGGCACGTATGAGAAAGCAATCAATGAACTAAGGTGCCACAATAAAGAATTGATGCTTCTCATCTCTCTCCCTTCCTGGCTTTCTATACCTGTCTGTCCCCCTCTCTGACTCTCTGGATCTGTCACAAAAAAAAAAAAAAAAAATCAACCCAGTGAATCCATAAATAAGTGGAGCAACAAGTCAATATTTTCTCTCTCCCTTTGTCTCTCTAAAAATCAATAAATAAGAAAAACCCAGCCTGACTTGTGGTGGCGCAGTGGATAAAGCGTTGACCTGGAATGCTGAGGTTGCCGGTTCAAAACCCTGGGCTTGCCCGGTCAAGGCACATATGGGAGTTGAAGCTTCCTGCTCCTCCCCCCTTCTCTCTCTCTCAATCTCTCTCTCTCTCTCTCCTCTAAAATGAATAAATAAAAATTAAAAAAAAAAAGAAAAGAAAAACCCAACCAAACAAAAACAAAAACAACCATGTGAAGTTGGAACAGGAAGAACAGCACTAGAAGCTTCTTATGGTTAGTAATACTGGCAGTACAAAGGGCTCTAACTTTTTCTTGTTATTTCATCTTTCTCTTGGTCAACACAAGTGTTAATTCTTCCTGCTAGCATCGTGCTGGCTTCCATTGGGTGCAGTCCCCCTCTAAACCTTTTTTTTATTGAGAGAGAAAGGGATAGATAAAGACAGTAAAGGAAAGAGATGAAAGCATCAATTCTTCATTGCAGCACTTTAGTTATTCATCAACTGATTTCTCAAGTGTGCCTTGACCCAGGGTGGGGGTGCTCCAGCCGAGCCAGTGACCCTTTGCCCAAGTCAGTGACTGTGGGGTCATGTCTATGATCTCATGTGAAAGCCAGCGACCCAGTGCTCAAACTGCTGAGTCTATGCTCAAGTCGACAACTTTGGGGTTTCGAACCTGGTTCCTGTGCATCCCGGGCTGACACTCTATACACTGTGCCACCACCTGGTTGGGCCTGTAAACCTTAAATAACGGTAAATCCTCCTCCCCCAATCTCTTTCTCATTCTTTTCACTGCTGAGAGGGCCTACAAGCAATTATAACCCACTAACAATGAGCATCTCATTTTTTATTTGTTATTTTTAACATTTTTTGAACTAATATTAGATTTGCAAAAAATATGTTTTCTTATCTCCCTCACCCTACTTCTCTTAACATTATCAATTCCTATAACCATAGTATGGTTACCAAGAACAGAAATTAGCATTGCCTGACCAGGAGGTGGCACAGTGGATAGTGTCGGACTGGGATGCGGAGGACCCAGGTTCGAGACCCCGAGGTCGCCAGCTTGAGCATGGGCTCATCTGGTTTGAGCAGAACTCACCAGCTTGAGCCCAAGGTTGCTGGCTTGAGCAAGGGGTCACTTGGTCTGCTGAAGGCCCACAGTCAAGGCACATATGAGAAAGCAATCAATGAACAACTAAGGTGTGGCAACGAAAAACTGATGATTGATGCTTCTCATCTCTCTCCGTTCCTGTCTGTCTGTCTGTCCCTGTCTATCCCTCTCTCTGACTCTCTTCCTGTAAAAAAAAGAAAAGAAATTAGCATTAATATATTACTTGGAATTTTTCTTTTCTTTTTGAGAGAGGCAGGAAGAAAGAGACAGGAAAATCGAGCTGCTCCTGTATGTGCTCTAATCTGGGAATCGAAGTGGCAACCTCCACACATTGGGATGACGCTCTAACCAACCAGGGTTTATTTTTTTTAGAGACAGAGGAAGGGAGAAGCGAGGGGAGAAGGGAAGCATTCATTTGTTGTTCCATTTAGTTGTGCATTAATTGGTTGCTTCCTGTATGTGCCTGACCAGGGATCAAACCCACAACCTTGGTGTACTGGTACAACGCTCTAACCAGCTGAACTATCTGGCCAGGGCAAAACGAGTATTCATTTCTTTGAGAGAGAGAGAAGAGAAACATCAACTCATAGTTGCAGCATTTTAGTTGCTCATTGCCTCTCATATGTGCTTTGACCGGGGGGCTCAAGCTGAGCCAGTGACCCCTTGCTGAAGCACTGACCTTGGTCTCAAGCCAGTGACCATGGGATCATGTCGATGATCCTACACTTAAGCTGACAACCTTGGGGTTTTGAACCTTGGACCTCAGTGTCCCAGGTCAATGCTCTATCCATTGTGCCACCATTGTTCAGGCTTTGTTTGGTTTCTTAAACTGGCTCTGGAACAAGAGGAACTACACAACTTCTATAAGTCTTTGCTACTCTGTGCAGGCTCCAGTGTGCCAGGGTACTGGGGAAGCTAAAGCCTCTCAATTTTGAGTGATTTTTGACTGGTGAGAAGGGACCTTGGCTGTTGCAGGACTGTGGCTGTTAAGAGCTGGAATGTTAAACAGAAGCAGAAAGGTGGCACCCAGGTAATTAGGGAAGAAGCTTTGTGATTAATTATACTGACTGTTCTTTTTTTCCCTTTCATACAGTGCTCTGGTCTGGGGTCTCTCTGTGAAACACAATCCTCAAAAAGTGGGTAAAGACCATACGTTGGAGGACGAGGATGTCATTCAGATCGTGAAGAAGTGAAACCTTCCCCTTTCTCCATCTGCTGGGCCAACCAGTTCAGCTTTCCCCATGACCAAACACCCCACCCCAGCCCCTTCTGCCTTTGGCAGCCACTGGATCAGGATTCAGGGGAGGGAGATGGAGGTACTCAAAAGTGGAACTTCACTTGTCTTAACTTGCTGTATCTCCTTGTATGTTGAGCTGCATAAAGGACCTGGTAGGCCTGCTTGCTATATGCAGTTCAAGTGTCATTGTCAGAATTTGTTTTGGGATGGACTGAATGAGGATGGGTATGTACAGTGAGTCAGCTGCAGAAGGAGTACTTGGGAGCTTGGTCATGATTGTGAAATGGATAAAAATGACTGCAACATCTTATTTATGTTTTAGTCATGGGAAACCCAAATGGCTGTGGACTTCAGTCCTTTCAAGTGGTCTTTCCCAGGTGATGCTGAGAGAGCAAAGATTTGATGTAAGTTAACTGATTATTCCTTGCAGGGCTAGCCCATTTGGGAGATGATACAGTGGCAATTGAGTAAAGTACTTTGACCAGGCACATTGGAGTTTGAATTGCAGGTTCACCTCTAATTAGCTGTGGAACCTGCACAAATTACTCAACCTCTGTAAACCTCAGTTTCCGCATTTAACATGGAGGTAGTAATAGTACTTACCTTCTAGAGTGGAGATTGTTAGTATTAAGGGATATGGTACTTGTGAAATGCTTAGCACAGTAACTGGCATATTAAGAACTTGGTGAATGTTGGCTCTTATTGTCACTGGCCCCTTTCCTTTACCTGGCCTCCCTGCCTGCCGTAGTCAGAGAACAGCTATCAGTGTTGGGCTGAATGTTGAGCGGAACCATGCTGCCAGGTGGGCCACCAAGTGTCTCCTTTCCTGTTGCCCAGCCTTTTCTCTTGAATTCTCATGGCAGTCCAGACCTCAACCACATAACCTGGGTGAAAGCAAGGATGCAGAACATTGCAAGTGAGGTAACCAGTGTGATCAGAGCATGTTTGTATGCACATATGTATGTGTATGTATGGTGTTAGGTTAGGAGGGGTAGGGGTCAGGGACTACTTGAGAGAATACTAAGGGCATAATCAGAGGTTTTAGGCTAGAAATAAGGGAATTTGAAGGGATTGCTCTGATAATGGGAAATTGGTAAAAATCCTTGGTGGACTGGGCTAGTGAAAATATGGACAGAGTGAGGGTATGGACATATAGGTACAGAGGGTAAATTTAAACACAGTGACTGACTTGTTCTAGAGGAAGCAAAGTCAAAGATATTTCATTATGGATTATAGGGATGATAGAGAAGGGTAATCCCTACGAAAATCAGTGAGGGAAACAGATTTGCAAACTCTAAGGAAGGTAGAGTTTGAATATAGATGAAGCGAGCTGGAGCTAGCAGGTTGTAAGGGATGGAGGTATGGGATTAAACAACCTTTTTCTTTTTTGGGACAGACAGATAGGGACAGACAGGAAGGGAGAGAGATGAGAAACATCAATTCTTCGTTACGGCACCTTAGTTGTTCATCGATTGATTTTTCATATGTGCCTTGACCAGGGGGCTACAGCAGAGTGAGTGACCCCTTGCTCAATCCAATGACCCATCAAACAAATAGCCTTTTCTACTGCTTGGTTCTCATGCTGTCTTTGTGACAGTTGTTTCCCTCTGATAGCCTTCTTGGAACTTGGGTTTAGCACTGTCCTGACCCAGAAGGTAAGCCCCTTTGGCCTGGTGTCCTAGTTACTTTTCAGGATAGACAGACCCTGATATCACTGGCACATTCACGATGGAGGCCATAGCTTAGCTGTGGTCAGCAAACTGCGGCTTGCAAGCCACATGCGGCTCTTTGGCCCCTTGAGTGTGGCTCTTCCACAAAACACCACATGCGGGCGCTACCTCGATAAGGAATGTACCTACCTATATAGTTTTAAGTTTAAAAAAATTGGCTCTCAAAAGAAATTTCAATCATACTGTTGATATTTGGCTCTGTTGACTAATGAGTTTGTTGACCACTGAGAGCCTAACTCTTCAGAGAAACATTGGCTTTCTGAGCTATGGGATTTTCAGCAAGGTTTGCTCTTTAGCCAGAGCATTTATAGGGTTTTGGGGGAATCCTCATGCCCAATTCACTTTCATTGAGCAAGAATTAGTACTGCTAGGATGTTGGGGAGAGGTTGCTGAAATACCATTTATCCAAGGCCTCAGGATGTGTTTTGATTAGGTCTTGTTTCCATCATTCAGTACCATCCCTTCATCCCAGCGGTAGCGCCCTGGTGCTTGAGCCTTATTTCCTTTCCCTTTTGGGCGTACAGTTTCGTGTCAGGAATGCTGCCTGGGGTAGGGCTACCAAAGCCATTCCTACAAGTAAAGTCTTTCATAGTGGTTTGGCTGTGACAAATGAATTTCCTGTACTGTTACATATTGTTTCTTTCCTGGTCTTTATTATTTGTTATTTCCTGGTCTTATTGAGCATACTCAATGTTCTGTGCCATTAATTTGTTAGAATGCTTTTAGCTGTATTTTAACAACCATTCAACTGAAATGGAAGGAAACTTGGTCTCTCAAGTAAGTTGTCTGGAGCTCAGATGGGCTCATGGCAGCTGTTGTCATTGAGGATCTCAGTTCTTTCCATCAAACTACTCTGTTCACTGCAGTTTGTTTCCTATGCTGGGCATTTGGCTCCCCTAACAGTCGTGGAATGTCTCCTGCAGTCCTTGGCTTTCCATGAGCACCCAGAGGGCAATAAGAAGGGCTGAGTCTTATCATTTTGGGAAGCCATTTCCCAGAAGCTGCCCAGCCATGTGGTCCATATATCTCCTGGCCTAAATTGGGTCACATACTCATTCTTGAATCAGTTGTTGGTAAAGCGAATAGAATTACTGAAGAATCAGTTTACTCCTATATTATCTTTGTTTCTGGATTGCATTTGTGCTTGTTTCTTCCATTTACAAGGAAGGGCCAGTGGACCTGACTTCCTTTCTATCTTTTTTTTTTTTAAAGTATAGCTTGTTTTTATTTTTTTTTAAATTTTTATTTATTTATTCATTTTAGAGAGGAGAGGGAGAGAGAGAGAGAGTGGAGAGACAGAGAGAGAGAAGGGGGGAGGAGCTGGAAGCATCAACTCCCATATGTGCCTTGACCAGGCAAGCCCAGGGTTTCAAACCGGCGACCTCAGCATTTCCAGGTCGACGCTTTATCCACTGCGCCACCACAGGTCAGGCATTCTTTTCTATCTTAATAGAGCCTGGCTTATAAAACATAGCTAACTTCTGAAAGAAGGCCTACCTAGACTCTCCATTTTCTCCCACTTCTTATTACCACCGACTTCTCAAGTACTGGCTGCTCAACTGCTTCCTTTGGGAGGTACTAGTTTTTTCATTTCTTGTCTGACCACCTTCCTTAAAGGCAGGTCTTCCATGAGGTTCTCTGTGGCCCTCTGCTGTTTTACTTTGAAGAGGCCTTCCACATCCTTAAATTCTCTTAAACTGGTTTTTATTTTGCATTCTTCCAGCCCTGATTGCTTCTAAACTTGCTTCATGCCTGCTAACTTTCCAGAGTTGCTCCACATAAGACACCTCTTATTAGCTGAGACATCACTTCCTGCTGTTCTTACCCTATATCAGGCTTTAGCTCCTGGAAGGCTGCATTAGCTTCTTCCTTCTACTCTCCCGTCCATCAAGAGTTTTGTTACAATCTGTACATCTGGGTTCTATTGTGCTATTCCTAGCAATACTCTTACTTGCTTCTGGTTCCATCTCACCAATCAGTGGCTAATAGCTTTGTCTTTTACTTTGTGCCGACATGTTCTTTTCTGTCCTACCAGTTTTTAGTCCGAAAAGGAAACCCTTATTGGCAGCTTCAACCAATCCTCCCCAACCCTCACCCTCAGTGTTGATTCAACAGGAAGAGGAAAGAAGCAAAAGGAAAGGTGGAACTGGCATTTGTCCTGTGGTTGTTACGAGACTGCTTTCTAGCTTCTACCTGTGGAAACAAAGTATTTGCAAGACTTCTAAACGTAGGGTCTGTTTTCTGAAGCTGAGGGCTCACATTGAGAGAAAATTTTATTGAGGGTGAGGCAGGATAATAAAGTAAGACCAGGAAGAGACAGACTTCATGCTAAATCCACAAAGCCAAGTTTTGTTGAAAGGTGACCTGCTTCTGTTCCCAGAAGTTTAGGGCCAGTAGGTAGTTCCAGGTTTATAGGCAGCATCTCTCACACTCAAGACTCGGGTTGTTTTTTCCCCTTTACAGTCAAAATTCAACTACCTTGTCCTTCACCTGTAAATCACAAAATGGCATTATTTGATCTACTAGCATTACATTAAAGTAGCTTTGATAGCCCCAAATGGGCAAGTGTGGAGAACTTGGGAAAATTTATTTGAAGAGCTTGGAAAGTTGAAAACTAAGTATCGTTTCAGGTAAATAGGACTGAAAAAAAGGAAAGGGGACCCAAGACTAGAGCTATATAGTATAGTATTCTGGTAGAATCCTTTTCAGTGCTATGCATGAAATGATGGTAAATAAAACTGAGCTGACAGATAAGCTACAAAACAATCAGTTAACACGGACATTAGAGTCCCATGGGAAGTTCTGTATAGAAAAAAAATAGACTTTAATGGAATCAATTCTGAGGTGGTTTTCTCCTATAGGGGACTTTGAACTGAACAAGATGCCAACAAACTCATTTACTTTTGCCTCCAGTAAACATGGATTTATTTGGGAGAAACTACCATATGCATGATTACCTAGTAAACAAATTGTTTTCACTAGGTGGTTTTAATCTTAGAAATTGCTCATATAATCTGGCATCAGCCATAAGGCTACCTACCTGTAGGGTCGAGCCTTGCCTAAACTTAACTCATTGGGGTCGATTCCTCCTCTTAAATGAGGTCAAGTTCATTGCCATAAGTTTTAAAGAAGAAACTTCAGAATCATTTCCCATAAGGAACCAATTTAGCCTCATGGGTCAGCTGGTTGGAAACAAGGAGGGAGGGATTCAGGAAGAAATAAACACAATAATGCCTTTTACTTCATTCTCACACAGCATATTCAGCTTTAATCAATCAAAAAAAAGGTCCCAAATGTACAAGTGAAAAAAATCCAAACTGTTGACACACGCTTAACTAATATCAGCTAGTTTTATGTACAGCTGTATAAGTTCAAAAAAGCTATTCTATATGTATATACAAAAGTTGTTTATACACAGATCTGTACATAAAGGTCTATACATTTATTTCCTCATAACCCTTAGGTGCCACCTTTTGGTGAAGGCACCAACACTTCATTCATATATTTTACAAAAAAGAAAACACTATTTCCAGGATCGACAACTCTGTGCATCCTGTATTCAGACCATGTAGGTAGGCTCCACTCAAATGGTTAAGTCTTCCATCATGCAGACCACACCAGACACCTAGGCCCCCTAAACAGATTTTCCCAGAGAGCTCCGAAGTAAAAGCCTGTAAACCAAGCAGAGTCCTGACCAGGGTGCCACCATAGGTCCAGAGTTAGGTGAGCCTGTCTGTCCTGCTCACTGTCGATATTCTAATTCATCTACACTGATGACTTTGGCAGGCATGGAGGGCAGGGGCTGCTGTAGCACATCTGAGCCAAACCATTTGGCAAGGCCCACCGGGGAGCTGCTCCTCTGGCTGGGGCGGTGTTCCAGCTGGGAGTGCATGTGGGGCAGGCCCGACCGGTTGGGCACATTCTGTGGGGTTTGAACACTGACAGCTGCTGCCTGGGAACCAGAGCCTGGAGGATGAAGAACTGTGGGGATAAAAGAAAGGATTAGCCAGAGTAGGAGGGGAAAGGAGTGCTATATCAGGCCCTGTTTCACTTAACCTTACTCATAAAACTCCAGACAGAATTCTTTACCAGATTTTAGGAAATTTCTTTGCAGAATTCCAGCAGACAGAAACTCTGGAAAGCTGAACTATTCAGAAGTCACCCACACCGAGAACCCATCCTAGATGACATACATGTCTACTACTTCCCACAGTAAGCACTAACATTTAACTAGTGAAAAGGCATCTACTCGGGGTAGTCCCTTTGCCGAACCTCTGTTGGATTTTCAGCCTCCTTTCCTAAGAGGCAAAGGATAAAAAATATCAGAGCACACTTGACTCTCCTATCATTTTCTAGGAACAGGAATTCCAAATTCCATAGAGATTGCTTTATATCATGCTTGTCTCTGGTTGTACTCAGTCTTGCAGGATGTTAAAGAATGAATTGTCAGTGTCAATTCCTCCCCTTTCCTGGAACTTGTCTAAAGCTTGGAGCCTATTCATCCCACTCAGCTCACCCACCCCATTCCTGAACCTACCTGAGCGCTGTAGCTGCTGTTGCATCATTGCCAGATGCAGAGGTGTCCCAGGACGAGGGTTTAGGAGAGGATGACTAGCAGCAGGTAAAGGGTAAAAGGGCTGACCCAGGATTGGGCCAGATATTCCCTGTAAATGAGTCAGATCCATCCCAGGAGGAAGCACACCTGTTAGAAAGAAGAAACTTGTGGGAAGTAATATTAACCTACCTGGGAATTTTCAAGCTTGACTATGCAGTTTTGCTGAAGTGAAAAGTTTATCAAGAGTAAAAACTGCTCCAGCTAAAGTTCCTGATCTTTTAATGGATTAAGGGGTAGACCGCATTGGACCAACTGCCCACCTGTTAGAAAAATCTAGTACTGTCTTTCTAAGGATGAATATCTCCCACAGCACAGCACTTTTATTGGTTCTAGCAACTGTTATGCCAGGTCAAACTCACCAGCTTGGAGCAAACTTGGAAGATGCTGTGGATGTATTCCCTGGGCCAGCATCCTCTGGACCAACCCTGGGTGAAGCTGGTGAGCAGGCCGAACAATTGGGACATGGGGGACAAGGGGAACTTGGTGGACAGGACGGAGAAAAGGTGTTCCTGGAACTGGGGATGCCAAAGTGGGTGTTTTTCTCCCAGCTGCTTTAGGTCGATAATCTTGTTCTTTGGTGTAACGGTTGGTCTGGGAGAGTGGGGTGGAACATGAAGATCGCTGCAATGTTGACAGTTTGGGATTTGTGGTAGGAGAATAGTCTCGATCAGCACTGGGCACAGAGTTGGATGACAAGAGGTTCTCTGTAAAAATCCACAGAATATTTTGGTGTTGGCAAACTTTCCCCAAAACACTGTCTTCCCAATGATCCAGTAAATCTCATTTCTTAGAAAGCCCAGAATCCTTATTTGATTCCCTCAACAAATTTGGAGGACTGCATCATAAGAAGTATCATGCCCTGGCCGGTTGGCTCAGCGGTAGAGCGTCGGCCTAGCGTGCGGAGGACCCGGGTTCGATTCCCGGCCAGGGCACATAGGAGAAGCGCCCATTTGCTTCTCCACCCCTCCGCCGTGCTTTCCTCTCTGTCTCTCTCTTCCCCTCCCGCAGCCAAGGCTCCACTGGAGCAAAGATGGCCCAGGCACTGGGGATGGCTCTGTGGCCTCTGCCCCAGGCGCTAGAGTGGCTCTGGTCGCAACATGGCGACGCCCAGGATGGGCAGAGCATCGCCCCCTGGTGGGCAGAGCGTCGCCCCATGGAGGGCGTGCCGGGTGGATCCCGGTCGGGCGCATGCGGGAGTCTGACTGTCTCTCCCTGTTTCCAGCTTCAGAAAAACGCAAAAAAAAAAAAAAAAAAGAAAAAAGAAAGAAATATCAGTTTGCCTTATGAATAGGCCCACTCAAGGTCACAGGGGTAGTCAGGGACAGAGCTGGGACTAGACCCCAAGTTTTATAGTCTTCAACACTTTATGAGAAAAGAATTTATCTTTGCTATACTCTAAAAACCCAAAACCAAGTTAAAAAGCAACCTAACTCTTAAGCCCCAGTATTTATTATAATCCTCCCAATCCAGGAATAACTATGGACAAGTGAGCCGGGTGTATCAGGTGTAACTCAGTTGGGCACCTTGCTTTGTCTATGGTGGTGGTCCGGATCTATGTGGGAGCTAGACCTATCCTGGTCAACTGCTTGGGATTAACATGCTTTTTAAAAGCCTTAGTGGAGCCTGACTAGGCAGTGGTGCAGTGGATACAGCATCGGACTTGGATGCGGAAGACCCAGGTTCGAGACCCCGAGGTCTCCAGCTTGAGCATGGGCTTATCTGGTTTGAGCAAAAAGCTCACCAGCTTGGACCCAAGGTCACTGGCTCGAGCAAGGGGTCACTCGTTCTGCTGAAAGCCTATGGTCAAGGCACATATGAGAAAGCAATCAATGAACAACTAAGGTGTCACAACAAAAAACTGATGATTGATGCGTCTCATCTCTCTCCGTTCCTGTCTATCCCTCTCTGACTCTCTGTCTCTGTAAAAAATAAAATAAAATTAAAAAAAAAAAAAAAAAAAAAAAGCCTTAGTGGAGAGCCTGACCAGGTGGTGGTGCAGTGGACAGAGTGTCGGACTGGGATGCAGAGGACCCAGGTTCGAGACCCCGAGGTAGCCACTTGAGCGCGGGCTCATCTGGTTTGAGCAAAAGCTCACCAGCTTGGACCCAAGGTCGCTGGCTGGAGCAAGGGGTTACTTGGTCTGCTAAAGGCCCGCGGTCAAGGCACATATGAGAAAGCAATCAATGAACTAAGGTGTTACAACATGCAACCAAAAACTAATGATTGATGCTTCTCATCTCTCCGTTCCTGTCTGTCTGTCCCTGTTTATCCCTCTCTCTGACTCTGTCTCTGTAAAAAAAAAAAAAAAAAGTAAAACTGGTTGAACTATATTTGCCAAGTAAATTACTAATAATTCAACTCTGAAGCCAAAGTAATGATCTGAAACTAAAGTTCATTCCTTCCTGTCCAATACTAGCATTCATACCACTCTTAGATTGGTCAGAATTTCAAGTGGCTCAGTGACGAGCTGGTCCACCCTTTGCACTGTCAAACACAGAAATGTGGTCCAGAGCAGCCAGGAGCCTTGCCCAACACTTTGCAGCATATCAGGTCAGGCTGGTCAGCACTCAAGCCCATGTTCCCCCTGTGACATACTTTCTTGGGTAGTATACCCTTAACAGCTTTGTAGTACCTTCACTGGCCTTCTGAGTGTCTTCTTTACTGTCACCAAGAGCTGCTTTTCCAGATGCTGGCTCCTCCTTGCTTTTCTCTTTGCTCTCATACATCTTACGAATCACTGAGGTAGGGGTGAAGGAAGGAGAAAGCTGCAGAGAACAACGATTAGTATAAGCACATTCTCTAAATGCCTTTCCTAATCTGGCCAAGATTAACTGGCCAAACTACTCAGCAAGTTGGAGAGGTCCCTTATTGGCTACATGTGATAGATGCCAACTCCCATGTTCAGATCTCTAGCTACTAGAGACAAAGAAACAGAATGGGCCAATAGGCATTGGCTCCGTGTATCATCCCTTGCTTACAGCTCACTTTCTTGAAAACCTAGACTTAGGCCCTGGCAGGTTGGCTCAGCGCAGAGTGTTGGCCTGGCATGTGCAAGTCCCAGGTTCAATTCCCAGTCAGGGCACACAGGAGAAGCAACCATCTGCTTCTCCACCTCCCCCTCCTCTTTCTCTGTCTTCTCCTGCAGCCACATCTCAAATGGTTTGAGCAAGCTGGCCCCAGGCACTGAGGATGGCTCCATGGCCTTACCTAAGGCGCTAAAATAGCTCAGTTGCCCAAGCAACTGAGCATTGGTCCCAGATGAGCAGAGCATCACCCAGTAGGGGGCTTGCCAGGTGTATGCAGGCATCTGTCTGTCTGCCTCCCTGCCTCTCAGTTATTAAAAAAAAAGTTATGGGCCCTGGCCGGTTGGCTCAGTGGTGGAGCGTCGGCCTGGCGTGCGGGGGACCCGGGTTCGATTCCTGGCCGGGGCACATAGGAGAAGCGCCCATTTGCTTCTCCATCCCCCCCTTCCTCTCTGTCTCTCTCTTCCCCTCCCGCAGCCAAGGCTCCATTGGAGCAAGGATAGCCCGGGTGCTGGGGATGGCTCCTGGGCCTCTGCCCCAAGCGCTGGAGTGGCTCTGGTTATGGCAGAGCGACGCCCCGGAGGGGCAGAGCGTTGCCCCTGGTGGGCGTGCCGGGTGGATCCCGGTGGGGCGCATGCGGGAGTCTGTCTCCCCGTTTCCAGCTTCAGAAAAATACAACAACAAAAGTTATGACCCCACCCAAAAAACCTAGACTTGGTTGAAACATAAAAGTAGTTAAAGCACAGAGCTTCAACCTATCTGTATCTGTGGTGATGGGGACTGCCTAAGCAGCTGCCACTTCCCCAGCCAGGGCATTAGTATGGGCAGAGGAAAAGAACATGGCTAAAAGTACACCCTGGAGCAATAGCACTTCCAACCAGGAAAGGACATTTCAGAGACAACCTCAGGACCTAAAATTCTCTATATAGAGAATGTTAAATTCTCACTTAACATTATTGATAGGTTCTATGACTTTAAGCAAAACAACGAATAATGAAACTAATTTTACCACAAGATAACTGATACATACAAGAGTTATATCTGTGGCATCTCATCAATGTTATAACCAAATGACATTGAACGAAATGTTATTTGAGGACTTGCAGTACTCCTGATATTTCCCATCTTCACTTGGCTACCAGAACATTCAAAATCCTCTCAGTATGTCTTCAGCCACTAGGACTCATCATTTGGGGTCATTTGTTCCCATCTCTTCACTGCTGATTTCTACTTTGATGATTCTATTATGCATGCAACTTCTCTCATTGACCAACCCCAAGTCCTTGATAGCAGAAGAGAGGCCATAAATTACGAACAGAAAAGCTCCTTTGGTAAAGGTGCTTAGTGCAAAGACCTACTTGGGGTTCTGAACACAGTAACAGTTTTCCCCACATGTCTGTCAGCTCTAACTAGGTAATAAAAATCTGTGGGGAAGGAAACAAAAAAAACACAATGCTGGTAAATGAGTCAATTGTAAAACTAAACGTGTCTCCACAAATAAGCAAACCTCTCAGTCTAGTCTTAATTCATTATCAGAGACCTAAACCTGAATTTGTGAACTTACCATATTTCACTGGACTCCACATGATCTGACCCTAGTCACACCATTCCACCTCACTACCCTTTCCTCCCTACTGAAATTGTTTACTTGTTTGAACATACTACGTATCACCTGTGTGCTCCAGCCCATACTTGTTTCTCTGCTGGAATACACTTTCCCCACTGTAGGGGCTTTAATTAGAATCCTAATAGCATCTTAAAAGGAGAAAACCCAATAAACAGGTATGAAAGACTCAATAAATTGGATATTTCTATGGAAGGCGCTCATGGATATTTGGGCTCTAGTGGTGATACAATATAGGCACAACCAAACAGAAAAATTAGAAGTCATTCACAAAGGCAAAGGTCACTGACCATGCTTGTGATGGAGGCAGCAGGGGCAGGGGAAGAAGAATTCCCTCTGTGCACAGGTGCTGGTGACTTGGTCACTCGCTGTTGCCTGTGAATAAAACAAGTATCAGTGTGAGCCCCAAGCTTCTCAAACTCAAAGTCTTAAAACCACAAAATACTCAACAGCAGTCTGGGACTTTAACATTCCATTGCCCTTAGCCACTTCAACTTCCCAAACATTTAATAAGTGTCTAAATATGCAAAACCACATACTAAGTTCTCAAGGAAACCAAAAGCTTAGTGAAACATGGTCCTGGGCCTTGCAAGGACTCTCATCTATTCGGAGAGACTTCCTAACCTAGGACAAACCAAGGCATTCAGATATTAGATACCAACAAGGTATAATGGAAAAATGAGGAGTAGAAGGAAAGATAGGATACTTCTAAAGGGACTCTGGGAAAGCTTCACTGGTAAGGAGCTGTATTAAACTGGGTGTGACCAATGAGAAGCTACAAGATGGAGAACAATGATTTAGGTAGAAGGAACAGTTATAGGAACTTGGGAATGTAGGGTTATCCAGAGCTGGCGTATAATTTATTTGTAGGCTATACCAGTAAGGTAGGCTAGGGAAGGCTTTCATTTTGGGGGCCAGACTGCTCCAGAAGGTAGGGAGCATCACTGATTAGTATAGTGCCTGGCATGGAACTGATGCTCTGTGAGACACTGGTTCAAATCAAATACAGTACCAACAGTTTTAGCTATTTTAAGACCTAGTTACATGTAGCATTCCCCAACACTCCTGGTCTACATACACATAAGGCTGATCCCAGGCCTCCCATATAAAGTTTAAAAGAACAGACTTGGCCTGACCAGGCGGTGGCGCAGTGGATAGAGCGTCAGACTGGGATGTGGAAGACCCAGGTTTGAGACCACAAGGTTGCCAGCTTGAGCGTGGGCTCATCTGGCTTGAGCAAAAAGCTCACCAGCTTGGACCCAAGGTCACTGGCTCGAGCAAAGGGTTACTTGGTCTGCTGAAGGCCCGTGGTCAAGGCACATATGAGAAAGAAATCAATGAACAACTAAGGTGTCGCAATGAAAAACTGATGATTGATGCTTCTCATCTCTCTCCGTTCGTCCCTATCTATCTCTCTCTCTGACTCTGTCCCTGTAAAAAAGAAAAAAAGGTGTTTGAAAGTCAACAAATCATGTCAATGAATACTAGATAACTACATTATAGTCTACAGAGAAATCTAGTGATGGGGGCTTAGCAGATGAGTCCTTAGCTCTATGTTTAGGCTGAGGGCTACTACAAATAGGATGCATTTATGCAAGGGTACAGGATACTTAATGTCCTCAATGTTTTCTAAGAGTGTCAGCATATAAAATCAACTGAAGCAAGACAGAGACACAGATATGGCAAATTTTAAGAATCATATCAAGCCTGACTAGGTGGTGGTGCAGTGGATAAAGCGTCAGCCTGGGATGCTGAGGACCCAGATTTGAAACCCTGAGGTCGCCAGCTTGAGCCCAAAGGTCACTGGCTTGGGACTCTCCCACCAAGGCATGTATGAGGAAACAATCAATGAACAGCTAAGGTGTCACAACTATGAGTTGGTGTTTCTCATTACTCTCCCTTCCTGTCGGTCTGTCCCCCTTGCTAAGAAAAAAAGTTTCACGTCAAAACATAAATACTTCTTAATTACTAAGTACTGTATGGGCAGGACTAAGCTTTAAAGACTAGACAATGGTCACTCTTGGGGGTAAAAAGGGGGTATTACTGGGACAGGGCACATGGAGGGCTTCTAGGTAGCTAACAAGGGAGTTTGCCATATATATATATATATATATATATATATATATAATGCAATTTTCTGTTTTATTTTACAATAAAAAAGAACAATATTGCTACTTCCCCACCTTATGATTCATTTAATTTTACTACTTGTTGCAACTAGCAGAAAGGAGAGTAAAGTCAGTAATCATTTGTTAATGGTTTTAATCAACAAACCCATCATCTCTAACAGATTCTTTTTTCTTTTTTGGGATGGGGGACAGGAAGGGAGAGAGATGAGCATCAACTCGAGTTGTAGCATCTTAGTTGTTCATTGATTGCTTTCTCATACGTGCCTTGACTGGGGGCTACAGCAGAGCCAGTGACCCCTTACTCATGTCTATGATCCCACACTCAAGCTGGTGACCCCGTGTTCAAGCTGGCGAGCCCACGGCTTAAGCCAGAGACCTCAGGGTTTCGAACCTGGGTCCTCAGCATCCCAGGCCAATGCTCTAGCCACTGTGCCACAGCCTGGTCAGGCAAGACTAACAGATTCTTTTGTTGTTGTTTTATTTTTTTTGTATTTTTCTGAGATTGGAAATGGGGAGGCAGTCAGACTCCCGCATGCGCCCGACCGGGATCCATCATCTGGGGGGTCGCTCTGTTGCAACCAGAGCCATTCTAGCGCCTGAGGCAGAGGCCACAGAGCCATCTTCAGCGCCCGGGCCAACTTTGCTCCAATGGAGCCTTGGCTGTGGGAGGGGAAGAGAGAGACAGAGAGGAAGGAGAGGGGGAGGGGTGGAGAAGCAGATGAGCACTTCTCCTGTGTGCCCTGGCCGGGAATCGAACCCGGGACTCCTGCACGCCAGGCCGACACTCTACTACTGAGCCAACCGGCCAGGGCAAGACTAACAGATTCTTGATCAACAAATTTACATCAAGGGACACTTTGGTAACTTGACAAGGAATCTATGGGGGAGTAATCTAGGTAAAGTTTTACTTTTCATCATCTCATAAACATAATTGCAAATAAGGAGCGATGCCAGCTACATTCTTTATATCAAGAATATAAGTGAAATTATACAGGATAAAAAGCCTACGCGTGTTAGAATTCAATCATTTCATTTACTGAACATCTGAAGATGGAATTTTCACATGTTGTACAACATATCAGTGTTTACCACAGAAATACACTGCTAATCTGAGAAAAATTAACATTCAAATTTCTACAAGGATAGGATTAGCAACTTACCTGTTTCTGAATCCATCTCTAGTTCTGTCCCCCTGGGGTTTGCCAAAACCAGGCTGATAGAAGTTTGCTGCCTGTACTGCAAGGTCATGTGGCAAGGCAAGCCCTTCTAAAGCTGCCTGTTGCAATTCTAGCTGGCTCATCTGCTGAAGAGAAGTGGCAGAGGAGGATCAGAAGAATGGAAACAGTCAATGAACTTTATACAAAGGTCTCTCTTAACTCTCTTTAAGCAGCAGCTAAGAGAAATTAGATGCTGCAACCTAAGTTGTGCTATCCACTGTACAAGAGGACTTGAACTATTTAAATATGACTTTGTTTACCAATTTTCTAGCCTTCACTTGAATTATAGTTGAGCTTGAATTATAGTTCAAAGCCACTTCCAAGAACTGTAGTAATATAATTCTCCATCCCACAAACAACAATAAAGGTGAAAAGCAAGCGATAGCTTGCATTTGAGAAAGCTCAGCCGGACCTGGGCCGTGACAGGGCTCACGGGCTTGCGCATGCCTTGGAATGGATCCCCAAGTAGCTGCTGTGGTCCTGGTGTGAAACCTGTTGGAAAAGTTTTAGTATCAGTGAATGTCAAGATAACACATGTCCATCAGAGGCATTATCGCCAATGCATGCTGTTCCTGAACACCATTTCTTTTGGGAAGTATTGACTTCCCAGGCTGATGTCCTTTTTCTTGTGTGCCCCCACAGTGAGTTATATGGACCTCAGCACTTACCGACCAGAATTGCTGCTGTATGCATCTTCCCCACTAAGCTGCCAGCTATGACCTGTATCTGTGAGAGAAGAGCTATTCTAGCCGTGTTTGGCCCATATCACTAAGCCAGCTGATACCAAAGCAGACACCAGTGCTGAGGATCATACTCTATTCATTCTATCTCCTTAATTGTGGAGGGAAGGTTACAAAAAACTCCCAAAAAACCTTCCTCTCAAGATATGACTTGGGAGGGGCTAGAGTAGCTCGCAGCCTACTAAATAGTCCAAGGGGGTAGGAGCACCATGAGATTTTGCACAATACTTTGCTAAGAAGCATTCTTCCATTCATATTCTGAATTAGCCACAAGACCTCACAGCTGATTGTGTACCAACTTCACTAGGTTGGTAAAGAGCCACTATGATACAGTATTGACAAGAAAATAACCTAGGATCTGACCAGTGGTGGCAGAATGGATACAGCATCAACCTGGAATGCCAAGGTCCCTCATTCAAAACCCCGAGGTTGCTGGTTTGAGCATGGTCACTAGCTCTGCTTAAGCCCTCCAGTCAAGGCATGTATGAGAAGCAATCAATGAACAACTAACGTGAGGCAACTATGAGTTGACGCTTCTCACTCTTTCCTCCCTCCCTCTTTCTCCCTTCCTGCCTCTCTAAGAAACCCTTGGGAAGTCAAATGAACTTTTCTGGATTGTATTCCCAAAATAAGATAGAAGACTCAAGAGTGGGATCCAATTTAAATCATCTCAAGAGAAAAAAAACTATAACATGAAGAGATCTAGAGGGCAGCTAGAAATTAGACTGTGTTCAACATTTGAATCCCCACCCCTGGAAAAAAATGTATAATAAATTTTAAAAAAGTATAATAAATCCACACATTTATTTTAAAAGTCTTCAAGGATGCTCATTAAAAGACTTTGCCAGTTCTAGGGACAAGTATAACCCTTGTCCTGGGAGTTGGGGATGGGGGAAAATGTGCGTGGCATGACAGGGTTGGAGGGATAGACTGCTACACAAAAGTATTTACCAATTGGCGATGGTATTCTAGGACGAAGGTAGTCTGCTGAGGCTGCTCGTGTTTGAAACACCTGTGACAAGGGAGGGGAGGGTGCTCTTTGGCCCAGTAAAGATGTTGTAGGCTCCAAGCTCCCCATAAGGCCACTCAGAAGATTTGAAGAAGCAGGTCTCTGAACTGGTGGACCCAGAAGTTCCTAAAGGCAAAAAAGTCAAATCCTTGTGAACAAACCTAGTTCTTCCTCGTCTTCAGATGCTATGGGTTAGGGATTAACTTTCAGAAATCATGATGAATCAGCCTCATGCTCCACTGACGGACTTGGCACATGTACATGCACTTGGAACATCTTTGAATGTTCAGTAACACTACTATAAGTTAGGGCTATATGTATGTATAGGTTAGACACTTTAAATTTCCAAAGAAATTGCAAATCTTCAAACTGGAAATGAAGAGCTTACTTTATGACCATTTTTAGCCATCTTCCCACCCCAAACTGAAATAGTGACACAGGCAGTGACATATCCTCAACTGTGAGGCAACATGGATCATTCTCTAATGCCCAAAGTTGGACGACTACAAAAAACCAGTTCAGAGGATTACTGCTCAGGACTCCAAGGCCTTGGTATAAGATTGTGAAATACCTGCAGGATGTTCTTAGGGACAGGCTGGCCTGGAATCTCAGCAGGGGACATCAAATGGCTTTCAAGGTTTCGCTAAAAAAAGTCAAAGGAACACTGGTTTTAACCTTATACACTTAAAGATTAATTTGGGACCACAAGAAAGTATTAAAAATTCTTCAGTGAGTCAACGCGTAACAGCAGAACGATGTCAAAGTCACAAGAAACTAACTTAAATCAACCTGTTCCAATCTCTAATCATATAGGTCCCGAAGATCTGGGAACAGAATCTTGACATGTACATACAGAGTCCACTGAGAGACCCTCAGACAAGATCTTTTCCTCCCTGTGGTAATCCTAGTCCATTTCACTGTTTCTAACACTATAACCAAAAGAAGGAAAAAATGGTGAAATAGGGGAGCACTTATTTAGCAAGAAGCCACATGCAGAAAATTTTGATAATTTATAGATTTTAGTTTTCAAGGCAACCTTTGCTATACTTTAACAAGATTAATAAACCACAGGTGATACTAAAAATCTAGTAAACGAAATGCAGGTTTCGCCAGAATTGTTATCTTTCAGTTTCATATTTCAGAAAATTTACTTTTTTATAAGCCAGTTATTTTATAAATAATGGTTTTCATTTATAGGGTGAAATTCAAATCCTCCATTTTTTGTTCTTTTAAGGTAGCAGAAGTTACGTTTTGTGTTCAACTTACATTACCTACTGCACTTCAGCACATCCTTATGCCAAGTGCTTTCTCTAGTAGTTTCTATTCCACTAGGTGGAGGAGATACTAAGGTCTACAGCAGTGTCCTCAGGCATGGCAAACAGTCCAAATATATCCAAATGTTTTATTGTTGGTTTTGGAATTGGGACTGACTGCAGATGATTTTATTTATTTATTTAATCATTTTTTTAGAGAGGAGAGGGAGAGACAGAGAGAGAGAGAGAGAGGAGAGACAGAGAGAGAGAAGAGGGGGAGGAGCAGGAAGCATAAACTCCGGTATGTGCCTTGACCAGGCAAGCCCAGGGTTTCGAACCGGCGACCTCAGCATTTCCAGGTCGATGCTTTATCCACTGTGCCACCACAGGTCAGGCCTGCAGATGCTTTTAATAAGAGACAGCCTCAAGAGTCATTTAATTCTAACAAAAAACAAATAGGCAACTTTATACTACATGGTTTACTGTATTTAGGAGGACGGGGTCTACAATCCAATTTGAAACGGAGGTGAGATTAAAACAACGTCCTATTTGCGTGATAAGACGTGATTGAACCTAAACAGATGTAGGCAAATCAGAAATCATATACATAACACACACGGCCAGAGTAATTAAAGACGATTTTAGATATAGATGATGACTCAATAACATGCAAATCAAACAGATTTTGGAGATAATGCCTGGTGTGTGCTTATTATATTACTTTTCTTGTTGCTTTCTTTTCTAGGTTATGCAGAGTTTGTGTTACTCTTTGCCTAGCAATTTGAATATCATCCATCCCTTTACATAGGTGTTCAAGGCTCATTCCCTCAGCTGAAATCAGATATATTTCAGAGCACTAAAACACAAACACTGTAATAGTTACCCTCACAACTCAAGGTCAACTGTGTTACTACCAAACTCCAGAATCATATCCATATCTGAAACAAACGTGGTCAAAAGCATCAGATTAACTGTTGAAATTTCTGGCTCCCATTTCTTTACTCACACTAAAAGAAAGTACTTACAAGATATGACCCAGTCAGCAAGACGCAAAGGTAACAAGAAAGGAGAACAGAATAGTTTGCAATCTTTTGATGTGGTCCTTGTTTGAAATAATTTGTACCTAGTAATTCTTTGTATAGAAAAAAACTAAAGCAATTTACAAGAAACATTCCCCTAAAGTAGCATGGTGTAGTCAGATACACAGGCATAAATCTATCTACTTGAGATGCCACTTTTCAGAGGTGGATAGTCCTGACAGAAAGGCCAGGAACCATGGCACCTCTGTTGGAATCTCAGTTGCTAGCTGCTGTTCCTGTAAGAAACACCAGAATCAGTTCTTTTCCATAAGGCACAGTGAATCAAATTAACTATGCTGCCACAGCTCATTTGTAGTTCCCAGACAAGGTGTAAGGAGAAAACAAGTGGTAAATTTTCTGTAACTTAGTAAATGGAATAAGTCTGTTTTTATTACTCACATTTACCCTGCTTCCTTTATCACTTGGTATCATCAAAGGATAGCAATACTGACACATAGGCCATGGCTGAAAACCACCCTCTAATGCAGGGGTCGGGAACCTTTTTGGCTGAGACAGCCACGAACGCCACATATTTTAAACTGTAATTCTGTGAGAGCCATACAATGACCCGTGTACGTTATGCATTATCCAATAAAAATTTGGTGTTATCCTGGAGGACAGCTGTGATTGGCTCCAGCCACCTGCAACCATGAACATGAGCAGTAAGAAATGAATGGATTATAATACATGAGAATGTTTTATATTTTTAACATATTTTTTATTCAAGATTTGTTGCCTGACCAGGCGGTGGCGCAGTGGATAGAGCGTCGGACTGGGATACGGAGGACCCAGCTTCGAGACCTGAGGTCGCAAGCTTGAGCACGGGCTCATCTGGTTTGAGCAAAAGCTCACCAGCTTGGACCCAAGGTTGCTGGCTCGAGCAAGGAGTTACTTGGTCTGCTGAAGGCCCATGGTCAAGGCACATATAAGAAAGCAATCAATGAACAACTAAG
The DNA here is from genome assembly GCF_036850995.1 of Saccopteryx leptura. Taxonomy (NCBI): domain Eukaryota; kingdom Metazoa; phylum Chordata; class Mammalia; order Chiroptera; family Emballonuridae; genus Saccopteryx; species Saccopteryx leptura. The sequence goes on along the minus strand of NC_089504.1, from coordinate 230,579,045 downwards.
GGTCGCAATGCGCAACTAAAACTAATGATTGATGATTCTTATCTCTCCGTTCCTGTCTGTCTGTCCCTGTCTATCCCTGACTCTGTAAAAAAAAAAAAGAAGAAAAAAAAAAGATTTGTCTGCGAGCCAGATGCAGCCATCAAAAGAGCCACATCTGGCTCGGGAGCCATAGGTTCCCGACCCCTGCTCTAATGTGTTATAACAAAGACACACCTGCATTTACTGATATGCAGTCATTTTGTAACCCAATATTATGCCTAAAGGTGTTTTACAAGTTTGGAATCATAGCTTTTCCTATTACTAAATTAACAGAATACAATTGTCTTGAAAAACCCATGCTACTTTACAAATGATCCGTGTAACTGCCAACTGCTTAATCAAGAAAGGTAATCCTAGGTATAATGGACTGATAAGAAAGATCTGAGTATAAAAATACAGTTATTTTACCAATAAGCTAAATAAACAAAACTTTGGAGCTCATCCAAAAACAAAATTTTTCCTTTTTTTTTTCCCAACAGTGACTTAAGAAAGTTATATCTCTGAATATTTCAAATCTTCATACTGTTATCCACAATACATATAGATCAACCACAAATCTGCTTTGTCTAGTAACAAATAGCATCGCGATAATTAAAGGACGCACAAAAGTATCAAGGACCAAATGACTACTAAAGAATTTCCAACTTACTCAGAATACCTTTTTTAAAATCCATTTATTGTGGGAAGTGGAACAGAAAGAGGGAAAAGGAAAAAAGGCTGGGGTTTGTGCAAAATACTTACGTTGACTTTGGGCTGAGAAGGCAAAGTCCCACTTGCCTTCATGGTGCTCACAAGCTTGTTGAATGCAGTCATATCTCCATCTTTTTTGAGCTGTCGATTGCTGGTTACAGCACTCAGGGTCTCCTCTAAGTGTTCTGCCATGAAGGGAGTTGAATTCTTCAGTTGTTGGTCCACCTTCAAACCCTTAAGTCCTGCTTCTACCTCTTCCACTGAAAGCACAACCCCTGAATGCGCTGAAAGGTTTAGAAAGTCTAGGTTAAGCCATGTAAAGGAATATGTGGTAGGAATTCTCTATAGCTACCATTATGGTTAAGGTGAAAATAAAAAAGGCTGACACCAAAAGTAGACCGAATACACTTTTAAAATCATTGTTGCTCAGTGGAAACCAGGCCATAATTCCATACCTATTAAGATATGGTGTAAACCAGGGGTAGTCAACCGTTTTATACCTACCACCCACTTTTGTATCTGTTAGTAGTAAAACTTTCTAACCACCCACCGGTTCCACAGTAATGGTGATTTATAAAGTAGGGAAGTAACTTTACTTTATAAAATTTATAAAGCAGAGTTACAGCAAGTTAAAGCATATAATAATAATTACTTACCAAGTACTTTATGTTGGATTTTCCAAAGTTTGGCAGAATAAATCTTTATAAAACAACTTACCATAGTTAAATCTATTTTTTAATTTATACTTTGGCTGCTCTGCTACCGCCCACCATGAAAGATGGAATGCCCACTAGTGGGCGGTAGGACCAGGTTGACTACCACTGGTGTAAACTAACCCTAAAATGCTTTAGTCCTAGAAACGGGGATTACAACCATGAAGTGCTTAAAAGTTGGTAAGATCCTGCTGCGCATCCTGCAGGTAGACCTCTATAATGAGTCTTCTGGAGTCTTGTTGCTGCCAGGGATAGGAATCCCAAATAGCCCAACATCAGCAAGACAGCCACAAGTACTATGGTTATATATCAATAAGGTTTTACTTTGAAGTCTTATCACCTAAGCAAGAACATGGCAGATTGGGGCACGATATGAGGAGCTGCTAAATTACGTTCAAGAGGACAACATTCACTAGTGTTCTAAGTTGGCTCCAGGGAAGTCGGAGGACTTGGTGAAAAAGGTATTAAAAAGCCCAGGACTGCCCTGGCCGGTTGGCTTAGTGTAGAGTGTCAGCCTGGCGTGCAGGAGTCCTGGGTTCAATTCCCGGCCAGAGCACACAGGAGAAGCACCCATCTGCTTCTCCACCTCTCCCTCTCTCCTTCCTCTCTGTCTCTCTTCCCCTCCCGCAGCCAAGGCTCCATTGGAGCAAAGTTGGCTCGGGTGCTGAGGGTGGCTCTGTGGCCTCTGCCTCAGGTGCTAGAATGGCCCTGGTTCCAACAGAGCGACGCCCCAGATTGGCAAAGCATCACCCCCTGTTGGGCATGCTGGGTGGATCCTGGTCGGGTGCATGTGGGAGTCTGTCTGACTGCCTCCCCGTTTCCAACTTCAGAAAAATACCAAAAAAAAAAAAAAAAAAAAAAAAAAAGGCCAGGATCCACTGACCACCAGGTTCTCAAAGAGGTGGTATTGTTTGATAACAAGTTTTTTTGAATATTAAACAGAATTTACTATATATTTGACATTTGATGAAATAGCAGTATGTTAGCATTACTGCCTTAAGACTAAGCATTCAAGCTTTTTCAGATACCTAAAGCAGAATCTAATAAACACTTACAGCTCTCTTTAAGTTTCTCTTTATTTGCAGAAAGGCTGGAAAGAAGAGGTTTTAAATCCACTTTGGCTTTCTGTAGCATTTCTAAAATATCCACTTTATTTTCAGCATGGTCTTCCAATGGGATAGGAGCAAAATAATTCCCTGAGTTCTGTCCAGGAGAGAGGATAGCTTGCTCCAGACCTAATATTGCAGGTAAATATAATCACAGTTAATTTATTCCAATAAAGCACAGAAACATACTTTCAATAGTATTAAAAGGACACTAATTAAAGGCTTTTCTTTCAATATCCAGAGACTATTTAACCCTAATGGAACCCTGACTAATGAAGACAATGTCAGAGAAAGCTCAAGTTTTATGTCCAAGACCAGAATCTGAAGCCATTTTACCTGCAAGTCTCTCCAGTTCTTCATGTGGTGTTGACCCAAGACTGCTGGATCTGCTTCCTGATTGGCTCGGGTTAGAAAACCACCTACTAAACCGACTGGCAGAGACTGACCCTTCTCCCAAAACATCTTCTATCATCTAAAGGTAAAGACAAAAGGAGCCAAGATAATAGTTTCTAGGTGAAACAGACAAGTAGGTTCAAGTTTTAAGGGTCACTTACTTTGAAACTTTCTTTGAAGCCACTGACTTGAAGATAAATCCCCTCAGAACTTAGAATTTTGAACATCTTTCATTTTTCTTCCCTTCCTGGGTCATTTCTGAGTAATCCAAACTTGGGCGTAACCAACCCTGTACTTTCTAAGCATATAAAGCAAAACCTCTGTGCTACAAAAAGCGTTTTGGTTTTCTATCCTTTGCGTCATTAGAAAATCCATGAAGTACTGAATGTTCTCAGAGGACATAGTTTCAAAAGCAAAATCAGCACCAGGAGCAAAGCATTCTATTACCAAGCTGATGAGTGGCCTTCAACTAAACATCAGTATGGAGAGCTGATGAAAAGAAAATCTTTGCTTCAAACATTCTCATGGTTATAATAAACATCATGAAATTCAATGCCGATAATTTCAGAATCTGAAAGCTAAAATGTAGAGCTCAAAAGATCCTAATTCCAAATCAAAGTTTAGAAAGTATCAGAAAACGAGAGATGAACTTTTAACTGGTCTCTAATATCTGTCTGAACTTAATGGGGAGTTTTCAGGTGTTTTAAATCCGACTTTGATGGTTTTGGCTTAATAATAAGGCCAACTAAATGATATGCTACGATCACAATTTCTTCAACACTATTTCATAATAGTAATTTCTATTACCGATCCTTCTTAAAAACTAGATTTAGGCCCTGGCCAGTTTGCTCAGTGGTAGAGCGTCGGCCCGGCGTGTGGAAGTCCTGGGTTCAATTCCCGGCCGAGCACACAGGAGAAGCGCCTGTCTGCTTCTCCACCCTTCCTCCCCTCCTTTCTAACTCTCTCTTCCCGTCCTACAGCCAAGACTCCACTGGAGCAAAGTTGGCCCAGGCGCTGAAAATGGCTCCATGGCCTCTGCCTCACGCGCTGGAATGGCTCAGATTGCAGTGGAGCAATGCCCCAGAGGGGCTGAGCATCATCCTCTGGCGGGCATGCCAGGTGGATCCCGTCAGTCGCATGCGGGAGTCTGCCTGCCTCCCCACCACTTCTCACTTCGGAAAAATACCAAAAAAAACACAAAAAACTAGATTTAAACTTTCAAAAAATGAGTTTTTCTTTTACCTTATCATAAATTCAGTTAAATATCTAAATTGATCCTTATGCAGTATTCTTATTGATATTTAGAATAGACAAGATAAAGCAAATATCAATCCAAAAGTGAGGCACATCCTTGAAAATAAGTCATAAACTTTTACTCCTATACCAATAATAAACAGAAAATACATTTTCCCCCAAACTGGTACATGGATGACAGAGTGAGTGACTATTTTATCTGAAGTCTGAAACTCAACAGTTTCTAAAGTTCAGCAGTGGAAGGTGAGATTTATTCTTTTATTAAGAAATCTCTCTTAACACATATCCAAACTAAGCCACAAAATATTTCTTTCATACAAGAAAAGTGATTTTAAATTAAGACATAAATTTCCCTGGCCAGTTGGCTCAGTGGTAGAGCATCAGCCCAGTGTGTGGATGTCACAGGTTTGATTCCTATTAGGGGGCATAGGAGAAGTGACCATCTGCTTCTCTACCCCTTCCCCTTCCTCTCTTTCTCTTCTTTTCCCACAGTCATGGCGTGATTGGTTCAAGCAAGCTGGTCTAAGGCGTGAGGATGGCTCCTTGGCCTCCACCTCAGGTGCTAGAAAAATGGCTCAGTTGCTGAGCAATGAAGCAATGGCCCCAGATGGGCAGAGCAGCGCCCTCTAGTGGGCTTGCCAGATGGATCCCAGTAGGATTTTATATATGGTACTTCTATTTTCTGAGATATTATTCAGATAGTTTCAATCTCATTCCATTTATAGACTCACATACCTTAAATAACACTAAATTTTAAGTGCATTTGCAATAAAGTATAAAAGAAACATTATAAATGATGTGGCCCTGTGAAAAATTAGGAATTGTACCCAAGATGTAATCACCTTAGTGATAAATTGAAATTATTATTTTTTTTACAGTGACAGAAAGAGTCAGAGAGAGGGATAGATAGGGACAGACAGGAACCGAGGGAGATGAGAAGCATCAATCATCAGTTTTTCATTGTGGCACCTTAGTTGTTCACTGATTGCTTTCTCATATGTGCCTTGACTGTGGGGCTGAAGCAGACTGAGTAACCCCTTGCTCAAGCCAGCGACCTTGGGTCCAAGCTGGTGAGCTTTGCTCAAACCAGATGAGCCCACACTCAAGCTGGTGACCTCGGGGTCTCGAACTTGGGTCCTCCGCATCCAGTCCGATGCTTTATCCACTGTGCTACCGCCCGGTCAGGCAAATTGAAATTATTTTAAAAGTAGCTATGCCTGACCAGGAGGTAGCACAGTGGATAGAGCAGCAGACGGGGATGTGGAGGACCCAGGTTCGAAACCCTGAGGTTGCTGGGTTGATTGTGGGCTCATCCAGCTTGAGCACGGGCTCACCAGCTTGAGCACAGGATCATAGACATGACCCCATAGGTCACTGGCTTGAAGCCCAAGGTCGCTTGCTTGAGCAAGGGGTCTCTCACTCTGCGTAGCCCTCTGGTCAAGGTGCATATGAAAAAGCAAGTGATGGACAACTATGGTGCTGCAACAAAGACCTGATGCTTTTCATCTCTCTCCCTTCCTGTCTGTCACTATCTGTCCCTCTCTCTGACTCCATTTCTGTAAAAAAATTAAAAATAACTAAAAGCTACAGCATAAAAAGTATTTTAATGTTATGAGTTGAAATTTTACAAACAGCAAAAATAGCTTTCCATTTTAATCTATGTATTTCTTCTGATCATACAGTATAGGAAAAAAGCCAGAATATACACAGAAGGAACACAAAAAAGTCAAGGACTTGAATATATAAAGTACCTAGACATTTTCTAAAGATATGACTGTAAGTTCTGAGATAGTCATTTCCATATTTTGATTAGCTACCTACTTTGTTTTGCTTAGAGAAGCTGTTTTATTATGGCTAAAACATAAAAAGAAGGAACAAAGTTACTTTTATACAAATTTACTGGAAATTCTGATTTTAAGAAACTAAAGCATTTTAAACCTGAAAAGAATTGTTAAGAGTTATCTAGTCAAGTCATTTTCACCACAAAGCAAGCTGGGATGCTGTAACAGTAGTATCTCCCCTGCAGCTCCCTGGCACAGGAAATGGAGACCTGGACCCATAACTCTGACTTCTTGATCAAGATCCACTGCTACAGTTTTATCAGTCATCAGATGGTCGTGAAGTGAAGCCTGTGAATTGTATTCTGATGTTTCTGCTGCTCTTTCTATACTAGGTTTTAAAAATATATATGTGTGTGAATATATATATATTTTTTATTGATTGATTGATTTTAGAGAGACAGAGAGAGGAAGGTGGGGGGGGGGGGAGAGAAGCATTAATTTGTTGTTCCACTTAGCTATGCATTCACTGGCTGGTTCCCATATGTACCCTAATTAGGAATCAAACCTGCAACCTTGGCATTTCTGGACAATGCTCAGATTGAGCTAACTAGGCAGAGCCTAGACTAGATTTTTAATAGCATTTTTAAGGTAACCTATTAGTCCGGTTTCTCAAACAAAGGTCATTGAGACAAATCATATCCTGAGATTCATATTTTGATCATCAAACATATTATGAAATATTTTTGCTCTTTGACAATTCTTAGGTTTTACTGATTTTCCTTACTTTCCACTTTTATGGAAATTTCCAAATTTATGTATTTGTATCATTGTAGCTTGATTTTTTGGAGATTCTAATAAATGCATTTAAAGCTATAATACATTTTCCTCTAAGCATACTTTTAACCATACCATCAAGAGTTTTCTGTCATGTTCCTGTTCATCACTCTAAGCAGTTTAGGATTTTTGTTTGGATTTCCTTTTTTCTTCATTCAATATACTTCAGCACCTAGTATTATGTGTTAGGTACTGTAGTAAGAGTGCATATCTAAAATAAACTTACTTTTAATTATTTAACTGAAATTATTTGCATGTGGTCCAAATTTTCAGTTTGTGTTTGTGGCTCTCAACTTATAATGTATTATAATGCCAGCAAATATAAATATAATTCTGTTTATAGCTATCAATACTCAACATCTGTGGAGCTTATTATATCCCAGGTACTATTTCAGACACTTTATATAACATTTGTTAAATGCTATTCATTCCAATGTAGCATTTCTTATGTTTTCCAAATGGTCATTTTCTGAACACTGTATCATAGTCCTACTGGTTATAGAGCAGAATCAGAGCATTAGTTTTTATTGATACCAGTTTTGCCTTTTCTTTTTAAGGTTATTTACATTTTAAATATTTATTTATTTTTTATGACAGAGAGTGAGAGACAGAGAAAGGGACAGACAAACAGGAAGGGAAAGAGAGGAGAAGCATCAATTCTTCGTTGTGGCACCTTAGTTGTTCATTGGTTGCTTTCTCATGTGCCTTGACTGGGAGACTACAACACACCAAGTGACCCCTTGCTCAAGCTAGTAACCTTGGGCTGAAGCCAGATGAGCCCAATCTCAAGCTGGCGACCTTGGGGTTTCAAACCTGGGTCCTCCTGTGTCCCAGTCTGACGCTCTATCCACTGCACCACTGCCTGGTCAGGCCCAGTTTTGCTTTTAAATGAATCTGTTATACTAGTATATATATATGTTAATGAGCAGTACTTCCACAAAAAGCATGGAGTACCTACTGCTCAGTATTAGCCAAGTCTTGGTTGAGGTTGAGGGCCAAAGATAAGATGATGCTGAGTTCCTATTCCTCCCTTTTATGATTTAGAGGCAGTATAATTGTGGAAATCAAGAGCAAAGGCTATTAGCTGAAACTGTATAAGCTAGAATTCAGTTTCCTCTACTTATTAGTGTGACTTTGGGCAAAATACCTAAACTTATCTGTGCCTGTTTACTCACCTATAAAATGACAACAGTAGTAAGCTAATTTATAATGGTTTTGTGAGGATTAAATGACTTATTGTATGTAAAGCCTGAAATAGTCAGCACTATGTGTTACCTGTTACTAAGTTTAATTTTGAATTCTCCCTATCCCTGTGTACAAAGGTTAAGTTTTATAGATGCTCACATTTAGAGCCAAGTATAGGCCTCTAAATCTTGACCTTTTGCTATGAAAACTTTTTACAATAAGATTTTCATGGCCTGACCAGGCGGTGGTGCAGTGGATAGAGCATCGGACTGGGATGCAGAGGACCAGGTTGGAGACCTCGATGTCACCAGCTTGAGTGCAGGCTCATCTGGTTTGAGCAAAGCTCACCAGCTTGGACCCAAGGTCACTGGCTTGAGCAAGGGGTTACTCGGTTTGCTGAAGGCCCATGGTCAAGGCACATGAGAAAGAAATCAATGAACAACTAAGGTGTGGCAACGAAAAACTGATGATTGATGCTTCTCGTCTCTCTCTGTTCCTGTCTGTCTGTCCCTATCTATCCCTCTCTCTGACTCTGTGTTTAAAAAAAAAAAAAAAAAAAGAGTAAGATTTTCAATCTAAGAGAATGCAAAAAAAAAAAAAGTCACTTAAACACAACTAATGTAAAATAAAAAATTACTGTTCCCTCAAAAGCTAAGAATTTGAGAGGACCATTTAATTTAGCTTTACATCAAGAAATTAAGCTCACATCTGGATGCAACCCTTCTGCTATAGTGAGCCAAAGGACTGTTGCCTAGATAGTAAGGTATCTGGTTAGGAAACAGTTAAAATTGCTGCACCTGACCTGTGGTTGGCACAGTGGATAAAGTATTGACCTGGAATGCTGAGGTTGCTGGTTCGAAGCCATGGGCTTGCCCAGTCAAGGCACATATGAGAAGCTACTATACTAGTTGAAGCTTCCTGCGCCTCCTCCACCCCTTTCTCTCTCTCCTCTCTCTAAAAAAAACAATAAATAAAATCTTTAAAAAAAACAAACAAACTGCTGCTACAACTTGGTCTTGGTCCATGTTAGTCCACATAGATATAAGTTCATAAACGCTTAGGAAATTTTATAGTAGTTTGTCATTGCTGTGACATTTGTATTTTCTTACTAAAGTATTTCCAATGAATTGGAAATAAAACCATAGAGAATTTAAGAAGTACTGACCTAGCCCTGGCTGAATAGCTCAGTTGGTTAGTGTTGTCCTGATATGTAAAGGTTGCTGGTTAGATCCCAGGTCAGGGCACATACGTACAGAAATAGATCGATGTTTCTGTCTCTCTCTCCCACTTCCTCTCTCAAACTTCTTCTCTCTAAAATCAAGCAAGCAATTAAAAAAAAAAAAGTTGTGCTGACCTAGAACGAACTCATCTGTAGCCCTAAACTTAAAAGGCTATGTAGTATCTGCTCACCTATTCTGGGTGGCCATCTTTGGGGTTCAGGGATTAGAGTGGGGCGGACAAATGCCAAAGGAGATAAGCCCATGTTGGCTGCTATGTTGTGCCCAGTTTTGTCTGCTCACCTACTAATCAAACAAAGAGTAGTTATAATTAAACAGTACAGTCATTTAAATTAAATTGTATGAAGCACCAATTCTGAAGGACTGGTTAAACTTACTATATTGACTTGAGGTGGTGAACACATAATGCAATATACAGATAATGTATTGTTGAGTTGTGCATCTGAAACTTGTATAATTTTATTAACCAATGTCTCCCCAATAAATTCAATAAAATTTTAAAAAAGAATAAAATTTAAAAGCAAAACAAACTTACTTGCTGTATTTGGTGTTGCAAATGGGACATCTTGAATGTACAGATGCTTTTGGTTATATGATTTTTAAATTCTATTTCATCAGAGTTCTAGGCATTTTTTAACAACCACAGAAAACCTAATTTCTGTTTATGTAGGCCACAGTTATGTTTTCTCCAAAAATTCGAGGCTATACTCATCCCTAAATAGCTGAAGGGGATAGGAGCAAGGGCAGGTAGCAAGTAAAGATTTGGGATGTCTTATTGTTTCTACTTTAAAAGTCAAGAAAGACTAGACTCAATAGTTTAACAGCAACATTGATTGTATCCCATGTTCCTTTTCACTAAAGGTTTTCAGAACCACCACCTAACCAGCCATCCATACCCAAGGAATGCAGATCAGCGTGATATTAATCACCAGTTATAAAATTCAACTTCAGCAGTAAGTCTTTATAACAAACACTGACCTACTTAGAGATAAAAGCAGATGATTCTGCCTGACCTGCGGTGGCACAGTGGATAAAGCATCGACCTGGAAATGCTGAGGTCGCCCCAGTTCGAAACCCTGGGCTTGCCTGGTCAAGGCACATATGGGAGTTTGATGCTTCCAGCTCCTCCCCCCCTTCTCTCTCTCTCTCTCTCTCTCTCTCTCTGTCTCTCCCTCTCCTCTCTAAAATGAATAAAAAAAAAAAAGCAGATGATTCTTAGCTCAATGCTATCAGCCTGGAAAAAGAGTTAACAAGTGTAGAATTCTTAGTCATTTCCACTAAGCCTCTCAAAACAAAGCCAACAAAGACTCAAAGGAGTTATCTGAATTAAAAAATTAAAAGTTTATTCTTAAAAATTAAGACCTGGCCAGTTGGCTCAGTGGTAGAGCATCGGCCTGGTGTGCGGGGGACCCGGGTTCGATTCCCGGCCAGGGCACATAGGAGAGGCGCCCATTTGCTTCTCCACCCCTCCCCCACTCCTTCCTCTCTGTCTCTCTCTTCCCCTCCCACAGCTGAGGCTCCATTGGAGCAAAGATGGCCCGGGCGCTGGGGATAGCTCCTTGGCCTCTGCCCCAGGCGCTGGAGTGGCTCTGGTCGCGGCGGAGCGACCCCCCCCCCCCAGGGACAGAGCATCGCCCCTGGTGGGCGTGCCGGGTGGATCCCGGTTGGGCGCATGCGGGAGTCTGTCTGACTGTCTCTCCCCGTTTCCAGCTTCAGAAAAATACAAAAAATAAATAAATAAATAAATAAAAGTTTATTCTTAAAAATTAAGACCTGGCCAGTTGGCTCAGTGGTAGAGCATCGGCCTGGTGTGTGAATGTCCTGGGTTTGATTCCTGTTTGGGGCACACAGGAGAAGCAACCCATCTGCTTCTCCACCCCTCCCCCACTCCCTCCTCCCTCCCTCTCTCTCTGTCTCTCTCTTCCCCTCCCAAAGCCATGGCTCAATTGGTTCGAGTGCATGGGCCCTGAGCACTGAGGATGGCTCTATGGAGAGCCATCATGCTCTAAAATGGGCAGAACATTAGCCCCAGTCGGGGCACATGCGGGAGTCTATTTCTCATCCTCTCACTTGGAAAGAAGAAAAAAGTGAAGAATAAGGGCACTGGCTGGTCTGCTCAGTGGATAGAGCACCAGCCTGGCATGCAGATGTCCTGGGTTCAATCCATGGTTAGGGCACACATGAGAAGCAACCCTCTGCTTCTCTTCCCAACCCCTCTCCCCCTTTTCTCTTTCTCTTCCTCTCTCACAGCCAGTGGCTCAACTGGTTTGAGCATCAGCCCCGGGCACTGAGGATAGCTCAGTTGGTCCAAATGTCAGCCTCAGGCACTGAGGATAGCTCAGGTGATTTGAGCATAGGCCCAGACAGGAGTTACCGGGTGGATGCTGATCAGGGTGCATTCAGGAATCTGTCTATCTCCCCCCCTCACTTAAAAAATAAGACAGGAAAAAAAAATTAATAAAAGCAAAAACACCTCAAAGTATCTAGCAAAAGAATACTTTAAAGAGACGTATTTTCAAGACTCAAGCCAAATTTAAACATATAGTTGCTCCATCCATTTTATAAGTATACTGCTACACTCACCGAGGCCAAGCATGGCACCTTATCAAGGTTAAAGAACTCATTAAAGTCAAATTCTCCTGGAGACTGCTCAGGCAAGATGGCATCTCTTGGCACTTCCTGATCAGCAGCAGGCTCCTGTGCGAGGATGACCTCCACCTCATCCTCTTCGGCCACTCCACCATTGCATTCGACTATGCCTGAAAACAAAACCAGAACAAAAACAGTCTAAGCAAGTCAACTGCTACAGACCTATTCTTTGCTCTCTGTCATCACCACACATGCAGAAGAGCCACAGATAACATTAAAAGCAGACTTCTTGTGCTGGTACAGCATTTGCAATAGTAAAACAGTTCTCTTTTTACTGGAGCTAGGTGAGAAAAAAAGCCAACTGAGCTAGCTAGCCAAAGCAAAAGCCTTAATAACAAGCCAGAACACCATCCTGATGAGAGAGGATTAGGGCCCTACCTCTGCCCATTCTTCAAATTTTCCAGAGCATACTGCAGTGTGTCACAAGAATTTTTAAAACATACCAAGACACTGACCTCTTTCCTTTTAGAATGTTTAAAAAAAAATTTATAACAGCTAATACAATAGCTGTACAGTTTGAGTGCCCTGTCTTGAACTGTAAATATATAGGTCATATAATAGAGTTGCATCTTCTTGGTCATGTTGCATAATAAGGTTGTGTCTGACTGATTAATTCTTGGTAACAGAAATCCTTATATATAAGTATAGGCACCTGATATTTTAAAAAGTCACTTTGGAGTAAAATAGGGTAGGTAGGTAATTACTCTTATCAATCAAAATTATACCTATTTTTCTGTCAGATTGGCAAAAAATATATTTTTTGGTGTGCTGCAGAATTTTATTAATTATTGTATGTGTGCCAAGAAAAAGGCTGAAAACTGCTGGTGTAGTGAATTATTTTCTGAATGCAGTTTTTTTTAAGAGAGAGGAAGGGGGCAGAGAGAGTGAATGGATGAGGATGAGAGAGAGAGAGATAGCTATATAAAGGGAGTGGGAGGGAGAAGGAGGGAGCAGGAGAAAGAGAAGCATCAACTTGTTCCACTTAGTTGTGCACCCACTGATTGCTTCTAGTATGTGCCCTGACCGAGCCTCAAACTGGCGACCTTGGAGTTAAGCCAGTACCCTCAGGATCGAGCCCTAACCAGGCTCAATCTAGTGCTCTCGGGGTTGACCTGGAGCCCTTGGGATCGAGCTGGCAACCTCGTCGCTATGGGATAATGCTCTATCAACTGAGCCACTTGCCAGCACTTTTTTTTTTAAAGCAAGAGTCTTTCCAAGTCTTTTACTGCTTAAAAACAGAACCAATTAATTTGGCTCTGTCTTTACACATGCATTTGTACCACCACTTTTAGTTAGGGTTCAGTAACCTAAAGATATTTATGTGAAACCTAGCATGTAGGCATTTTCACTTGCCTACAGTTTGGTTGTAGTTCCTCCTTCAAAGCAAAGCTCAAATGTTACCCCTTCTGGGAAGCCTGCCTGGCCTACCCATTTTTATCTTACCCCCCCAAAATTGATCACTGCCTTCTCTATACTCATTGTGTTATTTTTCAAAGTACTTATCACATTGTATTATAGTAACTATCTGGTGAGGCTGAGCTCTCTGAGGGGAAGGTAACTTTCTGTAATCAGCTTTACTCTGATCTGACTCTGTAGCACCTGGCACATTTAAAACTCAGTAATGTTTGGATGTTAGGATGGAAAGGTTAGGTCTAAGTGAAGCTACCAAAACGAATGTTTAAGGAATCAAACACCTTAGGTTTAGCCACAGTATGGGCAAAAAGCAAAACCTTCAGGATTTAAAAAAAAATAAATCTTTTTTCCTCTTTAAATAAGTATACTGAGAAATACAAGACCTTCAACTTTTTAATTTGAAGAACAGAATTCCCAAAGCCCCACTCTGCAAAAGCACCTATTTAAGAGCTGCTTTTAGTTTCAAGATCTAACAGACAGGAAGTCCTCCTAGAAATAAAAGTTACAAAGCCTAGACCCATTCCTTCTTAAGAGTCCCTAACAATCACCACAGTCTTGAGATTAATCAGCCAGGATATTATAGACCAAGAAAGAGATGCTATCATCTGTACTGTCATTCCAATAATGCTTCTGAGAGTAAAGCAGAGGACTATAACAACTGAAAGGTTAAGTGGCTTGCTTACCCAAGGTCTCAATACTAGCAAGTGGCAGAAGCTTCTACCCTAGGACATCCACCAATGCTCTTCCACAGCACAGAGGTGCCTGCCACCTACGAACCTTGAGCCTTCTGAGGGCCTAAGGCAAGCAGTAAGAGGTCCTCTGTGTGCCACAGACAAGGTAATGGGCGGTCTCCCCAGTGGTGAGCACGTTTACTGCCAACCACCAGAGACAAATGCTATTTTTTTTTTTTTTGTATTTTTCTGGAGTTGGAAACAGGGAGAGAGAGTCAGACAGACTCCTGCATGCGCCCAACCAGGATCCACCCGGCATGCCCACCCGGGGGCGACGCTCTGCCCACCAGGGGGTGATGCTCTGCCCCTCCGGGGCGTCGCTCTGTTGCAACCAGAGCCACTCTAGTGCCTGGGGCAGTGGCCAAGGAGCCATCCCCAGCGCCCGGGCCATCTTTGCTCCAATGGAGCCTTGGCTGCGGGAGGGCAAGAGAGAGACAGAGAGGAAGGAGAGGGGGAGGGGTGGAGAAGCAGATGGGCGCTTCTCCTGTGTGCCCTGGCCAGGAATCGAACCTGCAACCCCCACATGCTAGGCCGACGCTCTACCACTGAGCCAACCGGTCAGGGCCGACAAATGGTATTTCTTGAAGACTGACATTTAAACTAAAATGACTGCTTTGGTGGAGGTATTATCCTTACTTTACAAAGAAACTGAGGGCTAGAAAAAGTAAACAATTCAATAGCCTAACAAATGCCAACTTTGTGTCCTTTCCACTAGAGCAATGCTTCTTCCTGACCCAATTTGTCCACCAGAACCTGCCTGTCCACTTCAGGACTGACAAGCAACATACATTTTGCTACAGTTGTGTGTCTAAACTTAAGGATAGGAGCCAGGAGAGAGTCTATGAATGGCTCATACGTTTACAAAAGAAACTTTAATACCTCTCCTACTCTTATTTATTTTGAAAGATTTTATTTATTGATTGTAGAGAGAAGAGAAAGAGAGAGCGGCAGGGTGCAGGGGGGAAAAAGGGGGAAGCATCAACTCACAGTTGCTTCTCATATGTGCCTGGACCAGGCAAGCCCAGGGTTTCGAACTAGCGACTTCAGTGTTCCAGGTCGACACTTTATCCACTATGCCACTACAGCCAGGGTCTCTTATTCGCTTTAATTTTGTGTTGAGATGGAGACACTTCTTAACATTAGAATGGCTTCTGCAGGCCCTGGCTGGTTGCCTCAGTGGTAGAGCGTCGGCCTGGCGTGCAGAAGTCCCGGGTTCGATTCCCGGCCAGGGCACACAGGAGAAGCGCCCATCTGCTTCTCCACCCCTCCCCCTCTCCTTCCTCTCTGTCTCTCTCTTCCCCTCCCGCAGCGAGGCTCCATTGGAGCAAAGATGGCCCAGGAGCTGGGGATGGCTCCTTGGTCTCTGCCCCAGGCGCTAGAGTGGCTCTGGTCGCAACAGAGCGAGGCCCCGGAGGGGCAGAGCATCGCCCCCTGGTGGGCAGAGCGTCGCCCCCTGGTGGGCGTGCCGGGTGGATTCCGGTCAGGTGCATGCGGGAGTCTGTCTCTCCCCGTTTCCAGCTTCAGAAAAATACAAAAAAAAAAAAAAAAAAAAAAGAATGGCTTCTGCAAATAGCAAGAGTGCCCCACATGCAACTTTAAGCTCTCTGCAGCTTTAAGCAGCTTTAAGGTCTCTGGAGAGCAAACTGTGCCTGATACCTGACAGTGGTAAGGGTAGGAATATGCACTCGCAGACAAACACAGCTGGCCACTTTATTAGGACAGATTCAAAAGCCAGTGACCCAGGAAAGATAACTAAGAACAAGTTTTATCATATTTCAGAATGGGCATATACATACTTTCATTAGAGAGAATGCAAATTAAAATTTTCTTTTCTATCAATGGAAAGTTTTAAAAACTTCCCCCTTCTATGTAACTTTTATTTCTGGTTATAAGTGTCAGACATATTCAAATTGTCTCATTCATTACCATATATACGTCACTTAGCACTGAACCCTGTATACAGTGGGTGCTCAATACATATCTGTTTTACAGTCATACAGGCAAGGGACATATTTGTCTTAACTGCTATACTCCCAGCCTCCCAGCCTGCAGAGTATGTGTCTGCAGAGAACTGTTATGCCAGCTCAGTGGAAAGCTGGAATACAGACAGAAAAACAGATTAAAAGGCAGTCATCTCTTACCCCTTCTTTCATTCTTTTTTTTTTCAGAGACAGAGAGAGAAGTCAGAGAGAGGGATAGACAGGGACAGAGAGACAGGAACAGAGAGATGAGAAGCATCAATCATTAGGGTTTTTTTTTGTATTTTTCTGAAGCTGGAAACGGGGAGAGACAGTCAGACAGACTCCCGCATGCGCCCGACCGGGATCCACCCGGCACGCCCACCAGGGGCGATGCTCTGCCCCTCCGGGGCGTCGCTCTGCGGCAACCAGAGCCACTCTAGCACCTGGGGCAGAGGTCAAGGAGCCATCCCCAGCGCCCGGGCCATCTTTGCTCCAATGGAGCCTCGGCTGTGGGAGGGGAAGAGAGAGACAGAGAGGAAGGGGGGGGGGTGGAGAAGCAAATGGGCGCCTCTCCTATGTGCCCTGGCCAGGAATCGAACCCGGGTCCCCTGCACGCCAGGCCGACATTCTACCGCTGAGCCAACAGGCCAGGGCCAATCAATCATTAGTTTTTCGTTGTGCATTGCGACACCTTAGTTGTTCATTGATTGCTTTCTCATATGTGCCTTGACTGCGGGCCTTCAGCAGACTGAGTAACCCCTTGCTCGAGCCAGTGACCTTGGGTCCAAGCTGGTGAGCTTTTGCTCAAACTAGATGAACCCATGCTCAAGCTGGCGACCTCGGGGTCTCGAACCTGGGTCCTCGACATCCCCGTCCGACGCTCTATCCACTGTGCCACCACCTGGTCAGGCCCGTTCTTTCATCCTTGCAGCCAAGATGAAACTACAGGGTGCTCTCTCTCTCCTCTTTAAAATCTATCTATCTAGCCTGACCAGGCGGTGGCGCAGTGGATAGAGCGTCGGACTGGGATGCAGAGGACCCAGGTTCGAGACCATGAGGTCGCCAACTTGAGCGCGGGCTCATCTGGGTTGAGCAAAAAAAGCTCACCAGCTTGGACTCAAGGTTGCTGGCTTGAGCAAGGAGTTACTCGGTCTGCTGAAGGCCCACGGTCAAGGCACATACGAGAAAGCAATCAATGAACAACTAAGGTGTCACAAGAAAAAAGTTCTCATCTCTCTCCGTTCTTGTTTGTCCCTATCAATCCCTCTCTCTGACTCTGTGTCCCTGTAAAAAAAAAAAACAAAAGAAAAAAAAACTACAGGGTGCTAGTTTATCTTAAATACAGTAGCTAGGACAGCCTAGAGACCTTTTGCAATTAATTGATGGAGTGAGTGAGCCAGGACCACTGGATTCTACTTGAATCTAATGTGACAGGGTCTTGGGTGTTATCCCCTCTTTCCAAGCTGGTCTCTTTTTGCATGTAAGGTAAGGAGGTGACACTAGATATATCTTGTTCCTTTCAGCTCCTCTACTTGTTGATACAAGAATGGTTGAAATTCAAAGTTCATCTCAGCAAGGAAAATGTGCTTTTCTGACCAGAAGCCTGATCTTTATCATTAGGAAAAAAGACTATACTTGCTGGTGCTGCTTTAATTGAAAATAAGAGAAAGGAATATCTCAGAGGCAATTTAATAGCCAAATCTCCTAATGTACCCATCAATTTCCTGCATCACGCTAAGGAAGAAAATGTAATAGTATAAGATAATGGTAATTTCCACTGTATTTTTTTTTTTTTTTTTTTTTTTTTGCATTTTTCTGAAGCTGGAAACAGGGAGAGACAGTCAGACAGACTCCCGCATGCGCCCGACCGGGATCCACCCAGCACGCCCACCATGGGGCGATGCTCTGCCCATCCTGGGCGTCGCCATGTTGTGACCAGAGCCACTCTAGCGCCTGGGGCAGAGGCCACAGAGCCATCCCCAGTGCCCGGGCCATCTTTGCTCCAGTGGAGCCTTGGCTGCGGGAGGGGAAGAGAGAGACAGAGAGGAAGGCGCGGCGGAGGGGTGGAGAAGCAAATGGGCGCTTCTCCTGTGTGCCCTGGCCGGGAATCAAACCCGGGTCCTCCGCACGCTAGGCCGACGCTCTACCGCTGAGCCAACCGGCCAGGGCCTAATTTCCACTGTATTTTAAAGATTGGGCAAAAAAAAAAAGTGCTTTCTCCCTTTTCTTTCTTCTGAATAAATTCCATTAGCTCATTTCTGTTTTAGTATGTTCTAGCCTTATAATTTTAAGGTGGCACTGATTAAACACTCATGTATTAAACTAGCTTTCCCTTTTTGCTGCCTATTATCTGCCAGAAAGTTTTTTCCCAACTATAACTAAAGGCTGGAAGAAACTATAATTTAAATGTTCCTAAGAAGCTGAGCTCTTAATGTATGTATTTGATCTTGGATGCTAAAAGTAACCTTGCCTGACCAGGTGGTGGTGCAGTGGATAGAACATCAGACTGGGACGCTGAGGACCCAGGTTAGAAACTCCAAGGTCACCTGACCAGGTGGTGGCACAGAGGATAGAGCGTCGGACTGGGACCTGGAAGACCCAGGTTTGAGACCCCGAGGTCACTGCTTGAGTACAGGCTCATCTGGTTTGAGCAAGGCTCACCAACTTGAGCCCAAGGTCGCTGGCTTGAGCAAGGAGTCACTCGGTCTGCTGTAGCCCTCCCCCTTCAAGGCACAAATGAGAAAAAAATCAATGAACAACTAAGATGCCACAACGAAGAATTGATACTTCTCATCTCTCTCCTTTTCTGTCTGTCTGTCGCTCTCTGTCCCTCTGTCACAAAAAACAAAAAACCCAACCCCAAGGTCACTGGCCTGAGCACAGGTTCATTGGATTTGAGCATGGGGTCGCCAGCTTGAGTGTGGGATCATAGACATGACCCTATGGTCGCTGGCTTGAGGAAGGGGTCACTGGCTCGGCTGGAGCCCCCCAGTCAAGGCACATATAAGAAAGCAATCAATGAACAAGTAAGGTGCTGCAACTATGAGTTGATGCTTCTCATCTTTCTCCTTTCCTGTCTGTCATTCTCTCTTTCTCTCGCTAAAAACAAACAAAAAACACATAACCCTGAAAGTTATGAGGTAGCCATTGTCTTCACCTTATAAAAAACAGGCCTGTTAAAAAGTTTTATGAAAGAATATTCTTCTAGGCAGTAGCTCCAGAACTCAAAACCCAGGCTAGTCCACCTGGCTCTTTACTTCTTCCCAACCATCAGCCAAGGGCTAGCTATGTAGAGCCAGGTTACTGCCCTAAAAACCACTAATGGGGCCCCCACTCTGCACCTGGAATCTCTAACCCATTAGCTCTGCCATCCTCAGTTTAACAAGGGAAACACCTAACCTTATCTCATAGCTGAGAAACAGTTTGGGAAAAGCCAAGTCACAATCAATAGATCTAGGAAGGTCTAACACCATGTTGAAAAAGGTGGGCTCTGAAGCATAAAGGCATCTTGTTCAACTCCCAGCTTCACTACTTATTTCCATAATGTCCACAGACAAGTCATTTAAGTCCCCTGTGCCCCTAACTACTCGTCTATAAGATGGGCGAAAAGCACCTATCTCACAGGGTTGTTAGAAGTAGGATTATAAAAACAAAATGCTTACCACTCTGTCTAGTATATAAAGTGTGTTCAATAAACAGGAGAACCCTCATTATTTGTACCATGTTTCTTATCTCTGTGGAACCTATACAGTGCTCTTAACAGGGTAATGTGAGACTTTTCTGTTTAGCATTGCAGGCAGAACAAGTTAAGGAGATAGTATAACACCACTCGTAAATTCACATTTAGAAAGCAGTTTCAAAATCAGCCTGCAACTTTAAAAAGTTGCTACCACCTAATAACTGGTGCCCATTCCTAAGTGTACAATTAAGTCAATTATAAGCACATCTCATTATAAAACAGTGAGCTTCCCTCCCAAAGTTTTTGCTGACCTTCCTTCACAGAGGCTGTCCGTCGCCTTGTTCTTTTTCTCCCTTTGTGATCTTCTTCCAGTATCTTTTCATCAAAGCCAGTCAGCTCAATGGTTTCAGACTGACTTGTGGGTCCAGCTGAGAACCATTCTGGTTCTTCTTCTGTGTAGGAATCATTTCTTCTACGCTCACCAAAGACACGCTTACTATCCCCAAACTCCCTCTAGAAAAGTACATAATGCAAGATAAAAAATAAGATTCTAGTTAAGGCATTTCTAATCTCAATCAAGGCTTTGATGAATTAAGTAACGCTCAACAGTGCAATGAAGATATTATGCTGCAGACCTGAAGCCCCTCTCTGCCCCCATCCAGCTTTCCTTGTTCCTATCTGGCTTAAGAATGGGCTACGTTCATCCAGGATCTCAAAGTTACCCGGAACAAATGAAGTGACTAATGAGGCCCTGAGTACGGTGTGCCAAAAAACCTAGAAGACCAACCCTGAAACGCTTGTCCTTGTAGTCCCTCTCTCGGTCTCGGTCTCTCAAGTCCCGCAGGTCCTTATCACTAAGACGGTGATCTTTCTCAAAGGTCCTAGCAGAGATGATCCTCCCACTGCCAATTCTTCGTCCTCCAATCAGGCGAAGCCCATCATTGTCTTTCTCCAATGGGCTTCCTGAGCGCCGGGAGCTAATAGCAGCTGTCACGTGGCAGCCCCCTCCAAAGCTTCGTCTCTGTGGGCTGAGAACAACATCTAAGTCATCTTCTTTCACGCGCTCTCGTGGATCTGGAAGGATGCCAGAAATAGAAACTTTAGCAAACTAGCAAGGGCATTTTTTCTCTCTATGGTATGTCCATGACTGGTGGTGGTGGGGTTACTGAAAAAGAGTCACCACTAAAATAGCTACACAATACATGTACATCATATATTTAAATAAGACTGGGCCCTTTGCTTTTTTTTCTCTCTGCAGCAATAAATGTACTTTGTAATAAATGATTTTCCATGATTAGTTTCCACAATCCCTTTTGACTTTATCTTTATGTAATTATTAGCAATTGCTTATCAACTAATAAACTACAGGTGTCAGGATTTGAAAAAAATAACCACAAAGCTCTGGTCATATAGCTTGGTTGGTTAGAGCATTGTCTTGATGTGCAGAAATTGGTTTGATCCCCAGTTAGGCCACACACAGGAATAGATCAATGTTCGCCTCCCCTCTCTCTCACTCTCCCTTTCTCTCTCTCTCAAGTCAATACATAAACATTAATTTTTTAAAAAAATAATTAAAAAAGGAACATAGATCTAAATGTAAATACAGAAAGAAATCTTTGACATTGGGATGAGCAAAGTTTTCTTAGGCGTGATACCAAGAGCACATTCCCTTTTTAAAAATAATCTGATGGCATTAGCGGTTGGCTCAGTGGATAGAGCATCAGCCAGGCATACAGACGTCCTGGGTTCAATCCCCAGTCAGGGCACACATGAGAAGTGACTATATACTTCTTTTCCCTGCCCTGTCCCCTACTTGCAGCCAGTGGCTCAGTTGGTTCTAGCAAGGGCCCCGGGCAATGAGGACAGCTCGACTGACTCAAGCATCAGCCCCAGACAGGGCTTGCAGGTGGATCATGGTTGGGGTGCATGCGGCAGTCTGTGTCCCTATCTCCCCTTCTTTCACATAAAATAAAATAAGCAAGCTGGGTTCAATCAAGCTTTTAAATTTCTACTTTCTGATAGATCCAGTAAGTCCTTTCTTAATGTCATTCTGCAATTTTAAGTGAAAAACCATACAATGAAACCAATTTACCAGAGGATAATTGTTATAAACAAGAGTTAAGTTCCTATGGCATTTCATCAATGTTATAATGAAACAACAATGAAAAAAATGATGTTATTTGAGAACCTGGCATATTCGTCAAAGAATGTAAAAACAAGCCACAGACTGGGAGAAAATATTTCAAGGCATGTAGCTGATAAAAGACCTGTAACCAGTACATATAAAGACTTAAAAACTCAAAAAAAAAATAAAAAAAAAATGGACAAATGGTTTGAACAGACACTTCACCAAAGATGATATATGGATGGCAAGTATGGAAAGATATTCAACATTATTAGTCATTAGGGAAGTGCAAATTAAACCATAATGTGATTCCACTACACATGTATTAGAATGGTTAAAATAAAAAGTACTGACCATTCCAAGTGCTGACGAGGATGTGGAGCAAGTAGAATTCTCATATAGTGCTGTAAAATGGTATAACCACTTCGAAAAACAGCTTGGCAGTTTCTCAAATGTTAAACACACATCTACTATAAGACCCAGTCATTCTACTACTTTAAGCTATTTACCCAAGAGACAAGAAAGCAGATATTCACATAGAGACTTGTACATGAAATGTTTATAGTTTTGGTTAATAGTCAAAAACTAGAAACAACCCAAATGTCCATCAATAGATAAATGAACTGTGGCAAATTCATACAATGAAATAATGGACAATAAAAAGAAATTATTTATATACACAACAACATGAATAAATCCTAAGACAACTATCTGAGTAAAGAAGCTACCCAAAGAGTGCATGCTGTGTAATTCCATTTATATTAAATTCTAGGAAATGTAAATGAAAATACAGTGACAGAAAAGGGATCAGTGCCTGTCTGGGGGAAATTGTAAAGGAGAGGTCTCATAGAAATATGAGGAAACTTTGGGGGTGATAAAAATGAAATGCTTATTTCTCTGACTGTGGTAACGACTTCACAGGTGTATACACATTAAAACGTCAAATGGGGCCCTGGACAGTTGGCTCAGCGGTAGAGCGTCAGCCTGGCGTGCGGGGGACCCGGGTTCGATTCCCGGCCAGGGCACATAGGAGAGGCGCCCATTTGCTTCTCCACCCCCCCCTCCTTCCTCTCTGTCTCTCTCTTCCCCTCCCGCAGCCAAGGCTCCGTTGGAGCGAGAATGGCCCGGGCGCTGGGGATGGCTCCTTGGCCTCTGCCCCAGGCACTGGAGTGGCTCTGGTCACGGCAGAGCGATGCCCCGGAGGGGCAGAGCATCGCCCCCTGGTGGGCAGAGTGTGGCCCCTGGTGGGCGTGCTGGGTGGATCCCGGTGGGGCGCATGCGGGAGTCTGTCTGACTGTCTCTCCCCGTTTCCAGCTTCAGAAAAATACAAAAACAAAATAAAACAAAAACTACAACAACAAAAAAAAGTCAAATGGTACACTTCATGCCCAGTCTATTGTATGTCAATTATCTCTCAAAGGTGTAAAAAAACTAACATGTCAACACACACAGAGTAATTCTTTCTAGGAAAAATAGAACCCTGAAGATAAGTCCAAGTGAGGAAAACCTCTTTTGGCCTAACCAGGCATTGGCGCAGTGGATACAGCATCGGCTTGGGATGCAGCGGACCCATGTTTGAGGCCCCGAGGTTGCTGGCTTGAGCATAGGCTCACCAGCTTGAGTGCAGGGTTGCTGGCTTAGCGTGGGATCATAGATATGACCTCATGGTCACTGGCTTGAGCACAAGGTCGCTGCCTTGAGCAAGGGGTCGTAACTGGCTTAGCTGCTGGCCCCCTCCCCCTGTCAGGGCACATATAAGAAAGCAATCAATGAACAACTAAGGTGTCACAACAAAGAACTGATGCATGCTTCTCATCTCTCTCCCTTCCTGTGTGTCTGTCCCTGTCTGTCTCTCTTGCTAAAAACAGACAAACAAAAAAACCCTTTTAATCCTCTCAGCAGAAACAGTCCTTAAAACATTTTAAAATGTATTCTTCCAGTACTTCCATGAAGTGTTTCAGTTTTTTAAACACAAGATATAATATGGGCAGTTTTATGTAACTTGGTAACTACATTTCCAACATGTTAACACCTAAACAATGTAATATTCATACATATTCCACCCATTTCTACTGTTGGACATTTGGGTTGCTTCTATGTTTTTATCATTTAAGTAAGTCTGTGGCAAATCTTTAATGATTTTGTTAGAATAACTTCTTTGTTTGAGGAACATTACTGCAGTAGGTGTACTGACAGATTCTGTATTAGAAGGGTCTTATAGCTCAAACTAGTGTCACCCGTATTATCTTTGCTCAGTTCCAAATTTGTTTTTTGTTGTGTTTTTTTTTAATATTTTATTTACTGATTTTTAAGAGAGAGAGAGAGAGAAGGAGAGAGAGAGAAGGGGGAGGAGCAGGAAGCATCAACTCCCAGATGTGCCTTGACCAGGCAAGCCCAAGGTTTCGAACCGGCAACCTCAGTGTTCCAGGTCGACACTTTATCCCACTGCACCACCACAGGTCAGGCCCAAATTTGTTTTATGATGGGTCTTCTCATCTCAAAATGAGTTCCTCTCGCAACAAGTTCCTTGACCAGTTTTTATATTGCTAGGTCTCCATTTCACTCTTTAATATCTTTCTTAGCTTAAAGGGGTAAAAGTATGGAAGATCAAACTTTAGTCTCAAACCATATCTAAACCCTTTTTTAGATTATGAATCTAAGCAGTGCCAGAATTGATTTATAGCTGAGGACTAGTCTCAACTATGAGACTAAGCATAACCAGATTTCTAGCACAGCTTTATGATCCCTACCACACCTAACTCAGTTATCCATGTCAATGAAAGACATCGGTACTTTTCATTCAAAAGCACTTGCCACTGCTCTACAGGAGGCCATGATTTCACTCTGCTAATTAGGAAAAAATCTAACTGGTAAATCAGTTTCCTGATAATGACACTTCCCCTCAGTGCATAAAACTCTTATAGCTAAGAATGAAGCTGGCAGCAAAGAGCATTGTCTCCAAAATTGCTGCCCCCACTTCTGAGTGACGGTGTGCTCACCTACTATCCTGCGCACCAGGGAAGGCCGGTCTGTATCCAACTCTTTCTTCACATTTTCCACTGGTGAGCTCCTCCCTGAAGCTGGGTAAAGAGAGGCATGCCACTTCTCAGGGTCCCAGACGCCATCACTACAAGTCAAAAAGTACCAACAGTTAGCACTTATACTATATATGTAGTCTAGTTTCTGAACTTCCTCCAGTAATAAGTTATGAAAATTGTTTTCCAATATAAAGCTTCATGGTTGCCATCAGAATGGTTATTTAAGATAAAAACAAAGACAACTATTAATTCAGTAATACTTTGTTGTTGTTCAGGTAACACTAGTAGTCACTTGAAAACCAGTGGTCTGTGCATAAATGAAACATTCAGATCACAAACTTTGGGGTGCATATGGCTTACAGTAACCATGCCTGTCATACACAAAGAACACGGCTCCATAAATAAGACTAAAGATTACTACAAGAGGAAAACCCTTTAATTCTCTCACTAGAAGTAGCATCTAGAATGCTTGATATTTATTTTTCCAGAATTTCTATGCCTAGTCTCAGTTTTTCCCACAAGCTCTTAAGACTTTGAAACATCTACCTTTATATATTGCTCACAAAAATTAGGGGATATTTCAAAATGAATATGAAGCGATAAAATATCCCCTAATTTTTGTGAGTAGTGTATTTAAGAAGTGACCCTAAAATCTTAAGGTGACCTAAAAGGTGTAAACTAAAGGTTATTATAAGACCATTTTAAGCTAGAGTTGTGTCAAACCAAAGCCTTCTACTTCTTAGGAAAGTGCCCAAGATGCCTATGAATGACTCTTACTTAGCTGAGTTGTTGCTGGTGGCGATGGTAATGATGGTGGCAGTATAAAGGTGGCTGCTGGTGGTGTGTTCAGATGAAAGGCTCAGAGTCCTCCTGATAAGCCTACCTCAGGTAGGCCCTTGAAAGACCGTCAAAGCACAGTGCAAAAGCCACTGGTAAAGAGAAAATACCCTGCTGTGTCAAGTCTTAATTGTGCTTTCTGACCATGTGCCTTTGAGTCATTTTTTAGTTTTAGCTTCATCACCAGTTAGTTGAAAGAGACTGGTGTAGTTGTCCTTAGACTTTCTTGCAGCTCAAATCTTTGAATTATGGTTCAAAGCTTAATTAATAATGAAACTGATGAAGACAATGCAGTGAGATGCTCCTCATGTTCACGGCTTATCTGTAATGTATTTGTACTGAAGCCCGATGTCAAAACTCCTGATATCTCCCCTACTCATAATTCTACCACAGAGCTCTACAAAACAATATACTTTTTAATTTACCAGCTTTGATATAACAAGTTGACTAGAAGAAGCAATGCCCCCTCCCCACTGCAATACCTGTCATATTTTTCAGAGAGGCATGAAGGCCTTTGTTTGGAATGAGGACGTTCTTTTATATCCAAGAGCTCCTCCTACAAAGAGAAATCAAGTGATGATTTGAATTACATACTTTTGACTTATTTTTTGTCAGTAATTGAGTTTTACCTTAAGCATTTCATACAGGTCCTATTTATTTATACTTTGACTTATAACGGAAAGGACTGGAATCAGTTCAAGGTTCATATAAGAAACTCATGCTAGCCTGACCAGGCGGTAGTGCAGTGGATAAAGCGTCAGACTGGGATGCAGAAGACCCAGGTTCAAAACCCTGAGGTCGCCAGCTTGAGCACGGGCTCATCTGGTGTGAGCAGAGCTCACCAGCTTGGACTCAAGGTCGCTGGCTTGATCAAGGGGTTACTCGGTCTGCTGAAGGCCCACGGTCAAGGCACATATGAGAAAGCAATCAATGAACAACTAAGGTGTCGCAACAAAAAACTGATGATTGATGCTTCTCATCTCTTTCCGTTCCTGTCTGTCTGTCCCTACCTATCCCTCTGACTCTCTCTCTCTGTAAAAAAACAAAACAAAACAAAACAAACTCATGTGTGGCCTGACCAGGCGGAGGCACAGTGGGTAGAGCGTCAGACTGGGAAGCAGAGGACCCAGGTTCAAGACCCTGACGTTGCCAGCTTGAGCGCAGGCTCATCTGGTTTGAGCAAGGCTCACCAGCTTGAGCCCAAGGTCGCTGGCTTGAGCAAGGGGTCATTT
Organism: Saccopteryx leptura; assembly: GCF_036850995.1. Lineage (NCBI taxonomy): Eukaryota > Metazoa > Chordata > Mammalia > Chiroptera > Emballonuridae > Saccopteryx > Saccopteryx leptura. Next base: position 230,552,147 of record NC_089504.1, on the reverse strand, counting down.
GGTCTGCTATAGCCCCCTCGTCAAGGGACATATGAGAAAGTAGTCAATGAACAACTAAGGTGCTGCAACGAAGAATTGATGCTTCTCATCTCTCCCTTCCTGTCTGTCCGTCTGTCCCTATCTGTCCCTCTCTCTGTCTCTCACAAAAATAAATAAATTTATGTAAAACTGGAAAATAACTTAATAGTGATCAGTTTATTGCTAAGACACATTCTCTCATAAACTGCTGTCCAATAAATACATTCCACAACAATGAATGCTCATCAAGGCATGAAAGCATCAGACTTACATACTCTCCTACTAATGTTAGTTCTCTTAAATGCATTAGATGCCATTTATAAGGAAATTTTAAAGAAAATGTATATTAAAGTTGTAAGGGGGGAAAAGGACCATAAACCATTAATCTGATTTGCATATTAACATTCTTCCCTATTTGCTTTAGCATTTGGACTCTCTATATATAACTTTTTTTTTGAACCATTTAAGGGAAATTGCATGAAGTCATGTTCCTTTACCTTTTTAAATGCTTCAGTGTCTATTTCCTAATAATGAGGATATTCTTTCACAGCACCTTATCCAGTTCCAATAGAGAAGTAAGCCTTACAGATAATGATTTGAATGACTACTTTTCTATTGTCCCAAAGATTACACTTGGCCAGTATCATTTTAGATGCACAGGAGAGAAAAATTACATACAATGAATGCCTTACGGTATCAGGGCTTATTTCTTCAGAACCTTGTTGAGAAGAGCTATTAGTTTTATCATTTTTAATTGATTGATTATTTTAGAGAGAGAGGAGAGGAGAGCAAGAGAGGAAACACATCAACTTATTGTTTCACTTATTATTTATGCATTTCTTGGTTGATTCTTGTATGTGCCCTGACCAGGGATCAAACCTGCAACCTTGGCATATTGGGATGATGCTCTAACCAACTGAGCTACCTGGCCAGGGCCAAGAAGAGCTGTCAGCTTTATATAATCAGTTATTAATAATATTTTTATTAAACACCCCTCCAGATCCAGATTTTGTCAACTGACCCAATAATATTCTTTATATTACTTTTTTTTGGCTTCCAACATAGGATCCAGTATAGAATTAGATAGATATTGGTTGTTGCATCTCTTCAGTCTTTAATCTGTAATGTTTTTACCACTGCTTTTGTCTTTTATGGCAGCTTACTTTTTATTTCTTTAAAGAGAACTTTACTCATTGTAGGTTTGTCTCAGGTTTCCTTGTGATCAGACTGAAACTGAGCATCCCTGGAGCAGAATACTAACCTAAAAGATGTTTTGTCCATGATGTCCATTTGCCCCTCACCAATGATATGGTAATTTTGACCATTTGGTCAGGGTGTTCTCCAGTTTCTCTACTGTTCAGTTACTACTTTCCCCATGCAATTAGTATGCAATCTATGGGGAGACACTTTAAAATCATCTAAATATCTGGTCTTCATCAAAATATCCCAAGTTTAGCATATATTGACGATTCTTGCCCAAACCAATCTTGATTTACCGACTCTAGGACCCTCTCCACATTTAACAGTCAACACGTGGCATTTTACTCTAAAACACAAACACTCCTCCTTCCCCTCTTTATTTATCTACTTAATGGCACGGGCTCACAGATTCCTAGTTTTTCCAACAGTTTATAATTTGCTAATGTCCTTAATTATTGTGGTTCTCAAATTGGGAGCCTCTTTAATGATTCTTGTGTTCTTCTGACATATGCCATTATTTTTTTTAAAAACATTTCCTTATTTTCTATCTTATCTTTTACCCATTCTGTCCTAGTCCTAGAATCAACCATTTTCTGAGAGATCCTAGTTCCTTTAAGTGTAGTATATGTAAAAAACCAACGTCTGAGAACTGGGTGTCCTTGTTTGCTTCTTGACCCTTTCAGTAGAACTAGGAAATATGTATTATTTACATATGCACATATACACACACTAATGTACACACATCTGCTCATATACATGCATGTACACAAAAACCATTGTCTTTTTATATACGTTTAAACATGTTCGTAAAAAGTAAAAAAATCAATTCCCAAATTCTCAGTACCAGTAAAATGCTACAACTGTCTTGCAAAAAACCCCCATATACAACTGTGCTATGACCTCTGCAATACCCCCATCACGAGCCCCACTGCTTTTTTTTATCACTGCTTCTCATATCCGGGGGTAAATATAGAGGGATAGATTTGCTTTCTCAGTCTATAGGAATCACTGCACTTAAGCATGCCATGAATTCACCAGTGTCTTAAGACACTTGAAGCATCGAAATGTTTTCTTTATGACAACAAAATGCACTAGGAACAGGTGCCATTTTAATTTTTTTTATTTTTTATTTTTCTAAGTGAGAATGGAGATAGACAGACTCTGGCATGTGCCCCGGCAACCCATCTAGGGTTGATGCTGGAATCACCTGAGCTATCCTCAGCACCTGAGGCCGACGCTTGGACCAACCAAGCCACTGGCTACAAGAGGGGCAGAAAGAGAGACGTAGAGGGAGGGGAAGAGAAGCAGATGGTTGCTTCTCATCTGTGCCCTGACCAGGGATTGAACCCAGACATCTGCACGCTCTATCCACTGAACCAAGAGGCCAGGGCCCATTTTAATTTTAAATCTGAATATCAGGCATTTGCATTTAAGTATGATTTATTTATGACTTGTCTTATTCTTTGCATAGAAATAGTATTGAAAAACTGAGAAGTCTGAGGCAAACTGAGTTCCAAATGTAAGAATATGTCTAGATATTGCTCAAAATTCTGAAAAAACAAAAAAACAAAACAAAACAGTCAAAGCACTGACATACCACCTGCAAATCATCAGTAAAGAATGGAGTCTGGCCTGACCAGGCAGTGGCGCAGTGGATAGAGCGTCGACAGGGATGCGGAGGACCCAGGCTGGAGATCCCAAGGTCACCAGCTTGAGCGTGGGCTCATCTGGTTTGAGCAAAAGCTCACCAGCTTGGACCCAAGGTCGCTGGCTTGAGCAAGGGGTTACTCGGTCTGCTGAAGGCCCGTGGTCAAGGCACATATGAGAAAGCAATCAATGAACAACTAAGATGTCACAACGAAAAACTGATGATTGATGTTTCTCATCTCTCTCTGTTCCTGTCTGTCTGTCCCTATCTATCCCTCTCTCTGACTCTCTGTCTCTGTAAAAATAAAATAATAAAATAAAATATAAAAAAAATATAAAAAAAATATAAAAAATAAAAAAAAATAAAAAAAAAATAAATAAAATAAAATAAAATAATGGAGTCTGGCCTGACTGGTGGTGATACAGTAGATAAAGTGTTGACCTGGGAAGCTGAGGTCCCATGTTCAAGCCCCAAGGTTGTTGGCTTGAGCGTGGGCTCATCGGCTTGAGTGTGGGATATAGACATGATCCTATGGTCACTGGCTTGAGCCCAAGGTCGCTGGCTTGAGCAAGGGGTCACTTGCTCTGCTGGAGCCCTCCATGAAGGCACATATGAGAAAGCAATCAATGAATTAAGGTGCCGCAATGGTGAGCTGAAGCTTCTTATCTCTCTCCCTTCTTGTCTATCTGTTCCCACCCATTCTCTCTCTCAAAAAAAAAGCTAAAAAAATTTTTATTGTAGAGGAGAGGAGATTGGGAGAGAAAGGGAGGGGGGGGAGAGAGGGAGGGACAGGGAGAGAAAGAGAAAGAAAAAGAGAGAGAGAGAGAGGTAGATGTGCAGGAAGCATCAACTTGTAGTAGTTGCTTTTTGTTATGTGTATTGACTGGACAAGCCTTCGGTTTCAAACTGGCAACCTCAACATTCCAGGTTGATGCTTTTTCCACTGTCCTACCACAGGTCAGGAATTGGTTGATTCTTGTATGTGTTGTGGGGATCAAACTCGCAACCTTGGCCTAGCAAAATGATGCTCTAACCAAGTGAGCTACCAGTACAAGGCTAAGCACACATTTAAATACTACTAAAACAGCCTGACCTGTGGTGGTGCAGTGGATAAAGCGTCGACCTGGAAATGCTGAGGTCGCCGGTTCAAAAACCTGGGCTTGCCTGGTCAAGGCACATATGGAAGTTGATGCTTCCAGCTCCTCCCCCCCTTCTCTGTCTCTCCTCTCTCTCTCTCTGTCTCTCCCTCTCCTCTTTAAAATGAATAAATAAAAACAAACTTTTAAAATAAGTAAATAAATAAATACTACCAAAACAGCCTGACCTGTGGTGGCGCAGTGGATAAAGTATCAACCTATAATGCTGAGGTTGCCAGGTCGAAACCTTGGACTTGCCTGGTCAAGGCACATATGGGAGTTGATGCTTCCTGATCCTTCCCCCTTCTCTCTCTTTCCTCTCTAAAATAAATAAATTAAAAAACAGATAAATACTACCAAAACAGGCCTGGCTGGTTTGCTCAGTGGTAGGAGTGTTGGCCTGACGTGTGGATGTCCTGGGTTCGATTCCCAGTCAGGGCACATAGGAGAAGCGACTACCTACTTCTACACCCCCCCCCCCTCACCCACAGCCATGGCTCAAATGGTTTGAGCACATCGACTCCTGGCACTGAGGATGGCTCTGTGGAGCCTCTGCCTCAGGCACTAAAAATAGCTTGGTTGCGAGCATGGCTCTAGATGGGCAGAGCATCAGCCTCAGATAGGGGTTGCTGGCTGGATTCCGGTTGGGGCACATGTGGGAATCTGTCTCTCTCTGTCTCTCTTCCTCTCTCGGCAAAGAAGAAAAACTAATAAATAAATAAGTACTGCCAAAATATATATTTATACAATGGAATACTATGTAGCCATGAAAAAGAAAACCTAGGTGCTCTCCTTCCTGGAAGCATGCCTGCACCTTTCCCTACCGTCCTTCCCCCAGAGGCATGTGTATCTCCTAAATTCTAAGGGTCCCCATGAGACTTGAAGCCAGGGGGAGCAATGGGCAGTGGCAGCTTGTCCCAGGCTAACCCCCTGAACCTGTCTCCAAGGCCCCCTTGTTTCTGACTTCCCAGTGAGCCAAAGCAGCCCTATCCAGGCTCTCCTGTTGCTTCTTCTCTCCTAAGCTCTTCCTTGTTTCACTGTCCCCAGCTTTATTCAACTTAGTCTAAAAAAAAAAAAAAAAAATTGTGATAGCATGGATGGACCCAGAGAGCATTATGCTAAGTGAATAAGCCACTCAGAGAAAGACAAGCACCATATAATATCACTCACATATGGAATCTAATGAACAAAATGAGCTAACAAGCAAACTAGAATCATACACAGAGAGCAGACTGAAAGCTGTCAGGGGGAGATGGGGGTGCTGGGTGAGGAGGGTGCAGGGACTGAGCAAAAAGAAAAAACCTCATGAACATGTCTACAGTGTGGTGACTGGGGGTGGGGGCAGGGCTAGGTGGACCACACAATATGATGTATAAAGATGTGCTGTAGAATTGGGCACCTGAAACTTACATGAACAATTATGTTAACCAGTGTCACCCCAATAAATTCACTTAAAAATAATACTACCAACACAGCTTTTGACCTTAGGAATCTGACTTGGCAAAATGGACCTCAGTGAAGTTTATAAATTAAGGCCTTAAACTCCTCAGGACAACAGATGCAGTTGATAAATCCACTTATAACCATCCTCATTAGTCATTACTGAGACTTCGGGAGTAGGCCTCAAAATACCCAGCGTGTCTAACTTGAGTTCCTGAGAATATTGACGGAAGCACAATGGCACCAACAGAAATTGGAGGAGTAACTATGCATCCAAGTTGCCTGAAAACACTGACACCACATTATCAGGTTCTTCAAGGAAAGCCTGGCATCTACCTAAGTATGGTTGGTGGACCGGCACTATGGGCACCACCTGTGTTAACAAACTGAATTTTCAAGCCCATCCCCGACCTAACAATCAGAATTCACACTTTATTAAGGTTCACAGGTGATGCCCAGACACTGTTTGAGAAGCAAGCTGGGCTATGGATGTCCTAACATACAGGAAAACTCTGGTATGTTACCCTGAAAAGCATTTAGACAAACATCTGGACTCCTCCACCTTCATGGAAAAAACCTTCAAATTCTGAACAGACTATTAATGTTATCCCATAAAATAACTCAATGCTAAACTAAGAAGGTTCAAAGGTTAAAAAGCCTCTCACTTAGCTAATGTGTGGGGTTTTTTTGACCGTGTAGTCTACTTCTCACATTTACAAAAGTTTTCACAAAATGTATCACTTATGAAAATCATTGAGGACAGTTTCCTTCTACTGCTTTTAAACTTTCTAGCCCACAAACTTGAAGTGGCAGAAATATTACTGATTGCTTTACCTATTTCAATTGTTTGATCTCAGTATGTAGATTAAGAATAGGCAGGCTCAACCTGACCAGGCGGTGGTGGATAGAGTACTGGACCAGGATGCAAAGGAACCAGGTTCGAAACCCCAAGGTCGCTGGTTTGAGTGCAGGCTTACCAGCTTGAGTGTGGAGTGTGGGATCATAGACATGACCTCATAGCCACTGGCTTGAAGCCCAAGATCGCTGGCTTGAGCAAGGGGTCATCACTGGCTTGGCTGGAGCCCCCCCCCCCCCCGCCCCCCCCATCAAGGCACATATGAGAAAGTAATCAATGAATAACTAAGGTGCCGCAACGAAGAATTTATGCTTCTCATCTCTCTCTCTTTCCGTTTGTCCCTATCTGTCCCTTTTTCTCTCTGTCTCTGCCCCCTCCCCCCAATAGGTGGGCTCAGCCTTGGCTGGTTAGCTCAGTTGGTCAGAGTATCATTCCATGCTCCAAGGTTTTGGGCTCAATCCCTGTCAGGGCACATGCAGGAATCAACTAATAAATGCATAAATGGGTGAAACAACAAACTGATGTTTCTCTCTCTCTCTCTCTCTCTCTGTTTCTCCCGAAGATAAATCAAAATATTTTAATTTTTATTTTATTTTTATTAAAGGAGGCAGAGACAGACTCCCACTAGTGCCCCAGACCACAATCTACCTGTCAAGCCCCATAGGGGGCGATGTTCTGCCCATGTGGGGCATCGCTCCCTTGCTCAGCAACCAAGCTGTTATTAGTTAGTGCCTGAGGCAGAGGCCACAGAGACATCTTCAGAACCTGGGGCCAATTTGCTCCAATTGAACCATGGCTGTGGTAGGAGGAAAAGAGAGAGAGAGAAGCCAGAGGGGGAAGGGTGGAGAAGCAGATGGCTGCTTCTCCTGTGTGCCCAGACCAGGAATTGAACCCGGGACACCTACACACCAGGCCAACGCTTTACCACTGAGCCAACCGGCCAGGACCAAAATATTTTTTAGATTAAAAAAAAAAAAAAAGATAGGCTCAAATATTATTCCAGTTATAGAACAAACCATTTATTTTATTTTATTTTTTTAAAAATTCATTCTAGAGAAGACAAAGAGAGAGAAAGGGGGAGAAGCAGAAAGTATCAACTTCCATAGGTGCCTTGACTAGACAAGCCTGGGGTTCTGAACCAGTGACCTCAGCATTCCAGGTCGATGCTTTACCCATTGCGCCACCAAAGGTCAGGCTAGAACTAACAAACCATTTATTATAGTACTCAGAACTCAGGATTGTTTCAAGCTTTTTTAAAAAGAAGACTGCCTGATCTGTGGTGGCGCAGTGGATAAAGCATTGACCTGCAACACTGAGGTTACGGGTTCGAAACCTTAGGCTTGCCCAGTCAATGCACATACAGGAAGCAACTACTATGAGTTGATGTACCCTGCTTCTCCTCCCTTTTTCTCTCTCTCTCTCATTATCTCTCTCTCCTCTCTCTAAAAATCAATAAATAATAAAAAGAACTTAGTTTGCCTGAAGTCTCACATAAAATTACTGTTGTTGTGTAGCCCACATATATCAAAATACCTAACATCGCCTAAACACAATCCTGTCATTAAATCCTCTTGGCCTGACCCATGGTGGCTCAGTGGATAAAGTGACAACCTGGAACACTGAGGTCACCAGTTCAAAACTCTGGGCTTACCTGGTTAAGGCACATATGGGAGTTGATGTTTCCTGTTCCTCCCCCCCTTCTCTCTCTCTCTCCCCTCTCTAAAATAAAGAAATAAAATAGATTAAAAAAAAAATCCTTTTGAGCCCTGGCTGGATAGCTTGCCAGTTCAATCTCTAGTCAGGGCACATACAGGAACAGCTTGATGTTCCTCTCTGTCTCTCTCTCTCCCTCTTTCTATCTTGCTGAAACAAACAAACAAAAAATTAGCCTGACTTGTGCAGGCACAGCGGATAAAGGGTCAATCTGGAATGCTGAGGTCACTGGTTTGAAACCCTGGGCTTGCTCAGTCAAAGCACATACAGGAAGCAACTACTACGAGTTGATGCTTCCCGCTTCTCTTCCCCTTTCTCTTTCTCTCTCTCTCTCTAAAAATCGGTACATAAATTTAAAAAACTTCTTTTTAATCCTCATGAATGGAATGGAAATTAAGCCTACTTCCAACTAAATTTGGTAAAGACTACTAAATCTATGCTCCACTGTCATTAACCTAAAAAAAACCTTTTCTTAACCATTTTATACACATTTATCCAAGTATGACAGAATTCTGAAGTTGGACTAACAAAAATGGGCAATATTGAGTTTCTTAATCTTTACTGTAGACATACATACATTGAGAAACCAATATCTTTCTAAAAGTGACTTAACCCTTAAGATGGTGACCACACAATATATAGATGTTACAGAATTGTACACCTGAAACCTATACGATTTTATTAACAAACATAACCCCAATAAATTCAATAAAAAAAGGAAAAACAAGAATTAAAATTTGGCCCTGGCTCAGTAGCTCTGTTGGTTAGAGCGTTGTCCTGATATGCAAGGGTTCTGTGTTCAATCCCCGGTAAGGGCACATAGAACAATCAATCATAATAAAACAAGATATCAATGTTTGTCTCGAAGATTATTAAAAAAAAATTCAAATTTTATTATGAAAAGCTGAAAGAAATTACTTCACCATAAAGATGGATATTAAGATGAAATATACATGCGACCCTCAGATCAGCCTGTAAAAGTGATTCAAAAGCTTCTCTGCCAGTACTCTAGGTAGAGTCCAGTCAGAACTTTATACAAAAAGTTTTGGCAGAGTTGAAATCACATAAGCTTATAAAAGTAGTTCAAATCAGTTTCTCTTCTTTTAATAAGGCTTTCTCCATTCCAAATTCACCTGTCAACATTTTAGGTAATGAATTTAAGATGTGAAATAATACTCAGCGCTCTCAGGTATGAGAGGAACTACACTAGGGAAGAAAAAACCTGAATGGAGAAGTAAAATGCTTTCTATCAACTCACAGTTTAATGCCAAAACAGACTGTTAAGACAGAAATTAACCAAGAACCCTTTTACACCTGAAAACAATCTCCTTGCCTCCCTATTTTTTTTACATGCTAAAAATGAATATCACTTTAACAGCACTTGATACTTTATCTAGTAGGTAACAGTAATGGCATCAGTACACAAAAATGGCCTGACTTTAAAATATTAACCAATCAGTATCCTGGGAAGCCAGGGGCAATAACCGTATCAGAATCCCTGACTGGGTCTACACCAAGAAAATATAGATAGGGGCCAAGTAGGACACAATCCTTCCTGTCAACAGTCCCAAACACATTTTATGTACTCCAGCCCAATACATTTCAGAAAACCAGAAATGAATTCACAGCTCACTGAGTCCTGGCAGCCTCTGTAAAAACATTCAATAGCTAACAAGATACTAAAGCAACAGCATCAATAAATAAATAACAGCCTGACCAGGTGGTGGTGCAATGGATAGAGCGTTGGACTGGGATGCTGAGGACCCAGGTTCGAGACCCCGAGGTGGCCAGCTTGAGCACAGGCTCGTCTGGTTTGAGCAAGGCTCACCAGCTTGGACCCAAGGTTGCTGGCTCGAGCAAGGGGTTACGCGGTCTACTGAAGGCCTGTAGTCAGGGCACATATGAGAAAGCAATCAATGAACAACTAAGGTGTCGCAATGTGCAACGAAAAGCTAATGATTGATGCTTCTCATCTCTCGGTTCCTGTCTGTCTCTGTCTATCCCTCTGACTCTCTTTCTGTCTCTAAGGGAAAAAAAAAAAAAAAGAATGTCCCTTGATGAAACAGTAAAAATTATTGATTTAAAATAAAATAAAATAAAATAAACAACATTGTGATGATTTGCACTTCCCTGGAAAAACCAGATGTCTAGATGAGCAATATAAAATCACAAGTTTTTAGCTAAAAGAAACATAATTGAAGACTCACTTTTGTGAGTCCATTTCCAATTTGTAACAGGAAATAAAAAAAAATTGAAAATATGGTTACCCTAGCCAAGCACCTAAAATGCACCAAAGAACATTTCTTTGGGGTATTCACTGGTTTTGGGAGGCACCTCAGAGCTAGAATCCTTAATAGCATGTAAGTCAACAGGATACCACCTGTTACAGAATCTGTGTGTCAACATATACTGATCCACAAATTCATCCAGAATTTAGCCAATATTCCTTTCACCTGAAAGCTTAGAAGCAAATTCTAACTCTGGGTATTCACACTTTCAGAAAAACAAAAAAAGTTCAAAGCAACGCTTTATGAACTTTAACATTTAATCTACATAGTGAATCAGAACAAGACTACCACTTCAGATAACACTAATGAAGTACCTATACAATGTTACCAATTTCCCCACCTTTATAGAGAAACACTATTTCACTAGTAACAAAGCCTACTTTTGTGTAGCGATGGGGGGATTTGGAGGCCAGCTGCTTTTTCATGTCAAGGAAAGCATCTCCATTTTCTGTTTCACCAACATTTCTATCCATGGCTCCTTGGTCTACAATTCTTTGCACCTGTAAGATAAATCAGAACATAACTGTCACGGAGAACAATACATTTTCAGGAGGCTTGACTGTTCAAGAAACTGAAATTCTTTTTTCTTAAAATGACTACCATTAAAAAACAAACCTTCCCAGTCAGGGAACATAACTAATAAATGCATACATAAATGGAATAACAAATCAATGTTTAAAAACAAACAAAACCAACCTCCACTCAACAATTATACATAAACCAGAACCTAGCTGGAAACAGAACCACTAGTACTTAGTTCTCTCTTCCAGTAAGTAAAATGCTCTAAACATCAAAAGGGTAACGAAAGCAGAAATGGAAGGTGCCCAAATCAAGGTACAGCCTTTAAGCAGCTTTACTACAAAAATAAACCAAGATTAGTGGCTGCTACCCATGAGAAGCGTTCAAGCAGTAGAGGGGAAGTTTCCCGGAATGGGGGCAGGTAGGAGGCTGGTTGGGGCCGGAGATCCGGGAAGTAGGACTGAAGTAAAGTGCCTGTCACTTGCCAATGGACGGCGCCAGCTGCCCCTTGTTATCCGGGGACCAGGGAGTGGGGACGGAGCCCGAGCGCCCCTTGCCCAGCCGGCCGCACCTGTGGCCATGTCAGGGGCGCCTGCGGTAAGAAAGAGGCGGCGCCGGCTTCAGCACCGAAACTCGATTTCCCCCAGCCACGACCCCAACCCCCAGCCTCTCGTGCAGGCCCCGGCCCTGCGGCCTCTTTCGGAGGAAGGGCGGGGACAGCATTCACGAGGGGAGGCGGGCCGGAGGGAGCGGGGAGACCGAATCCCCCGGCCCGGACGCTCCGAGCTGGAGCCGGCTCGGGCCCGCCGCCCGCCTACCCGGCGCTCGGGCCCAGCGAGCCCGCCCGCCGCCGCCGCCGCCGCCGCCGCCCGCCGGCAGCCCCTCGGGCTTCGCGTCCCTGCCCGCCCCCCGCGCGCGCCCCGGCGTTCGCGCCTCCGCCCCTTCTCCGCGGATTCTGGAAAACGGCGCCGGGGACACCTCCGCCTCTGCCACCGGGCCCTTACTCGGTGCCTCCGCCGCTCGGCGGCCCTTCCCCTCGCCGCGGCACCCCTTTCCGCCGCCCGCGCTGGTCCAAGGGCTTCTCCGCGCGGCCTTCTATCTCGTCCCCCCCCCCACCCGTTCGGGCTGTCTCTCTTCAGCCGCCGTAACCGCGGCCCAGCCTTCCGTCCCTCCTTCTGCCCCCCACCCCCTAAATAACTCCCTCCACGCACCCGGGCCCCAGCACCGCCCTCGCCGCCGCGAGCCCGGATGTGAGGTGGCTGCAGCGGTGCCGGGTGGAAAAGAGAAACAACGCGACGCCCTCCCGGGGCCACGGTTCCTGCGAGCGCTTGGTGGCGGGTAGACGGAGACGGGGGAAGATGGCGACGGAGGGGAGGAGGCCGGGCGGGGGTCGTTGTGAACCCTCACAGGTGCGAGCAGGCGGTTGTCGTGGGCAGCCCCTGGGAGAACGCCGCGTTCCCACGCGCGCTCAGGGGCGGGGCGGGCCGGGACAGGCGGTGCTTGGAGCCCGTGACCCACTCTGGTTTGTTCTCCTGGGAAGGAGGTGGTATCCGCGGAGTGGGCACGGGTCCGCCCTTGCGGGATGTGGAAACGCGTGGTTCACTGCATTTGCACTGTTCGCGACCGCGGAGAACCATGGGCTTAGGCAGTGAGAATCTGAGTTAGGCGAATCCGGACGCTTTTGAGCCTTCCGGGTGTGGACTCGAACGTCAGCTCTTTTATACTAGTATGTAATCTTGGGCTAAATTCTGACTTCTCTCAGTTCCGCTCTTCTTTCTAAAATGGTCTCTGTATAAATCTCTGAGGAATAAACGAGAGTACGCCTTACTGTATTACTAGGCAAATGAGACTGACAGATTCATTAAAATGTTCATTCCCGCCCATAATCTGAAGTCTGTCCAGGAAGGGGAAGTGCGAGTGTGTTTGGGTGGAAATAAGACGGCGAACAGCCAAGCGCGTAGTACCCAGTGCTGAGACTCTGAAGGGGACACAGAAATGCAAATATTATTTCCCTACTGTGTGAACAAAGACTAACTGCTGGGCCAGGGAGGAGCGGTCTGGAAAATCAAATCTGAGATCCTCTGTGAGCCTATTCTCCAGGATTAAAACAAGCGCCTGTTTCTGTCCCAGGGTTTGTGGGAAATGTTACACAGGTGTGGAGGGAATCGTAATTTTTCTCCGAAAGTGTATCGACCAAGTCTCCCATTTCTTTTTTTAAAAATTCATTTTAGAGAGGAGAAAGAGAAAGAGAAAGGGGGGAGGAGCAGGAAGCATCAACTCTCGTATGTGCCTTGACCAGACAAGTGCATGGTTTCAAACCTGAAACCTCAGAGTTCCAGGTCGACGCTTTATCCAGTGCGCCACCACAGGTCAGGCAAATCTCCCATTTCTTGAAGGGGCCTTTCTTTGAGCTTAACTTTCTTCATTTGTGCTATCGAGATTGGACACTGAATGATCACTAAGTTTCCTTCCTATGAATCTTCACAACAGAGAAAGCAATTTTGAAAAACGTTTTTCTTTCCCTTTAATGCTGAATAAAATGTTTTTACAAACTGTATTTTCTCTGTGAGAGCAGGCAGAGGGAAGTATTTGTAAATGGGCCGAGTTTGCATTCCAGCCCCACCACACCCTACAGCAGGGGTCCCCAAACTTTTTATACAGGGGGCCAGTTAACTGTCCCTCAGACCGTTGGAGGACCAGACTATAAAAAAAAACTATGAACAAATCCCTATGCATACTGCACATATCTTATTTTAAAGTAAAAAAAAACAAAAACAGGAACAAATACAATATTTAAAATAAAGAACAAGTAAATTTAAATCAACAAACTGACCAGTATTTCAATGGGAACTATGGACCTGCTTTTGGCTAATGAGATGGTCAGTGTGCTCCTCTCACTGACCACCAATGAAAGAGGTGCCCCTTCCGGAAGTGCGGCGGGGGCCAGATAAATGGCCTCAGGGGGCCGCATGTGGCCCGCAGGCCGTAGTTTGGGGACCCCTGCCCTACAGGCTGTGGAGAATTAGGCCATTTATTTATTCTTAGCCTTGGTTTTCTTATCTGTAAAATTGGGAGAATGATAACCCACTCATAGGGCTGTTGTCAAGATTAAATAGGATAAGGTTGGTTAAAGGCCTCATACAACCTCCATAAGGCTGGTGGGTTTTTTTTTTAAAGCCTATACAGAGACACATTGTAGGTGATCAAATAATGTTATTCATATTATTATTCTAAAAAACAAATTGCTTTTGGAATCTAGGTTTTTCTAATGGTGGAGAAATGGTCTAATCCACTGGCCATAATGAAGTAGTGAAGACGGCCTATTTTTTGAAGTTCTTAAATCCTGATTTCTGTTACTAAGTGAGAATCCTGAGCCAGTCATTTCACCTTTCTGGACCTGTTTACTTATTTGTCAAAAAGGGATATCAGTTACTGACCAGGCGGTTGCGCAGTGGATAGAGCGTTGTACTAGGATGCAGAGGGACCCAGGTTCCAGACCCAGAGGTCGCCAGCTTGAACGCAGGCTCATCTGGCTTGAGCAAAAAAACTCACCAGCTTGGACCCAAGGTCACTGCATCGAGCAAGGGGTTACTCCGTCTGCTGAAGACCCGCGGTCAAGGCACATATGAGAAATCAATGAATAATTAAGGTGTCGCAAGGAAAAACTGAAAAACTGATGATTGATGCTTCTCATCCCTCTCGATTCCTGGTTCCTGTCTGTCTGTTCCTATCTATTTCTCTCTCTGTTCCTGTAAAAAAAAAAAAAAAAAGGATAGCAGTATCTACTTCTTAGGCTTGTACTGGGAATTAGAAATATACACACACACATATTTCCCATTGATTTGAGATAGAGAGAGAGAGAGGAAGGGAGAAAAGCATCTACTAGCTCATTGTTTCACTTAGTTGTGCACTCACTGGTTGCTTTTCATATGTGCCCCTACCAGGGATCTAACCAGTGAGGTGAAGTGACCTTGTCATGCCTGGAGGGCGCTACAGCCAGGGCTGGAATTAGATATATATTAAAAACAGTGTTTGTGCCTGTGGTGGTGCAGTGGATAAAACAACAACCTGGAAAGCTGAGGTTGCCAGTTCAAATCCCTGGGCTTGCCTGGTCAAGGCACGCACGAGCAGCAACTACTATGAGCTGATGCTTCCCTCCCTTTCTCTCTCTCTTGCTCTCTCTCAAAATCAATAAATAAAATCTTAAAAAAATAACACTGTTCGTGCTACACCCTCAAACTCAGTGACTTAACATTTATTTTGCACCCAGATCTACAATTTGAGTTGGTTTTAACTGGGATAGCTGTTCTCTGCTCCCTGCTCCATTCAGAATCGGCTGAATCTAGGCAAATCTAGAGAGAACAAGAGTCACACAGTTGCTGAAATTTGTTTTTTAACCTAGCTTCGAGATCACTGTCTATTCTGCTACATGCCACATTCTGTTCTTTCGATAAGAGTCACTAAGACTGGTCCATGTTCAAGGTGAGGAGACTTGGAGTCCACCTTTATATGAGAGGAGTATGAAAAGGGTTTGGGAGTGCTTGACCAGGTAGTGATGCAGTGGATAGAGCATTGGCCTGGGATGCTGAGGACTCAAGTTTGAAACCCCAAGGTTGCCAGATTGAGCGTGGGCTCATCCATCTTGAGAACAGACTTACCAGCTTGAGTGAGGGGTCACCGGCTTGAGTGTGTGATCATAGATATGACCTTGGCTTGATGCCCAAGGTCGCTGGCTTGGCTGGAACCCCCCCCTGGTCCCCAGTCAAGGCACATAGGAGAAAGCAGTCAGTGAATAACTAAGGTGCTGCACCTATGAGTTGATGCTTCTTGCCTCTCTCCCTTTCTGTCTCTTTTTTTAATTTTTTTTTATTGATTTTTAGAGAGAGGGGAGAGAGAGAGAGAGAGAAGGGGGAGGAGCAGGAAGCATCAACTCCCATATGTGCCTTGACCAGGCAAGTCCAAGATTTTGAACCGGCAACCTCAGTGTTCCAGGTCGACGCTTTATCCACTGCGCCACCACAGGTCAGGCCTTTGTGTCTCTCTTAAAAAAAAAATTGTGGCCTGACCAGGTGGTGGTGCAGTGGATAGAGCGTCGGACTGGGTTGCGGGTTGCGGAAGACCCAGGTTCAAGACCCCGAGGTCTCCAGCTTGAGCATGGGCTCATCTGGTTTGAGCAAAAATTCACCAGCTTGGACCCAAGGTCGCTGGCTCAAGCAAGGGGTTGCTCGGTCTGCTGAAGGCCCATGGTCAAGGCACATATGAGAAAGCAATCAATGAACAACTGAGGTGTCGCAATGCACAACGAAAAACTAATGATTGATGCTTCTCATCTCTCCGTTCCTGTCTATCCCTCACTCTGACTCTCTCTCTGTCTCTGTAAAAAAAAAAAAAAAATTGTGAGCATATTTTAAAATTACCACAAGCCACATGTGAAATCCACTCAAGGAAATTTACTATCGTGATATTGGCCTGGCTTGGAGCTTGTTTCCTAGGTTCTCTGGTATATCCTAGTTAGGATGTACTCTGCCACTAGGTGCTTCTTCTTTTTTTAATTTTTATTTATTGATTTTTAGAGAGAAATGAAGAGAGAAAGAAACATACAGAAACATTCTGTTCCTATATGTGCCCTGCTTGGGGATGGAATCCTCAACCTCTGTGTATTGGTCCATGCTCTAACCAACTGAGCTACCCAGCCAGAGTAGCTAGACTCTTCTTTAATGTCTCTTAGAAACTTGGTCTCAACTTACCCCTCTCAGAGTCTCAGTTTGTCCTTGTGAAAGACAATTATTACCTAGAAATAAATAATAATTTACTAAAGTAGGATTTCAGTAAACTGCGTTTATCTGTGCCATGCAAAAACAGGATGCTTGCAAATGCTTGTTTCATTGTATTATTTAATAAAAATAAATATTTATTGAAGAATTATATACATACAGAAAAGTATACAGATTTTAAAGTCTCATCTCAATAAATTTTCACAACGCAAACTAACTAATGCAACTGAGACCTGGATCAAGGAAAAAACTTTTTTTTTTTAAAGATTTTATTTATTTATTTTAGAGAAGAGGGGAGAGAGGGAGGGGAGGAGCAGGAAGCTTCAACTCCCATATGTGCCTTGACTGGGCAAGCCCAGGGTTTCGAACCGGGGGCCTCAGCGTTCCAGGTCGACACTTTATCCACTGCGCCACCACAGGTCAGGCCAGAAAAAACATTTTAAGAAGCTCTGTTCACTCCTGAGTCACTAACTCTCCAGTTAGTTGTACATTTTGAATGTTACTCTCCTTGGCAGGAATGATAATTTGTAATTCTGTATGCTTGTTTTTGCAACTAATAATGCATTTTCAAATATCAATGTGGGATAAGCCCTGGCTGGATAGTTAGGTTGGTTGAAGCTTCCTCTGGAAGCATAGTGGTTACTGGTTTGATTCCTGGTCAGGGCACATATAGGAACAGCTCCATGTTACTGTCTCTCTCCTTTAAAAAGAAACAAAACCGCCTGACCTCTGGTGGCTCAGTGGATAAAACATTGACCTGGAACGCTGAGGTTGCTGGTTCAAATCCCTGGGCTTGCCTGGTCAAGGCACATACAGGAAGCAACTACTATAAGTTAATGCTTCTTGTCTTCTCCCTCTCTCTCTCTCTCTCTCTCTCTCTCTCTCTCTCTCCCTCTCTCTCTCTCTCTCCCCCCCCCCTTTAAAAAGTTAATAAAATTAAAAAAAATTAAAAAAAAAGTATTAAAAAGAAAACCAGTGTGGGGAAATTCCTTGAGAGATAAATGATTTATTTATTCTAGTTGCTTACTAAATATTTGAAAGTAGGGATTATACCTAAGTTGCCCTTGCACCAATCTAAATGCATATGTGTGTTTTTTTTCCAGTCAGGGTTTTTTTTTCGTTTTTGTTTCAAGGGTATTCCTCCTCCTCCTCCTCTTCTTCTTCTTCCTTTTTTTTGTGAGATTTTAAAAGAATTATAGATTTTAGAGAAAGAGGAAAGGAGAGAAACATGGAGTTGTTGTTCCACTTACTTATGTATCCATTGGTTGATTCTTGTGTGTGCCCTGACTAGGGGTTGAACCCTCAGCCTTGGCTATGGTGAGGACACTCTAACCAACTGAGCTACTGGGCCAGGGCTCCAAGGATAATTCCTAGTTCTAAGAAAATAGGATATAAAGCTTCACAGTTGTGCCATCCTGTACTTGGGTTAAGGACTATTAAAAATTGCTAAGGAGCCTGACCAGGCGGTGGCGCAGTGGATAGAGCGTCAGACTGGGATGCGGAAAGACCCAGGTTCGAGACCCCGAGGTCGCCAGCTTGAGCGCGGGCTCATCTGGTGTGAGCAAAAAGCTCACCAGCTTGGATCCAAGGTCGCTGACTCCAGCAAGGGGTTACTCAGTCTGCTGAAGGCGTGCGGTCAAGGTACATATGAGAAAGCAATCAATGAACACCTAAGGTGTTGCAACGAAAAACTGATGATTGATGCTTCTCATCTCTCTTCGTTCCTGTCTGTCTGTCCCTATCTATTCCTCTCTCTGATTCTCGCGCTGTCTCTGAAATAAATAAATATTTTTTAAAAAAATTGCTGGCCCTGGCCGGTTGGCTCAGCGGTAGAGCGTCGGCCTGGCATGCGGGGGACCTGGGTTCGATTCCCGGCCAGGGCACGTAGGAGAGGCGCCCATTTGCTTCTCCACTCCCCCCCCCCTTCCTCTCTGTCTCTCTCTTCCCCACCCCGCAGCCAAGGCTCCATTGGAGCAAAGATGGCCTGGGCGCTGCTGGGCGCTGGGGATGGCTTCTTGGCCTCTGCCCCAGGCGCTAGGGTGGCTCTGGTCGCGGCAGAGCGACGCCCCGGAGGGGCAGAGCATCGCCCCCTGGTGGGCAGAGCATCCCCCCTGGTGGGCGTGCCGGGTGGATCCCGGTCGGGCACGTGCGGGAGTCTGTCTGACTGTCTCTCCCCGTTTCCAGCTTCAGAAAAATACAAAAAAAAAAAAAAAAAAAAAATTGCTAAGGATCTTCCCAAAGACCATAGAGCAAATTATTTGTAGAGCCTAGACCCCCTTCTGGCACTTTATGTTTTTTTATTTTATATACAGGAAGTACTTAAAATAGAACCTAACACCATGTAAATGATGCTGCCCTAGCTATTATTGTATACTGTTATGTTCTAATCTTTCATTATAACTCCAGTGGAAGAGCCTTTCATCCCTTCCTAAATTAGTCAGAGCTGATGGTGGTAAATACACATGGCATAAAGCACCAGCAAGTCATTTAAAAAGCATGTTTATTGATTGATTATCTGGGATATGTCATAATTTTTAAAAATTGGTTTTAGAGTGATAGGAAGGGAGACAGCAAGCGAGAGATAGAAACATTGATCTGTTTCTGTATGTGTCCTGACCAGGAATTGAACCAGCAACCTCTGTGCTTCAGGACAATGCTCTGAGCTATCCAGCCAGGGCAGATATGTCATAATTTATATACAGTACTTCTAAGACTGATTTTACAGTGAGTAGATATTACAGTGTTAAGTAGGCCTTTGAAAATCACTATTTTAAAATTGTTTGGCTGCATTGCTTCAGATAAGGATCCTCCCCAAAAGATTGGTTCCTGTGTCCTGCTGGAACTTCTTCTTTTAAACACTTTTTAAATAATAGGCATGCTCTTCTGGAGCACACAGGAGCCTTTCCCTTCCCCTTTTTCCCCCACAGGCATGAATCTCCTAAACTCTAAAGGACCCCATGAGACTTACAACCAGGGAGCAATGGTCAGCAGCAGCTCCTCCAGGATAACCCCCTGAATCCCTTTTCTCTGACTCTCCAGTGAGTTGACAGCAGCCCCTCCTTGGCTCACTTCTTTCCCATAATGCCAAAGCAGCCCTGCCTAGTCCCTCTCCTGTTTCTTCTTCTATGCCCTTCCTTGTTTCACTATCCCCATCTTTAATGAATGTACTCTCACAAGCAAAGAATAGCCTGACCAGGCGGTGGCACAGTGGATAGAGCGTTAGACTGGGACACAGAGGACCCAGGTTCAAAACCCTATAATTGCCATCTTGAGCACAGGGTTTCTGGCTTGAGCGTGGGATTATGGCCATGACCCCATGGTCTCTGGCTTGAGCCCAAAGGTTGCTGGTTTAAGAAAGGGGGTCACTTTCTCTGCTGTTGCCTCTCAGTCAAGGCACATATGAGAAAGCAAATAATGAAAAACTAAGGAGCTGCAACGAAGAATCGATGCTTTTTATTTCTCTCCCTGCCTGTCTGTCCCTATCTGTCCCTCTTTCTGTTTCTGTCACACACCAAAAAAGCAAGGAAAAAGGAAAAAAAAATATTAACGTATGTAGATAATAGATAAAAAATGCAAATACCTATTATTCCAGTGGTTCTCAAAGTGTGCGCCAGGCCCTAGAAGATTTCCAGGTATGCCCTATGGTATTCCAGAGAAATATGTGCCTGTTGGGGACCAAAAAACCAACAGGGTTTTTGGAGTTTAGATCTTTGGGGGACAGAGGTGTGGGGAATTGGCTGTAAACTGACAGTCTGCCCAACCCCCCATCTCACTTGCCTGATTAGGTTGCAAAATGCTGTTAAGCTGTGGTGCTGGATTGTTTACATTACCCCCCATGTTCCCCAGAAAGACTGGAGGCAAGTTTGTTCTATCCTTTGATGTAAAGTTAAGATGATATGTATGGTGGGAGTTTTCTGCATTCAACACAATTAAGAGTAAAAAGAGCCTGACCTGTGGTGGCGCAGTGGGATAAAGCGTCCACCTGGAACACTGAGGTTGCCGGTTCAAAACCTTGGGCTTGCCTGGTCAAGGCACATATGGGAGTTGATGCTTCCTGCTCCTCCCCCTTCTCTTTCTCTCTCCCCTCTCTCTAAAAATCAATAAATAAAATATTTTTTAAAAAAGAGTAAAAAGAGAGGAATTCTTCCATGTATTGATGAGGAAATGAGAGTTTACCTTTCAAATATATGCCCAAACATTGAAGAAATCGCTAGGACACATCAGGCTCATGTTTCTCATAAACACAAGAATGAAAAACTTAACACATTCTTTTTTATGAATTCTAAAAAGCTTAACTCAAAAAATGTAACAATGTTGGGCCCTGGCCGGTTGGCTCAGTGGTAGAGCGTCGGCCTGGTGTGCAGAAGTCCCGGGTTCGATTCCCGGCCAGGGCACACAGGAGAAGCGCCCATCTGCTTCTCCACCCCTCCCCCGCTCCTTCCTCTCTGTCTCTCTCTTCCCCTTCCGTAGCCGAGGCTCCATTGGAGCAAAGATGGCCCAGGCGCTGAAGATGGTTCCTTAGCCTCTGCCCCAGGCGCTGGAGTGGCTCTGGTCGCAAAAGAGCGATGCCCGGAGGGGCAGAGCATCGCCCCTGGTGGGCGTGCCGGGTGGATCCCGGTCGGGCGCATGCGGGAGTCTGTCTGACTGTCTCTCCCCGTTTCCAGCTTCAGAAAAATACAAAAAAAAAAAAAAAAAAGTAACAATGGTTTTTTTTTTGTTTTTGTTTTTTTACAGGGACAGAGAGAGAGTCAGAGAAAGGGATAGATAGGGACAGACAGACAGAAACGGAGAGAGGTGAGAAGCATCAATCATCAGTTTTTTGTTGCAAGACCTTAGTTGTTCATTGATTGCTTTCTCATATGTGCCTTGACTGGGGGCCTTCAGTAGACCAAGTAACTCCTTGCTGGAGCCAGCGACCTTGGGTCCAAGCTGGTGAGTTTTTTGCTCAAGCCAGATGAGCCCACGCTCAAGCTGGCGACTCCGGGGTCTCGAACCTGGGTCCTCTGCATCCCAGTCCAACATTCTATCCACTGCGCCACCGCCTGGTCAGGCTTAACAATGTTTTTTAATGTCAGAATAAATTTAATTTTGTCGTATTTATTTCGTTTAATTACCATAAAAGCACGCTTGGACTTTTTTTTTCTTTAATTTTGACTTAATTATTCTAACATATTTCTTAGAAATTTGCCTGCAATTACTTGTAGGATTTTAAATGCGCCCGGACTTCAAAAAGTTTGAGAACCACTGTATTATTCTAATCCTGACACCCAACAAATTATTTTTCCTGATGTTTTTAAAGTAAAAATTTTCAGACATTTACATGCACAATACTAGTCTTTCTTCTCTCCATCAGACACAAAGCACAGGAAAAACAGCCTCACCTAACCCCATCCCCTGCTATTTTTCAAAGATGACCAGAGTGGCCCCCAAATTTAAAAATAAGCAACTATTGCCTGACCTGTGGTGGCGCAGTGGATAAAGCGTCAACCTGGAAACACTGAGGTTGCCGGTTCAAAACCCTGTCTTGCCTGGTCAAGGCACATATGGGAGTTGATGCTTCCTGCTCCTCCCCCTTCTTTCTCTCTCTCTTCCCCCCTCCCCCCGTCTCTAAAATGAATAAATAAAAAAAAATCTACTTTAAAAAAAAAAAAATAAGCAACTATTTACCAACAACTATTGCTTGTTATTTACATTTGAAAGTAATAAGATATAAGCCTGGGATAATTTTAATTAGGAGGCTGCAGAACGACGCGCCCCCACCGCCTAGTCCAGATTGACAGTCTCCTGGTTCACGCAGGCACGCGCCCTATTTCTTGGGGGCCACCTCGCACTCCCTAAAAGTTATAGAGAACCAACAGCCAGAGGATGGAGATGGGGGAAACTCAGGCAGGAGTTTGGAGATGGGAGAAAGATCTTTGCCTTGGCCTCCAGACGGAAACCTTATCACTAAGTGCTTTCCGCGCGAAGCGTAACTCTGGGATCCACTCTGAAACAGCTCCCATTCCTTTTTTCCAAGAGCAGCAGTAGGAAGCTGAGCTCAGAAAAATAGCAGGCCAGGGAGGCAGAGAACCCTCCGTGGGGCTGCCCAGACTCAGCGTTTACTCGGCCTCTCCCGGCTAACTCCCTTTGCGGGAGCTCCAGGCCTGCCAGAGTGAGGCGTGTCACCCGCCGGACTGAGGCTGCGCGAACTCTGGTGTGCCTGGCGGGGCGTCCCTCACGCACGCCGCGTCGCCGTGGAGATGTGGGTGGGGCCGGCGCGAGACTTGCGAGCGAAGGAGCGGGAAGCGCTGAGCCGGTGTGGGGCACACGGGTTCAGGTCGGTCGGTGTGTGCAGGCTCCCGCTGAGACTTCCCTGAAGCCCGAGTCCGGAGGGCTTAACTTCCCCAGGTATGAAGCCGGGTCTTACCGTCCCCAGACTCTTAAGGCTCAGCTTCTCCGGCCTGGAGCCCAGCAGCGAGCACTTGCATGTCCCTCAGAGCTTGGCCGGATGACCCTCTTGTGGCAACCTCTGCTTCCTCCTCCTGTAGAAGTGCAGGTGATGCCGCCCTCCCCCGGGGTTGGGTGAGGAGTGGGGCCTGTCCTTTGCCAGCGCGGCGCTCTCGTCGTTTCGCCGGGTGCTGCTTCCCGTCAGTGTCTGTTGCCCCGGGGCGTCGCATCCTCCCGCACGTGCGGTGTACTGCAGGGGCTGCCAGTGCCAGCGTCCTTGCAAGGTTCATTAGCGTGCGCGGATCCGATTCGGGGGTTTCTGGGGCCCTGCTGCGTAGCCCGGCGAGAGGCTAGTATAAACAGAGCTTAAGGGCCCTGTCTGAGCCCCAAGGGACCAACTGGGCAAACGTGATGAAGCTTACCCCTGTGGGAGATTAGTGCTTCCTTTTATTTGCGGGGAGGTCGTTCCGCTTTCTTGTTAACCTCTGAGTAGCTGTATAGTAAATATTTGTTGAATGATGTTAGGGACCTGAGTATCAATCCCAGCTATGTACCACTTAGCTGGTGACCTTGGGCACTTGGTCTGTAAAAGGTAATGGCCACCCCTTTTGGGGTAGTTATATTAACAAGCAGGTAATTAATGAAAAGTGCTTAGTACTATACCTGGCACAAAGTTCCCACTCTTTAAATGTTATATATATATTTGAAGATAAAGCATTTAATTGCAGCCACTATTATTCTGTCTATAATCCACCAGAAACAGGTTTTGTTTTTTTAGTTCTTTGCACATATGTGGACGACCTGCACAAATGAGTTTTTCCAGGAGAGAGAACAGCAAAATAAGACACTGATAATGAGGAGAAAAATGTAAAGGAAACATTTGATTCTCCTTACATTTTATATCCAATTGATCCACATAATTTTATTATATAAACATTTTATATTTTACAGTTTCAGTTTATTACCATTAAAACTTTTATGTAAAATTTACTGTGACTAAGAATTGTTTATAACCTAAGGTCCACTGAACTACTACTAGAATTTCTGCTGATCCAATTGCCAATATAAATTTAAGTTATATATAGGGGTGGGCAAAAGTAGACTTACAGTTTATTCTTGTATTCTATATTATTGTATTTTATTTGTATTATAACTGCAAACCTAATTTTGCCCTCCCCTGTATAACCCCAAATAGTTTTAAAAATGAAAAACCAAGAGGAATTCACCACTTCGGCAAGTTAAAAACGTTTCTAGGCTACAGTTAAAAAAGAAAAAGTTGGAACAGATAAGAGTGAAGTTTTTTGAATGAATTCTTCTTGTAAGTATAATTTTAAGATGAACTGGTAATACATGTGGTTTCTCATGATAAATAAACAAGGCTAATGTAATTATATGAAAAGAAAATTTAGAGCTCTTAGGAAATATGAGAAAATTAGGAAGGATGATTTCAAAATTTCTTATGATTGAATATGGGGAAGAAAATAGCATTTGTAAATGAAAACAAACCCAAAAGATATAAAATTGGCTGCTGTATTCCCTCTCCCTTGTTCCACTTCTCAGTCTTTAGCATCTTCAGGCAGGTTTACTGTTCAAGCATCCAGTCTCCTTACTGGCTTCCTGCTGCTGGCTTTCCTTTACAAGTTGTCAGATGATTTTCACGTTACTTTGAATGTAATCTCTACATTTTAGGTTGCATGGTACTTGCCTAAGTGCTGTGAAAATATGAGGTTTGGAGGTGTCAGGGAAGGCTTTCTGGAGTAGTTGAAACTTGTTCTGGGGTCTAAGATATCAATTTAGGTACTGAATTTCCTTGCTTTTTTTTTTTCAGTAGGATCATTCATTTCTCAAACATCGTTAGAAGCTGCAAAATACTGTATCTTCGGATCCCTGCATGCTAACGAGCCTTCTTTTCCCCAGCTGATTTTAAGTGTGTATATTAAAGTTCTGGACAGTGAAACAAGGAAGGGCTTAGGATAGAAGAAGCTGCAGGAGATAGCCTAGATGGGGCTGCTTTGGCTCACTGGAAAATCAGAGAAAAGGAGCCTTGAAGACAGGTTCAAGGGGTTAGTCCCAGACAAGTTGCAGCTGCCTCTTGCTTCCTTGGTTGCAAGTCTCCTGGAGACCCTTAGAGTTTATAAGCTGCATACCTGAGGGGGAAGAAAGGCATGGGCATGATCACAAGGAGAGTTCATTATAGAAACTTTTTTTTTTACAGTGACAGAGAGAGAGAGATAGGGACAGACAGACAGTAACAGAGAGATGAGAAGCATCAATCATCAGTTTTTCATTGCAACACCTTAGTTCATTGATTGCTTTCTCATATGTGCCTTGACCATGGGTCTGCAGCAGAACGAGTAACACCTTGCTCAAGCCAGCGACCTTGGATCCAAGCTGGTGAGCTTTGCTCAAGCCAGATGAACCCGCGCTCAAGCTGGCGACCTCAGGGTCTCAGACCTGGGTCCTCCGCATCCCAGTCCAAAGCTCTATCTACTGTGCCACCGCCTGGTCAGGCCATTATAGAAACTTTTTTTTTTTTCTGAAGCTGGAAACAGGGAGAGACAGTCTGACAGACTCCCGCATGCGCCCGACCGGGATCCACCCGGCACGCCCACCAGGGGCGATGCTCTGCCCACCAGGGGGCGATGCTCTGCCCATCCTGGGCGTCGCCATGTTGCGACCAGAGCCACTCTAGCGCCTGAGGCAGAGGCCACAGAGCCATCCCCAGCGCCCGGGCCATCTTTGCTCCAATGGAGCCTTGGCTGCGGGAGGGGAAGAGAGAGACAGAGAGGAAAGCGTGGCGGAGGGGTGGAGAAGCAAATGGGCGCTTCTCCTGTGTGCCCTGGCCGGGAATCGAACCCGGGTCCTCCGCACGCTAGGCCAACGCTCTACCGCTGAGCCAACCGGCCAGGGCCATTATAGAAACTTTTAAAGATACTTTTCCTTTATATTTTTCAAATTTACATATATAATTTAAAAAGTAATGTTAAAGAGTTATCATAGAAAATAGCCCCCACACCCTAGTTCTAATTTCCATTCTTCATTTTCTCCTGATGTTATTTATAAATTGGAAGTTAGTATCCTTATAGGTGATACTGCTTTCACTTGTGGCATGTTAATTTTACATATTGTATTGACTGTTATTCATTGGGAGATAATCACTTAGCTTTCCTTTCCTCATATCACCAATGGGATTATGTGGTAACTTGTTATTAAACTAATAGTCTGTTAGAGGACTCAAATAAATAAAATTAGAAATGAAAGTGGAGAAGTAACAACTGACACTTTAGAAATACAAAGGATTGTATGAAAATTCTATGAAGATCTGTATGCCAAAAAGTTGGACAACATAGGCAAAATGGATACATTCCTAGAGACATGCAATATTCCAAAACTCAATCTGGAAGAATCAGAAAACCTAAACAAACTGATTACAACAAATGAAATAGAAACAATTATCAAAAAATTCCCAGCAAACAAAAGTCCTGGACAAGATGGCTTCACAGGTGAATTTTATCAAACATTTAAAGAAGAACTAACACCTATCCTTCTCAAGCTATTTCAAAAAATTCAAGAGGAGGGAAGACTTCCAAACTTTTTCTGAGGCAAGCATTATGCTCATTCCAAAACCAAGTAAAGACACTACAAAGAAAGAAAACTATAGGCCAATAACCTTGATGAACTTAGATGCTATAATTCTCAACAAAATATTAGCAAGCTGGATCCAGCAATACATCAAAAAGATCATACAACATGATCAAGTGGGATTCATTCTGGAGAGGTAAGGCTGGTACAACATTCGCAAATCAATAAATGTGTTCATCGCATAAACAAAATGAAGGATAAAAATCACATGGTTATATCAATAGATGCAGGAAAAGCATTTGATAAAATCCAGCACCCATTTATGATCAAAACTCTCAGCAAAGTGGGAATATGGGGAATATACTTCAACATAATAAAGGCCATCTATGACAAACCCACAGCCAACATTATACTTAATGAGCAAAAATTAAGAGCAATCCCTTTAAGATCAGGAACAAGGCAGGGGTCCCCCCTTTCACCACTCTTATTCAACATAGTTCTGGAAATCCTTTCACAGAAATCAGACAAGAAGAAGAAATGAAAGGCATCCAAATTGGAAAAGAAGAAGTAAAACTCATTATTTGCTGATGACATGATACTGTACATAGAAAACCCTAAAGTCTCAGTCAAAAAAACTGCTAGACCTGATAAATGAATTTGGCAAGGTGGCAGGGTATAAAATTAATATTCAGAAATCAGTGGCATTTTTATACACCAACAATAAACTGAAAGAGAAATTAAGGAAATAATCCTTTTCACTATTGCAATAAAAAGAATAAAGTACCTAGGAGTAAATTTAACCAAGGAGGTAAAACACTTGTACTCAGACATTGAATAAAGAAATCAAGGAAAGTGGAAGCATATACCATGTTCATGGATAGGAAGAATAAACATCATTTAAATGTCTGTACTACCCAAAGTAATCTGTAAATTCAGTGCAATTCCTATTAAAATACCAATGGCATACTTCAAAGATATAGAACATATATTCCAAAAGTTTATATGGAACCAAAAAAGAACATGAATAGCTTCAGCAATCTTGAAAGTGAAGAATAAAGTGGGAGGTATCACACTTCCTGATATCAAGTTATACTACAAGGCCATTGTACTCAAAACAGCTTGGTACTGGCATAAGAACAGGCATACAGATCGATGGAACAGAACAGAGAACCCAGAAATAAACCTACATCTTTATAGACAACTGATATTTGACAAAGATGGTAAGAGTGTACAATGGAGTAAAGACATGCTCTTTAATAAATAGTGTTGGGAAAATTGGACAGGTACATGCAAAAAAATGAAACTAGAACACCAGCTTACACCATTCACAAAGATAATTCGAAATGTAAGTTGTGAAACCATAAACATCTTGGAAGAAAACATAGGCAGTAACTCTGATATCTCTCGTAGCAATATTTTTGCCAATTTATTGACACGGGCAAGTGAAATAAAGGACAAGATAAACAAATGGGACTATATCAAACTAAAAAGCTTTTGCACAGCAAAAGACACCATTAAAATAAAAAGACAACCCACACAATGAGAGAACATATTCGCCAATATCTGATAAGGGGTTAATAACCAAACTTTATAAAGAACTAAAACTCAACACCAGGAAGGTAAACAACCCAATTAAAAAAATGGGCAAAAGAACTGAATAGACACTTCTCCAGAGGACATATAGGTGGCCAATAGGCATATGAAAAAATGTTCAACATCACTAATCATCAGAGAAATGCAAATTGAAACCACAATGAGATCCCACCTCACACCTGTCAGAATGGTGCTCATTAACAAATCAACACACAATAAGTGCTGGCAAGGGTGTAGAGAAAAGGGAACCCTCCTGCACTGCTGGTGGGAATGCAGACTTGTATAGCCACTGTGGAAAACAGTATGGCGTTTCCTCAAAAAGTTAAAAGTGGAACTGCCTATTGACTCAGCTATCCCACTTAGAAATATAGCCTAAGAATGCCAAATCACTGATTCAAAAGAAGATATGCACCCCCATGTTTATTGCAGTATTATTTACAATAGCCAAGCTCTGGAAACAGCCCAAGTGTTCATCAGTGGACGAGTGGATTAAAAAGCTGTGATATATACACAATGGAATACTACACGGCCATGAAAAAGAAGGAAATCTTACCTTTTACAATGGCACGAATGGACCCGGAGATCATTATGCTAATAAGCCAGGCAGAGAAAGAAAAATATCATATGATCTCACTTATATGTGGAATTTAATAAAGTAAACTGAGGAACAGAATAGAAGCAGAGGTGGGGTCACAGGGAGCAGAGGGACAGCTGTCAGAGGGAAGGGGGGTGAAGGGATGGGATTAGAGAAGGTGAAGGGATTAGTGAAATTATATATACATAACACATAAATACAGATAACAGGACAGGAAAACCCAGAGGGAAAGGGGGGAGGAAGTTGGGAGGGGGCAAAAAGGGTGTAATGGGGGACACAGGGGTTTGGGTTGAGGGTGTTATATTGAGTGAGACACTAGAATCTATGTTAACACAATAAATTAAAATTAATAAAAATGAAAGAAATAGTGTTTACATTATATAATATTCACTGCTAAACTGAGCAATGAAACTATTCCTTCCTTTACACCCCATCACTGTTCCTGAGAATTAATAATTGTCTTATTTTCTAATTTGTCTGGTATTCCATGCACAAACTATGAAATTATTTCTTCTGAATGCTTCCATGTTTTTCATGTGGCTGTCAGTAATTTTTTGCTTAATCTCAAAACTATCAGATTCATCTTTTTTCAGGAGACCTTCCTCCCCTGCTCTAATCTGGTCTGGTGGCTTTGTGCCTGCTGTACCCAGTTCTAATCCAGGGACTTAATTTCACATTTTATCCTGCAATTTGCTTCTTTTTGCTGTTCTCTTATGTTGAATATGCTGTTGCCCTGAACCCCTTGATTTGCATCCATGGCTTTTTAAGCACATTCTCCTGTAATTGCGACTACTTCAACTTCTGGCTCCACCTTCTCTTCCTCCTCTTTTTCTTCTAACAGTTTTATTGAGATATAAATCACATGCCTATTTAAAATATTTACCCATTTCAAGTGTCCAGTGGTTGTTACACATGAATATAGCATATATTTTTTTTATCTACCCATGAATTGGTGGACATTTGGGCTTTCACTTTTTACTTTTACAAATAATGCTGCTCTATACATTTGTTGGTTTTTTTGTTTTGTTTTGCTTTTTTTACAGAGAGAGTCAGAGAGAGGGGTAGATAGGGACAGACAGACAGGAATGGAGAGAGATGAGAAACATCAATCATCAGTTTTTCGTTGCGACACCTTAGTTCATTGATTGCTTTCTCTTATGTGCCTTGACCGCGGGCCTTCAGCAGACTGAGTAACCCCTTGTTTGAGCCAGCAACCTTGGGTCCAAGCTGGTGAGCTTTGCTCAAACCAGATGAGCCCGCGCTCAAGCTGGCGACCTCGGGGTTTCCAACCTGGGTCCTCTGCATCCCAGTCCGACGCTCTATTCACTGCGCCACCACCTGGTCAGGCTAGACATTTGTTTTTAATTCTCTTGGATGAATGGATTTACTGGATAAAATGGTAACTGTTTCTCTTTTTGAGGAATCTGCCAACCTGTTATTCAAGGTGGCTGCGTCATATATATTACCACCAGCTATGTATGAGGGTTTACATTTCTCTATGTCCTCATCAACACTTGTTATCTGTTTTTTACTATAGGCATCTTAATGGGTATCTCGTTGTGATTTGATTTGCATTTCCCTGATGGATGATGTTGAGCATCTTGTAATGTGCTTATTCACCGTTTACTTATCTTCTTTGGAGAAATTTCTTTGTGTGTGTGTGACAGAGACAGTGAGAGAGATAGAGGAACAGATAGAGACAGAGAGACAGGAAGGGAGAGAGATGAGAAGCATCAATTCTTCGTTGTGGCTAATTAGTTGTTCATTGACTGCTTTCTCATATGTGCCTTGACCAAGAGGCTACAGCAGAGCAAGTGACCCCTTGTTCAAGCCAGTGACCTTGGACTCAAGCCATTGACCTTGGGCTTCAAGCCAGCGACCTCAGGGTTTCAAACCTGGGTCCTCTGCGTCCCAATCTGATGCTCTATCCATGTGCCACCGCCTGGTCAGGCTGGCGAAATGATTTTTTATATACCTTGTTAAATTTTAAAATTGGGTTATTTGTCTTTTTATTACTTTGTAGGAATCTTGAAAAATATAATCTAGAATAGCTATAGGTCCCTTAGCACAGTGGTCCCCAACTCCCGGGCCGCAGACCGGTACCAGTCCGTGGGCCATTTGGTACTGGTCCGCAGAGAAAGAATAAATAACTTACATTATTTCCGTTTTATTTATATTTAAGTCTGAACGATGTTTTATTTTTAAAAAATGCCCAGATTCCCTCTGTTACATCTGTCTAAGACTCACTCTTGATGCTTGTCTCAGTCACGTGATACATTTATCCGTCCTACCCTAAAGGCAGGTCCGTGAATATATTTTCTGACATTAAACCGGTCTGTGGCCCAAAAAAGGTTGGGGACCACTGCCTTAGCATATTTGCAGGTATTTTCTCCCATTCAGTGAGTTGTCTTTTCACTTTCTTGATAGTGTCTTGGAAGCACAAGTGTTTTTAATTTTGCCAATGTCCAATTATACTTTAACTTATTTCTTTCTTTATTCTTGGCTTTTTCTTTTTTTTTTTTTTTTTTTTAATTTTTCTGAAGCTGGAAACAGGGAGAGACAGTCAGACAGACTCCCGCATGCGCCCGACCGGGATCCACCCGGCACGCCCACCAGGGGGCGACGCTCTGCCCATCCTGGGCGTCGCCATGTTGCGACCAGAGCCACTCTAGCGCCTGAGGCAGAGGCCACAGAGCCATCCCCAGCGCCCGTGCCATCTTTGCTCCAATGGAGCCCTGGCTGCAGGAGGGGAAGAGAGAGACAGAGAGGAAAGCGTGGCGGAGGGGTGGAGAAGCAAATGGGCGCTTCTCCTGTGTGCCCTGGCCGGGAATCGAACCCGGGTCCTCCGCACGCTAGACCGACGCTCTACCGCTGAGCCAACCGGCCAGGGCCGGCTTTTTCTTTTAAAAATATTTTTCTTGTATTTTAAATTATATTTATTTATTTACATTGTTTATTCTACCTTCCCAAGTGATAGATTACACTTTTCTTCTTGCATGTTGGAAAACAAGTTTTATCTACCCTGACATTTGGTCTTGATGCAGAACCTCTCATGTGAGGATTTGCATCCTTTAGTTTTGAGAAACTTTCTTCCTATTTCTCTGATAATTTTTTCTTCTTTCTCTCTTATCTCTTTCCCTGGAATTCCTGCTAGTTGTATATCTATCTGATCCACTTGAGTGAGCCTCTGATTTTCTGATTTTTAAAAAACATTTCTTCAACTTTATTAGCCACCTTTAAATGTTTCAGCTCTCCTTTTCTTGTTCCTCTTTTAAGTAATATTTTCATTTTAGTGTATAGGTAGATACTGTCTTATCTATGTGAAGATATTAGGTATAGGTTTTTTTCCTGTTCACCACATTATCTTTGTTTCCTCCAGAATTTTTATTATGAAAAATTACAAGCATATAGAATATGTACTTATCACCCTCTTTAAAAAACTAGCACGTCTAAGCATACACTTGAAACTAATACAAAATAGTACTGAAATTAAACTATAATTGAAAAATAAAAAAATTTGAAGAATTTAAAATTAAAAATATTTTTAACAATTTATTGATTTTACCGAAAGAGAGAGAGAGAGAGAAATAGAAACATCAATTTGTTATTCTACTTAGTCATGTATTTACTGGTTGATTCTTGTGTGTGCCCTGACTGGGGATTGAGCCTGCTACTTTGTCGAATTGGGAGAATACTCTAACCAACTGAGCTAACTGGTGAGGGTCAAAAATGAAAAAAAAACCCCAAAAAACCAACCTACCGAAAACCTATCACCTGACTGGAGGTGGTGCAGTGGATAGAGTGTCAACCTGGGACACTCTGAACTACCTGACAAGGGCGGTCTTTTTTTTGTTAAAGGTAATTTTCAAATGTTTTGTGATTGTTTGTTTTTCTTTTTCTATTGATTGACTTGAGAGAGAAAGAAGCATTAATTTTGTTGTTCCACTTAGTTGTGCATTCATTGGTTGGTTCCCGTATGTGCCCTGACTGAAAATCGAACCTGCAACCTTTGTGTTTTGGAACGATGCTCTGACTGACTGACCTAACTGGCCAGCATCATATCTTGTGATTCTTGACTGTCCATTCATAAAGTGTCAGCAACTGAGAACTAGGAATTGGAAACTCCTAGTGTCTGAGCAGGAGATATTTTTTGTGAACTTCTCTGGGGGCAAGCCTGCCTTTTCATTGATGGAGGTGGGCACAGATGTTAGAATCTAGAGGTCTGTTCATTCTTAGCTTCTGAAGCTCTTCCAGTCTCCTACTGGGAAGTACCAGTCTAGCAGCCAAAATTCTGCAATCAGGGTAAGAAGAGGGAGCTGTATACCTGCCTAGCCAGGTTGGAAAAAAGACCAGGGGCCCCAAATGCTTAACATACAGACTTTTATTTTTATTTTATTTTATTTTTTTTTACAGGGACAGAGAGAGTCAGAGAGAGGGATAGGTAGAGACAGACAGGAACGGAGAGAGATGAGAAGCATCAATCATCAGTTTTTCTTTGCGACACCTTAATTGTTCATTGATTGTTCTCTCATATGTGCCTTGACAGCAGGCCTTCAGCAGACCGAGTAACCCCTTGCTCGAGCCAGTGACCTTGGGTCCAAGCTGGTGAGCTTTTTCTTTTTCTGCTCAAGCCAGATAAGCCTGCGCTCAAGTTGGCGACCTCGGGGTCTCGAACCTGGGTCCTCTGCATCCCAGTCCGATGCTCTATCCATTGCGCCACCACCTGGTCAGGCAACATATAGACTTTTAATTCTCTCCTCTCATTTTTGGCTGTGGCTTCAATTCTGGGAGCCTTTTTTTGTTCCTTCTAGTTCTGAGCTCTTCTAGGATTCTTTTGGCCTGCTTCTCTTTGGTATCTCATGGTGTCAGTTTTTACTTTCTCAAATCTATTAGGTCAGTTAACTTCCTCTTTCCACTTTCTTTTTTTTTTTTAATTTTATTTTATTTATTCATTTTAGAGAGGAGAGAAAGGGAGAGAGAGAGAGAGAGAGAGAGAGAGAGAGAGAAGGGGGGAGAACCTGGAAGCATCAATTCCCATATGTGCCTTGACCAGGTAAGCCCAGGGTTTCGAACCAGCGACCTCAGCATTTCCAGGTCGACGCTTTATCCACTGTGCCACCACAGGTCAGGCCCTCTTTCCACTTTCTTGTTGCAAAAATTTGTGGAAGTCTTTCATTTCCTATGATCTCTTCTCCCCTCTCTTGTACCCTTTTGTTCTTTACTGTCATCTTAGGGGGGCAATCTATACATTTAACTGAAAGTCCACACCTAATAATCTTTGTTTTTCTTGGGCTATCTGTTATATTTGCTTATCATTAATGTGTGTTCCAACTTAGAAGGTAGTTTACATTCACATTCTTACTGAGATCAAATTGGTGTCCTGATCTTTCCAGTATTTATCTATCTTACCTATCCAGTACCAGGCATTGTTTTAGATACTGGAGATATGGTGGTGAGAAAGTCAGATATGTATGGCTTCTGTTTTCATGGAATTTATACTCTTAATGGGGGAGGCATGTATATACAAATAGGATGTTGGCACAGAGTATGTAACAAAAGGGAGTCTTTGACCACAGATAACATTCCGTAGAATCATTATAACAACATAAACCCAAGACAATGACCCATTTATTATGGAAGTATTTTTACCAAAAATCTCTATTTGAATCATTCTTCAATTTAATTTATTTGCAGAAATAGTCACTAATAGTGACCTTTGTCAGTTAGAATGTGATACCGGAAAGACTAGGACATAGGTTTGATCTCAGTGAGAACTATTGATTTTGTATGGATAAACTTTCTTTTCTGGCTAACTCCTCTCTGGTTGTCATTGAAATATGTGACCTTGATTATAAAGGATGATTTCATTCTTTTAGAATGAATGTCTCATTATGAATACATCACAGTTACTCAGTGCATCCTCTGTCTACCCTGTTAGCTTTCTTTCACCATGTACTTAAATCTTACTCCTTTGTGCCTGACCAGGCGGTGGCGCAGTGGATAGAGCATTGGACTGGGATGCGGAGGACCCAGGTCCGAGACTCCGAGGTCACCAGCTTGAGCGCAGGCTCATCTGGTTTGAGCAAAACTCACCAGCTTGGACCCAAGGTCGCTGGCTCAAGCAAGGGGTTACTCGATCTGCTTAAGGCACATATGAGAAAGCAATCAATGAACAACTAAGGTGTTACAACGTGCAATGAAAAACTAATGATTGATGCTTCTCATCTCTTCGTTCCTGTCTGTCTGTCCCTGTCTATCCCTCTCTCTGATTCTCTCTCTGTCTCTGTTAAAAAAAAAGAAAAAAGAAAAAAAGAAAATCTTACTCCTTTGACTTACCACTTGTGTTAGTTTCCAAAGGCTGCAGTAACAAGATACCACAAACTAGATGGCTTAAAGCAACAGAAATTTATGTCATTCTGGAGGCTAGAAGTCTGAAATCAAGATGTTGACAACGCTGTCCTCTTACTAAAAGGATCTGTTGGAAGATCTGTTCCTTGCCTTTCTCTGAGCTTCTGGTGTTGCCAGCAGTCCTTGGTGTGCTTGGCTTGTAGACACATCACTTCAGTCTCTCCTTTCATCATCACATGCAGTTCTTCCTCTGTGTCTGTGTCTTCACCTGACACTTTTCTCTCTGTGTGTATCTGTCCCTGTGTCTCTTCTCTTTTTGTGAAGATGACAATCATATTGAATTAAGAGCCCACCTTATTCCAGTATGACCTCATCTAACTTACATCTTAATTACTTTTGCAAAGACTGTATTTTTAGGGATCATTTCTATTGTACGTTAATTAATTTTGCAAAAGACTCTTATTTCCAAATAAAGTCACATTTATAGGTACTAGGGGTTAGGACTTAACCATATCTTTTTAGGAGACACAATTCAGCCTACAACATTGATACTCTTTTCACTAAGAAATAAATAAAAACCATATTATTTATTCAGTTCATAATGAATATTGGTAGAAAGTATCACCAAATAAAAATAAAAGCTGTATACAGTACTCTACTACTGATCAAGAACTACCTGAAAATGCTTATAAGTAACATTGACAACCAATTAATCTTTGGGGAAAAAGAAATTCTGGTCTCTACTGGTTGATTTTTTAAAAGAATTTTATTTATTGATTTTAGAGAGAGGAGTGAGGGCGGGAAGGGGGAAGGAACCAGAAGTGTCAACTCATAGAAGTACCTTCTCATACGTGGCTTGACAGGGCAAAACCAGGGTTTCGAACTGACAACCACAGCATTCCAGGTCGACGCTTTAACCACTGTCACCAGAGTTCAGGCTCTACTGGGGGGGAGTTGAAGGTCTTGCAGCAATATCTGGAGAAGAATGAGCCATTCATAACCTTTTTTTTTTTTTTTTTCATTCATAACCTTTTGAGTGTGGCTCACTCTCCTAGTTTTCTTTCTTAGAAAATAATTTTTTAAAAATATTGGCCCTGGCTGGTTGACTCAGCGGTAGAGCGTCGGCCTGACATGCAGGAGTCCCGGGTTCGATCCCGGCCAGGGCACACAGGAGAAGCGCCCATCTGCTTCTCCACCCCTTCCCCTCTCCTTCCTCTCTGTCTCTCTCTTCCCCTCCCGCAGCCAAGGCTCCATTGGAGCAAAGATGGCCCAGGTGCTGGGGATGGCTCTGTGGCCTCTGCCTCAGGTGCTAGAATGCCTCTGGATGCAACAGAGCGATGCCCCAGAGGGGCAGAACATCGCCCCCTGGTGGGCATGCCGGGTGGATCCTGGTCAGACGCATGCGGGAGTCTGTCTGACTGCCTCCCCGTTTCCAGCTTTGGAAAAATGAAAAAAAAAAAATATATATATATAGTTAGTCCTGGCTGGATATCTCAGTTGGGAGCATCGTCCTCATACACCAAAGTTGTGGGTTTGATCCCTGGTCAGAGCACATACAAGAATTAATCAATGCCTGACCAGGCAGTAGTACAGTGGATAGAGCGTTGGACTGTGACACAGAACACCTAGGTTTGAAACCCCGAGGTCGCTGGCTTGAGCTTGGGCTCATCCGGCTTGAGTGCGGGCTCACCAGCTTGAGCATGGGGTTGCTGGCTTGAGCAAGGGGTCCCCGCTTTGCTGTAGCCCCCTGGTCAAGGCACAAATGAGAAAGCAATCAGTGAACAACTAAGGTGCTGCAACGAAGAATCGATGCTTCTCATCTCTCTCCCTTCCTATCTGTCTGTCCCCATCTGTCCCTCTCTCTGTCTCTTTCTCTCTGTCACACACACAAAAAATCAACCAATGAGCCCTGGCCGGTTGGCTCAGTGGTAGAGCGTCGGCCTGGCATGCAAGGGGTCCCAGGTTCGATTCCCGGCCAGGGCACACAGGAGAAGCGCCTATCTGCTTTTCCACCCCTCCCCCTCTCCTTCCTCTCTCTCTCTCTTCCCCTCCCGCAGCGAGGCTCCATTGGAGCAAAGATGGCCCGGGCGCTGGGGATGGCTCCTTGGCCTCTGCCCCAGGCGCTACGACGGACGCCCAGGAGGGGTAGAGCATTGATTGCCTCCTGGTGGGCAGAGCATCGCCCCCTGGTGGGTGTGCTGGGTGGATCCCGGTCGGGCGCATGCAGGAGTCTGTCTGACTGTCTCTCCCTGTTTCCAGCTTCAGAAAATTTAAAAAAAAAATTAAAAAAAAAAATCAACCAATGAATGCATAAATAAGGGAATAACAAATCAATGTTTCTCTCCCTCTCCCTTTCTCACTCTCTAAACCCAATTAATCAGTGTACCAACCAATTAATCAGTCATTAAAAATATAGTTAAAAATATTTTTTTTAAAGAAGCATTTTTATTTACTTATTTATTTTTTTAATTTTTTTACAGAGACAGAGAGAGTTAGAGGGATAGATAGGGACAGACAGACAGGAATGGAGAGAGATGAGAAGCATCAATCATCAGTTTTTCGTTGTGACATCTTAGTTGTTCATTGATTGCTTTCACATATGTGCCTTGACTGTGGGCCTTCAGTAGACCGAGTAACCCCTTGCTCGAGCCAGAGACCTTGGGTCCAAGCTGGTGAACTTTGCTCAAACCAGATGAGCCCGTTCTCAAGCTGGCGACCTCGGGGTTTCGAACCTGGGTCCTTCGCATCCCAGTCCGATGCTCTATTCACTGTGCCACCGCCTGGTCAGGCAGTTAAAAATATTTTAAATTAGAGACCTTGCATGTTCATTTAGTGTTGAATTAAGAGGGGTAGGAGAGTAGGAGCTGGCATGTAGCTGTTTAGAAATGTGCATCCTCAGAGACTTTAGATAATTTACTCTTTTATTCCCCTTTTTCTTATTTTTAGAAGGGAAGATAAAAGGCTTTTGATTCATGAAGAATCTGCTCACTAAGAAGTGTATATCAAGCCATTGGTTGAATTTCCATCAAAAACAGATTAAACAGAGAATGGAGAGGAAGGTCGACTCTAGGTGAGTAATGGGACTTGACAAAAAAGATAACTGAAATTATGGCTCATATGAAAGCCTGTAAATATTTTGTGTGTGAAAATAGTACTTATAAAAACAAGTTTTTTCTTGAATCATGAATGGTGAGAGAGGAAGCTTGGGCAAGAATTTCTTGTTGTTGATTGTTTGGTTTCTCATCCAAAGTATGTATAATGCACATTTTATACCTTATGTTACACTCAACTATTTTGCATGTGTGGAATATTCATCATTAACATTTGGATTTTGATTCATTTATTGAGCCAGGCCCTGCATTAGGTGCTGGGACTACCCCAGTGAATAAGACTAGACCAGTGGTTGGCAAACTCATTAGTCAACAGAGCCAAATATTAACAGTACAATGATTGAAATTTCTTTCAAGAGCCAAATTTTTTAAACTTAAACTATATAGGTAAGTACATTTCTTATCGAGGTAGCGCCCGCACGTGGTATTTGTGGAAGAGCCACACTCAAAGGGCCAAAGAGCTGACCACTGGACTAGACCATCTTCTCTTAGAGCCCACAATACACAGGGAGGTGCTGAAGTGTGACGGATATTTATGCCTTATGGAGAGTCCTGAAGAAACAACCTAACCTCCCTGGCAGCAAGGTGGCGGGTTGGTGATGATTACCCTGAATGATTTCTTGTAGGGGATGAATGATATTAGGCCAGTGCCATAAAGGAGGATGCAGTTGATGTCCCAATTGTATCCTTGTCAAACATAACAGCACTGGAATATATCAAACCAAAATTAAAACATGCTGTGGAATGGCCTTTGAAATATCCAGAGTCTTTTAGCTGAAAGGGTGTTCAGCCACTTATAGGAGTTCTTATGGCACACCTCTATGCTCTAAAATAATGATTGCAAAGGCTTTGGCCAATGAGAATTGACTGAATTTCTTAGTCATAAAGGGACCTGAATTAATGAATAAATATGTTTGTGAATCTGAAAGAGTGGTTAGAGAGATCTTCTAAAAAGCAAGAGTGATGCCTTCTTCTATTATTATTATTATTTTAAGTGAGAGGAGGGAAAATAGAGAGACAAACTCCTACACGCACCCTGACTGGGACGCACCGGCAACCCCTGTCTGGGGCCAATACCTGAATCAACCGAGCTATCATCAGTGCCTGAGGGTGACACTCTGACTAACAGAGCTATCCTCAGCACCTGGGGCTGCTGCTCAAATCAATCAAGCCACTGGCTGTGAGAGAGAAGGGGAAGAGGGAGTAGAAGAGAAGCAGATGGTCCCTTCTTGTGTGTGCTTTGACCAGGGATGAAATTTAGAATGTCCATATGCCGGGCCACCGCTGTATCCACTGAACCAACTTCTAGCTTTTTCATTTTGGACCTGGTTCCTACATCCCATGAAATACATTTCTTACTCCAGAATCCACTTCTGTACATTATTGTCAAAGCTGTGAGCATCAATTTTATACAGGAACAGAGATAATATATGTGGATGAATGCGTGGTAGAAGATATTTACAAACTTTATTTTTGAAGGCCAGAACAATAAAATAGCCAAATAAATGCCAGGCTTTTATGGCCTTGTTTCCAAATATATATTTGTTCTCATTAAAATTCATACCTGCTTTTTTGTTTCAGCCTTCTTAACCTTTACTTATGGCAAATAAAAAAACTAAGAGTTATTTCATATGCTCTAATGCCCTTGAAAATTTTAAAAAATTGGAAATATAAGCCAAATCCAGGTGTAAAACAAAAGAATTAGGGTTTTTTTCCCCCTCATAAAATGCTATAAGTAAATCATATAAAGTATTGATATTTTAACTTGTACACATTTTCAGGTCATCAATACATTTTTCAGTTAAAAGATAAAAATATTTTTTGCCTGACCAGGTGGTGGCGCAGTGGATAGAGCGCCGGACTGGGATGCGGAAGGACCCAGGTTCGAGACCCCGAGGTCGCCAGCTTGAGCGCGGGCTCATCTGGCTTGAGCAAAGAGCTCACCAGCTTGGACCCAAGGTCGCTGGCTCCAGCAGGGGGTTACTCGGTCTGCTGAGGGCCCGCGGTCAAGGCACATGTGAGAAAGCAATCAATGAACAACTAAGAAGTCTCAACGCGCAACGAGAAACTGATGATTGATGCTTCTCATCTCTCTCCGTTCCTGTCTGTCTGTCCCTGTCTATCTCTGCCTCTGTAAAAAAAAAAAAAAAAAAAAAAAAAAGATAAAAATATTTTTGATTTTGAGCAGGAAGGAGGAAAATTATCCTGAGGTTAGAAGTTATAGCGTGAAGCTGCCAGGCTATTGTATCTCTCCTCTACTTTTGATCATGGCTGCTTTCGGCTTGCATTAAGGTGCTCAGTGAACGTCCACTAAATGAATAAAAAGTGTGTGTGTGTGTGTGTGTGTGTGTGTGTGTATTAATGTCTGAAGCCTTTGTGGATCTATTGTTTCTGTTTCTGTAATCATGGGGTCTAGCTTCTTTGTGCACTAGGCATTATATATTAAAAATTATGTATAGGGGCCCTGGCCGGTTGGCTCAGCGGTAGAGCGTCGGCCTGGCGCATGGGGGACCCGGGTTCGATTCCCGGCCAGGGCACATAGGAGAAGCGCCCATTTGCTTCTCCACCTCCCCCCCTCCTTCCTCTCTGTCTCTCTCTTCCCCTCCCGCAGCCGAGGCTCCATTGGAGCAAAAGATGGCCCGGGCGCTGGGGATGGCTCCTTGGCCTCTGCCCCAGGTGCTGGAGTGGCTCTGGTCGCGGCGGAGCGACGCCCCGGAGGGTCAGAGCATCGCCCCCTGGTGGGCAGAGCATCGTCCCTAGTGGACGTGGACGTGCCGGGTGGATCCCAGTCGGGCGCATGCGGGAGTCTGTCTGACTCTCCCCATTTCCAGCTTCAGAAAAATACAAAAAAAAAAAAAAAAATTATGTATAGGAATGTCTTTAAGCTTATGATGTAGGTGCCTTCCTCCAGAAATGATTTACATTTTCCTCTCTTAGTCTCCTTGGTACATTACTGGTCTGGAAGGACCTTAAACTAGTCTTAAGGCTCATAATTCCCTAACCCTGGTAAAGCCCAGACTGGAAATTCCCACCAGACTGCAATAGTTTCATTTCATCCACACCCTCAATTTTGTATATGGCGCCTGTGTATTTTGGAAATGGATTGGTGTTTACTAAATTGATACAGAAACTAGAACAGTGATTACTTGGATCATTCCAGTGTATCAAGTATGAGTCAGTTTATATTGAGATATGTAATTGCCAGGGAAACCAGCAAGGATGCCACCCTTTTCTCCCAGTAAGGTACTTGATGAAGGAAGCCATGCTATGTTCAGTTTTCTTTTTTGTGTATGTGACAGAGATAGAGAGACAAAGAGAGTGACAGATAAGGACAGACAGAAAGGGACAGAGATGAGAAGCATTTCTTCATTGTGGCACCTTAGCTCATTGATTGCTTTCTCATATGTGCCTTGACCAGGGGGCTACAGCAGAATGAGTGACCCCTTGCTCAAGTCAGTGACCTTGGGCTCAAGCCAGTGACCTTTGGGCTCAAGCTGGATGAGCCTGCGCTCAAGTCGGTGACCTTGGGGTTTCAAATCTGGGTCCTTCGCGTCCCAGTCCAACACTCTATCCGCTGTGCCACCGCCTGGTCAGGCTGACCTAAACAGTTTTGAAGAGTTTAAAACACTTCACCGTTTATGAATACTTCTCAACTTGGGTTTGTTCAGTGTTTCTTCATGATTGAATTCAGGTTATACATTTTTAGCAGGAGTGTCACAAAAGTGATGCTGGAGACACATTAGATGGACTTGGTCCCATTATCACTGATGTTAACCTTTATCTTGACTAAGAGGATATCTGCCAGGTTTCTCCACTATAAATTAATGAATAAATATTTTGTGAGGAGATACTTTCTGAAACTATGTTAAATACCATGATCCCCAAATGGGGATTTGAATTTTTTTTTTTTACTTACAGTAGGATTATATTAAATAAAATGTGTATTCGTTTAAATACACATCTCTTCTAGTTTTCAAAATTTTTTGTTTCAATGTTGCCTAACCTGTAAAAGTATTAGACATATAAATGTAAAACCTATGTGGCAAAATGATGTTTCCATTGTTTTGTAGTGAAGTTTTGTTCGTATTTTTTTGCTTTTTTTGGCAGATTTGTGTGTGAGACTACTAACATCCTTTTAGTTGATAGCACAATAATATGTAAGTTTATATAATACTTATAAAAAATACACTGTAAAATATATTGATCCCCACTTGGGGCTCATGAAATGTGCTATGTTAAAGTGGATACTATTTAAATTTTTTTTTTTTTTTTTTTTTTTTATAAATACTTTATTGATTCTACAGAGACAGGAGAGAAAGGGGAGCATAGAATGGGAAGTTAACAACTCATAGTTGTTTCAGGCTAGTTGTTCATTGCTTGCTTGCGGTATGTGCCTTGACCAGGGAAACCCAGGGCTTCGAACCAGCAACCTTGGCATTCCAGGCTGAAGGTTTATCCACTGCGCCACCACAGGCCAGGCCTATTTAAATATTTTAGTAACTAGAAAGCCCGGCGGTCATACGAAATGACCGCTGTTCTAGATATTATAAATTGTAATTAAAATGATTTGTGCAAAGGTGTCTGCTAATTCAAACTGAATTACCCAGGGCAGGTGGTGAGGGACGCCCCTTTGCTTAGTGCCCCACAGGGTTTCCCCCTTCTACTTGCTTAATTGCTTAAAGTAGAGTGCAATGAAGGAAACCACTGGCAGTACATTTCTTAAGAGCCACCGCTAGCTCAATAAATAAAGGTGGTTTAAATAATAAAATGTTAATTCACATGTCAAAGATCTCTTTGTACACAACATTTCTTGTGTAGATCTTTCCATCATTTTTAAGCTCGCCTTGCAGAGGACCATCAATTATTTTTAATTTTACGTCTGTTCTTTCACGAACTCTTGAACAGGCAACATAAAGTTGATCGTGTCCAAATGCAGGCTCAGGTAAAAAAATGCCAACACGCTAAGCGTTTGGCCCTGAGACTTATTGATGGTCATAGCAAAGGCAAGTTTTACAGGAAATTGTCTACGTCTCAATTGAAACGGCAACCCTGTTTGAGATGGAGCCAAATCAATTCTTGGAATGACATGTATTTCACCTTTAGAGGAGCCAGTCAAAGACTTAGCTATTATGACATTATTTTTCAATTGGAGAACCTCTAGTCTTATACCATTGCAAAGACCCCTTCTGGTGTTAAGATTTCTTAACAGCATAATAATTGCTCCAATCTTTAACCTCAATTTGTGAGGTGGCATGCCAGAAGGCGGGACTATTTGAATGCCGTGGCAACTTTACCCCATTGGCTAGTACAGTTACGCAAGCAACCAATAAGCTATCGGTGACAAACAGACACTTAAGCCGCATATAATAAAGATGCATAGTTTTTTTTACTTTTGCAGTTTTCGGGGCAGTATGGCTACTCCGAATCTGGGTATTGTTTTCATATGGATATTTACGAAGAAAATGTGAAGAAGAACAAGTTGTGAGTGGTGTAGGAGCCTCTGTAATAATGAAGATGACTTCTTTTCTGAGGTATCCATGAGAATATGAAATATTTTTTGACAACTTCTTTACCCGCTTTGAATTATTATTGAAATTGATAACGTAATATCAAGGCGACTGGAACAGCACCGTTATTGTTATGATGAAAGTAATAAAATTTTTGCATTGATTCTTTATGTTAGGCTGTTATATTGCCCTACAATGTCTATCCACTCAACAGTCTTTTCTTTCTTAGAATGTCTTTTCACTTTTCCTAAAGGTTGTAGTCCTAAATAATTTGAGAGAACTTTTTTTTTTTTTGTATTTTTTTTTCTGAAGTGAGAAGCAGGGAGGCAGTCAGACAGACTCCCGCATGCGCCCGACTGGGATCCACCTGGC
Organism: Saccopteryx leptura; assembly: GCF_036850995.1. Taxonomy (NCBI): domain Eukaryota; kingdom Metazoa; phylum Chordata; class Mammalia; order Chiroptera; family Emballonuridae; genus Saccopteryx; species Saccopteryx leptura. The sequence continues at coordinate 230,508,022 of NC_089504.1, read as the reverse complement.
ACGCCCACCAGGGGGCGATGCTCTGCCCATCCGGGGCGTTGCTCTGTTGCGACCAGAGCCACTCTAGCGCCCGAGGCAGAGGCCATGGAGCCATCCCCAGTGCCCGGGCCAACTTTGCTCTAGTGGAGCCTTGGCTGCAGGAGGGGAAGAGAGAGACAGAGAGGAAGGAGAGGGGAAGGGGTGGAGAAGCTGATGGGCGCTTCTCCTGTGTGCCCTGGCCAGGAATCGAACCTGGTACTTCCGCACACCAGGCTGACGCTCTACCACTGAGCCAACCGGGCAGGGCCAATTTGACAGAACTTTGACACAGTTTTTGTCATTTCATCATAACAATAATCGTATGTTCCACGTCCTTTTTTTTCCATTATATTATCAGATTTCAAGGGACTCTTATTCATTCTACTATACTATGCTGTTCCAGTCGCCTTGATATTATGTTATCAATTTCAATAATTCAAAGCGGGTAAAGAAGTTGTCAAAAAATATTTCATATTCTCATGGATACCTCAGAAAAGAAGTCATCTTCATTATTACAGAGGCTCCTACACCACTCACAACTTGTTCTTCTTCACATTTTTCTTCGTAAATATCCATATGAAAACAATACCCAGATTTGGAGTAGCCATACTGCCCCGAAAAGTGCAAAAGTAAAAAACTGTGAATTACTAAAATACTTAAATAGTATCCACTTTAACATAGCACATTCCATGAGCCCCAAGTGGGAATCAGTAAAAAATGTTTAAAAATAACTTTTTTTAAAATACACCAGTAAAGTAACCTAAATTCCATTATCTAATTCTATTTTCTTTTTTCTTTTTTTTTTTTTTTTGTATTTTTCTGAAGCTGGAAACGGGGAGAGACAGTCAGATAGACTCCTGCATGCGCCCGACCGGGATCCACCCAGCATGCCCACCAGGGGCAACGCTCTGCCCACCAGGGGGCGATGCTCTGCCCCTCCGGGGCGTCGCTCTGCCACGACCAGAGCCACTCTAGCGCCTGGGGCAGAGGCCAAGGAGCCATCCCCAGCGCCCGGGCCATCTTTGCTCCAATGGAGCCTTGGCTGCGGGAGGGGAAGAGAGAGACAGAGAGGAAGGGGGGGAGTGGAGAAGCAAATGGGCACTTCTCCTATGTGCCCTGGCTGGGAATCGAACCCGGGTCCCCCACACGCCAGGCCGACGCTCTACCACTGAGCCAACTGGCCAGGGCCTATCTAATTCTATTTTCAACCCTAATACCCCCAAAATATCAAAAATAAAAATTTGGCATTTTTAATGTCCAGTTCCTCTTCAAACTAGTACCCACTAGTTTTTACATCCATCGATGATATTTTTTTTAAAGGTTTTATTGATTTTACAGAGGGGAAGAAGCAAGAAGTATCAACTCATAGTTGCTTCACTTTTGTTGTTCATTGATTGCTTGTCCTATGTGCCTTCACTGGGCAAGCCCAAGGTTTCAAACCAGTGACCTCAGCACTCCAGGTCAACACTTTCTTTATCTACTCTGCCACCACAGGCCACACCATCGATGATTCTTATCTGAATGAATTATTACAATGATGGTTTTTAAATGATGCTTTTCTACATTTCTTCTAAGTTTATTAGTTGACATTCTACTGCAAAGTAGAGCTTTCCATTCTCCCACATTTATTTATTATTTATTATATCAGTATGGATTTATGGATTTCTGTTTTATTCAGTGGGTTTTCATGTATTACTGTTCAGATTGTCCCAGATTTGGCCAGTGGGAGCCCTATCAAACTGGCTTCTGTGTCTTTCTGACGTGACCCCATCATTCTTTGAACACTTACTTCTTTATTAGCTGATGTAAAAAGATATTTCAGGCTCATGTTGTATTTTCCTTGTCCCAGACCTGAAAAATTGTATCTTGAAGGAGCCCTGACTCCTTTTAGAAGGGGTGGTACTTTATAAACAATATGCAAGCTCTAGGTATGCTCATTGCGAATGAAATGTCATTGCTTCTAGGTATTTTCTGCAGGCAGAGCTCTGCCTTACATTTCTTAAAAATCATGAGTTCATCCCAATACTTAATCTTTTAAAAATGGGATTGAAGGTCAGAAATTTAGTGTTTAGTAAAATTATGTGAGGTCTTGGCTGGTTTGCTCAGTGGTAGAGCGTCTGCTCGCTATGTTGAAGTCCTGGGTTCGATTCCAGGTCAGGGCACACAGAAAAAGCAACCATCTGCTTCTCCACCTCGCCCTTTCCTCCTCCTCCTCTCTCTCTCTCTCTTTCTTCTCCTCCCACAGCCATGGATTGAATGGTTTGAGCAAGTTGGCCCCAGGTGCTGAGGATGGCTCCATGGCCTCTCCTCAGGCACTAAAACAACTCTGTTGACAAGCAACAGAGCAGCAGCCCCAGAAATGCAGAGCATAAACCCTGTAGGGGGCTTGCCAAGCGGATCCTGGTCGGGGTACATGCAGGAGGCTGTCTCTCAACCCACCTGCCTCTCACTTAATTAGAAAAAAAAGTATGTGGGGTTTTTTTTTTGTTTTGTTTTTTTGTATTTTTCTGAAGCTGGAAACGGGGAGAGACAGTCAGACAGACTCCTGCATGCGCCCGACCGGGATCCATCCGGCACGCCCACCAGGGGCGATGCTCTGCCCACCAGGGGGCAATGCTCTGCCCCTCCAGGGCGTCGCTCTGCCACGACCAGAGCCACTCTAGCACCTGGGGCAGAGGCCAAGGAGCCATCCCCAGCGCCCGGGCCATCTTTGCTCCAATGGAGCCTTGGCTGTGGGAGGGAAAGAGAGAGACAGAGAGGAAGGAGGGAGGGGGATGGAGAAGCAAATGGGCGCTTCTCCTATGTGCCCTGGCCGGGAACTGAACCCGGGTCCCCCGCACGCCAAGCCTACGCTCTACCGCTGAGCCAACCGGCCAGGGCCAAAAGTATGTGTTTTGATATGGATATAAAAGTCACATTATCTGAAAGTTATTTCGTTCTTTTTTTTTTTTTTTTTTTTTTTTTTTTTACAGAGACAGAGTCAGAGAGAGGGATAGACAGGGACAGACAGGAACGGAGAGATGAGAAGCATCAGTCATTAGTTTTTCATTGCGTGTTGCAACACCTTAGCTGTTCATTGATTGCTTTCTCATATATGCCTTGACCGCAGGCCTTCAGCAGACCGAGTAACCCCTTGCTCAAGCCAGCGACCTTGGGCTCAAGCCAGTGAGCTTTTTGCTCCAACCAGATGAGCCTGTGCTCAAGTTGGAGACCTCAGGGTCTCGAACCTGGGTCTTCCACATCCCAGTCCGAGCTCTATTCACTGCACCACCGCCTGGTCAGGCTGAAAGTTATTTCTAATTGTTTTGTATATAAAAGTGTTTCTGATTTGTAAATTAATACCTTTAAAATGACACATTAAAATGTTAGGACTAATGACTCCAATGTACCCTCTACCTCTGTAGTTTCTGCCTGGAACTGGCTCAGCAGTACCCACCTCCTATGGCTGGCAGGTATTTCTGTCAGAGACTGGGCTGCTTATTTTCCTTGAAGCATAGTTATTATCATCTGTCTCAATGGATTTATTTAATTTCACTTCTATGTTAAAAAGTATTTGCATGCCCTGGCCGGTTGGCTCAGTGGTAGAGCTTCGGCCTGGCGTGCAGAAGTCCCAGGTTCGATTCCCAGCCAGGGCACACAGGAGAAGCGCCCATCTGCTTCTGCACCCCTCCCCCTCTCCTTCCTCTCTGTCTCTCTCTTCCCCTCTAGCAGCAAGGCTCCATTGGAGCAAAGATGGCCCGGGCGCTGGGGATGGCTCCTTGGCCTCTGCCCCAGGCGCTAGAGTGGCTCTGGTCGCGACAGAGTGACGCCCCAGAGGGGCAGAGCATTGCCCCCTGGTGGGCAGAGCGTCGCCCCTGGTGGGCGTGCCGGGTGGATCTCTGTCGGGCGCATGCGGGAGTCTGTCTGTCTATCCCCGTTTCCAGCTTCAGAAAAATACAAAAAGTATTTGCATCACATACAGAGATAATTTGATTCTGTCCTTTCCCTGTTACTCCTCAAATTTAAGGTCTTTTAAGGATGGTGCAGTTAAGAAAGTTTATTCTCCAAAGATACTGTCCAAGAAGAAGTCTTCTGCCTTCTCTGGGATCCGGAGTGAGATACCTCGTTCCATTCGTCCAGTTCATTGTCACACTCGGACCCAAAGGGGTCAGTTAAAAGAATTGCGCATCAGGTGAGCATGTGAGTGGTCACCTGCCTGCAGTGACTTTTCCATTATTCTCCCTTCTTGGTTAAAATGAAGGGGTGATTCTTATTCTCCTCTCTCAATTAGCTGGACATGTTGATACCTGCTGTGCATGGCAGAATGGTCAGAAGAGAAGGAAATTCTTAGGACTCTGCAGACCTAAAGTCTGTAATTGAGCATTTTCATTCACATTCTCTAGTTGTACCCCACAATGTGTAAGCTATAGACTCTTCCCGAAGAAATCTAGACATGGATTTAGAAAAATGATCATTTTCTGTTTCTCTTAATTAGGTCCATTAAAGGTATTCATTTATGCATTCAGTAAAATATTTCAGGTGCCTACTTGGCCAGGTGTTGTGCTAGATGCTGAACATACAAGGTGAATAAGACATTTCTGGTCCTTGACCTCATGAAAGCTTAAAATCAGGTATGCTTGACAGACTTTTAAACAGTCATAACAAGTGCGATCAGTGAAATGAAAGGAAAGGATATGATGCCATAAGTTCATGTGGCAAAAGTGACCATGCCAGTGTAGCCAGCAGTGACTTCCTGCTGTCTAAGCCAAGTCCTGAAGGATGATGTAACAATAAACCACATAAAGGACAGGAGGAAGAAGAGCATTGACTGGCCAAGACACATAAACTTTTGATGTGTGTCTGAGGACCTTGCTGGTTACTAGGGATACTATACTGTAAGACACAGTCTCTATTCTCAGGGGCTCACAGCACAGAGGGAACAATGGGGACCCTGCAAGCCAATCCCTGTGATTTTGGTGTCATAATATTACATACTGGAACAGAGTGCCAAGAGTACAAAGCTGTTCTCTCTGTCTGGGTTGAGGAAGGTCCAGGAAGGCTTCGCATAGGAACAAGCCTTCAAGATGAGTCTTGATGGGTAAATGGGCATTTGCTAGGCATTTAAGGCAGGAAGAATAATACAAATAAAAAGCATTATCCTGTACTTCCTTTTTCTCAACTCTGAAATCTTCATTGACAAAATACTTTATATGGAAAGTATTTTTTAAAAAATGTTTAATTTTAGCTTTATAAATATGCCCCATCCTATGCTCTGTTTGATGCAAGGTTAGCTATGATTTACCTTTGACTCATACTAGCATCCCTTCCCCCCAAGACCTTAAAGTTTCCTTTTCCTTTCCAGAAAAGTGGTGAAATAAGGCAAATGGAGTTTTAAAATGTGTATATTCTTTCTTTTCTTCTTTCAGATGTGTGGCCAGGAAGTTCTTGTATTTGTGGATTCGAAAAACTTTTGGAAGAGTATTTCCCTCTAAAGCCAGGTAGTATTGGCTCAGAACACCAAAATTCTGCTGAGTCCATTTGGGTTTTTACTTATATTAAAGCCCATATGTAACCGTTGTTATGGCATGTGTAACGTTCCTTCTCTGCCCCTCCTCCAGCCTTTACAAGGCATGTAATAAAATGATGATTTAACACATATTAATTTGACCAAATGAGTATATGAATGAATCATAAAGTAAGCCAGGAGAGCTGATAGCTTCTGGAAAAAAAAGTATTTGTCCAGAAGTTAATGCTCTTTAAGGGCACTGGCAAGATGGACAGATTGACTCTAGGGGAAAAGTTAACACCAATTGGAATGAAATTTTAATTGAGGGAAAGTCCCTCTTCCATAGCTTCACTATATAAGCTACCACTCACTGCTTTGGGTTTCCGTTAAGGCAGTGTTAACTGCAGTGCCAAGAATGGACCACCAGGGGGAGCCACAGTGGTCCTGGACACAGAGCAGGGCCTTCCTGTTCTGATTGCCTTTGTGTCCAGTGAAGCCCATCTCAGTTGCAGGTGTACTTAATTCACCTGTGCTTTCCCTTCTAATCCTGCACCTAGTCTTAGTCCTTGTCCTTCACTGTGTTGGCAGCTCTTTAATACCCTCAAATAATTTATTTTTGTCCTACTTTTCAGAGAATTGATTTGAATTACCTAGTTTGACATTATTATTAATAGAAGTCTCTTGTTTTTGTTATTTTTATATTCAGTTGAGTATTATTATGTTTATTTTTTCTCCTGTTAACTTAGAAGTTATATACTTTTTTTTTTCTTTAGCGAGAGAGGTGGGGGGGACAGACAGACAGAGACAAAGACAGGAAGGGAGAGAGATGAGAAGCATCAACTTGTACTTGCGGCACTTTTAGTTGTTCATTGGTTGCTTCTCAAATGTCCCTTGACCGTGGGGCTGTAGCTGAGCCAGTGACCCCTTGTTCAAACCAGCGACCTTGGGCTTTAAGCCAGCGATCTTTGGGCTCAAGCCAGTGACCATGCTGTCATGTCTGTGATCCCTCACTCAAGCTGGCTACCCTACGCTCAAGCTGCTAACCCTGTGCTCAAGCTGGTGAGCCTGCATTCAAGCTGGTAACCTCAGGGTTTTGAACCTGGGTCCTTAATGTCCCAGTCGACGCTGTATCCACTATGCCACTACCTGGTCAGACCTTTTTCATTTTCTTTAAAAAAGAGTTTATTTATTGATTTTACAGAGAGAGGAGAGGGGGTGGAGTAAAAAGTATCTACTCATAGTTACTTTACTTTAGTTGTTCATTACTTGCTTGTTGCACATACCTTGATGGGGCAAGCCCAGGGTTTCAAAATGGTGACCTCAGAGTTCTAGGCCAGTGCTCTATCCACTGCGCTACTACAGGCCTGACTCTTTCACTTTTTTTTTAAGAACCTCCCTAAAGAATATAATATAGCCTGACCTGTGGTGGCACAGTGGATAAAGCGTCGACCTGGAAATGCTGAGGTCGCCAGTTCGAAACCCTGGACTTGCCTGGTCAAGGCACATATGGGAGTTGATGCTTCCTGCTCCTCCCCCCTTCTCTCTCTCTGTCTCTCTCTCTCTTCTCTCTCTCTCTCCCTCTCTCTCCTTTCTAAAATGAATAAATAAATAAAAAATTAAAAAATATATATATAGTAGCCCCCGTAATCTGTGGTTTCACTTTCTGCAGTTTCAGTTACCTGTAGTCAACCTCAATCCAAAAATATTAAATGGAAAATTCCAGAGATACATAATTTATAAATTTTAATTTGCACTCCATTCTAAGTAGCGTGATGAAACCTCTCACTTTCCCACCCTGTCCCCCCAGAAAGTGAATCATCCCTTTGCCTAGAGTATCCATGTGATATACGTTGTCAGTCACTCAGTGACCATCTCAATGATCAGATCAACTGTTGTGGTATCACAGTGCTAGTGTTCAGGTAACCCTTATTTTACTTAAATAATGGCCTCAAAGTGTAAGGGTAGTGATGCTGGCAATTTGGATAAGACAAACAGAAGCCATAAAGTGCTTCCTTTAAGTGAAAAGGTGAATTATCTTGACTTAAAGGGAAAAAAAGTATGCTGAGGTTGCTGAGATGTACAGTAAGAATGAATCTTCTAACCATGAACTTGTGAAGAAGAAGAAATTTGCACTGGTTTACTGAGAGTTAGAGACCACATTCCCATAACTTTTGTGACATTCCTTACATGCCGCCTTCATTGCTCCTTTTTTTCTGTACAAATGTTAATCCTGTGCAGGTCTTTTGGCCGTGAGTGGTTTGTCCACAGCTGCTTGCATTCTGGATTCATGGGGATATCCTGTCACCTAGTTTTGTTATAATTGATACTAGTTTTTGGTTTTGCTACACGGCTGCTCTCTGTGTGTTTCGTGGGGATTCGGATATTGAAAAACATTGCCGCCTCCACCATCTTCAAGTCTTTTTCCTACTCAATTTTATTTCACTTGACCCATATTTAACTGAAAATCTCTTTTAGAATAATAGTTATTTATATTCCAAGTGTTTGGGAAATGCAGATTTTATCAGTTGGGAATGCATTTGACTCTTAAGAAAGTCTGGCAGTGGTTTAAACAAATTGGGATTTGCTTTTTTTCAGAAGCGGTGTGGAGGTTGGTGTTGGTTCAGCAGTTTAGTGATGCCATCAAAGACAGGCTTCTAGTACCTTTCTAGTTCACCATCCTTAGCATATTAGTCTTTGTGCTCAGAGATGATGCTGCATAATTGCAAGATGACTGTTCTAGCTTTACATGGAAAGGAGGGGGAAGAGGATATCAGTCCCATCTGTCTCTTTATCGGGAAAGCGGAACATTCCTAGAAACCGCCAGCTGCATTCTGCTTCTGCCTCTGCCTCATTGGCCAGAGCTACGTCACTGGCCACCTTTTGATGCAGAGGAGGCTGGGAAAAACCTTTCCAACCTCTGTATTGGATGCCCATGAGGAAGCAGAGTCTTGGCAGTGGGTGTTGGGTTAGCCATTGACTGATGTTTGCCACACTGCTTTACTTTCTCTTTTTACTTTTTTTGTTCTTCAGTGGTGGCCAGGTATAGGAGAAAGAATACTGGACTAGGGTTTAGGAGACCTGAGTTTTGGTTCTAACCCAAAAAGCTAATTCTTTGATTTGGGGATAATTTGTGACTCTGGGCCTCAGTTTCTCAAATTATAAAATGTGAGAGTGAGCACTGACTAGGCAGTGGCACAGTGGATAGAGCATCGGACTGGGATGTGGAGGACCCAGGTTCAAAACCTCAAGGTCACCAGCTTGAGCGCAGGTTCATCCAGCTTGAGCATGAGTTCACCAGCTTGAGTGTGGAGTCACTGGCTTGAACGTGGGATCATAGACATGACCCCATGATCGCTGGCTTGAGCCCCCCCCAAAAGTCATTGGCTTGAAGCACAAGGTCACTGGCATGAGCACAAGGTTGCTGGCTTGAGCAGGGGGTCACTTGCTCTGCTGCAGCCCCCCGGTCAAGGCACATATGAGAAAGCAATCAATAAACAACTAAGGTGCTGCAGTAAAGAATTGATGCTTCTCATCTCTCTTCCTTCCTGTCTGCTGTCTGTCCCTATGTGTCCCTCTCTCTATCTCTCTTTCTGACTCTGTCACAGCACACACAAAAAAATAAAAATGAAATGTGAGAGTGAGCATATTTGTTCTTTAACCATTTACCAGAATTAGAGAGTTCTGATACTGTGTTTCCATTGATAGAAATTTGTGATGGGATAGTGGTTCTCAACTTGATTTCTTTCTTTTTTTTTTTTTTTTAATTAAAAGGGTTGTTTGTTACTTTTCAGGAAAGTTGGACATACTGATTTTACTTTTTAAATTACTTATCTTTTACTTTTAGGATTATTATAGGAAATAACATCAGAAACTGTAGAATATTGTCTTTATGTGTTTGGAGAATGTTTTAACTTTTATAAATTGGAATTGTTTTATCATTAATAAACTAAACCAAAGTGGCCACTAAGTTAGTAGGGCAAAAATAATACAGTGTATGTCCATGTACAAGGTGAGGTAGTCACCTATTTTTTCTGAAGAGAAGATCTGAACAAAAATTTTTGGACTAATTTGGGAAATAGATAAAGCAGTGTTGTCTGTTTATTATTAATTCGTCAATATTTCTTCCTCATTCTTAGCAAATGACCATATTTCCTGTTTTAGAAGCAGCAAAACAGACCTTTACAAGCTCCCTCCACTGCCAGCATCTTTTTACTACTTCAAGTCCCAGATTTTGTAAATTACATGTTAACTTACAGGTTTTTGTCCAGTATAGATGCAAGTAATTTCTGCCTAATAAAAAAGATAAGTTCAGGGCCTGATCTTTGGTGGCGCAGTGGGTAAAAGTGTCAACCTGGAACGCTGAGGTCGCCAGTTCGAAACCCTGGGCTTGCCTGGTCAAGGCATATATGGGAGTTGATGCTTTCTGCTCCTCCCCCCTTCTCTCTCTCTGTTTCCTCTCTCTAAAAAATGAATAAATCTAAAAAAGAAAGATAAATTCAAATGGTATAATGGCATATTGTTGTGGTATATTGTCCTATATGACATTAACCAAACAATACTACCAAGTTTTTTCTAATATTCCTTTATTAAATTGCCTATAAATACTTAGTTCCTCAAATGCTCTTTGGACCAGACCTACCACCTTACTGGTTCTCTCATTAATTAATAAGTAGAATAAAATATTTGATACATTTTTTTTTTCTTTTGTATTTTTCTGAAGCTGGAAACGGGGAGAGACAGTCAGACAGACTCCCGCATGCGCCTGACCGGGATCCACCTGGCACGCCCACCAGGGGGGGACGCTCTGTCCCTCCGGGGCGTCGCTCTGTTGCGACCAGAGCCACTCTAGCGCCTGGGGCAGAGGCCAAGGAGCCATCCCCAGCGCCAGGGCCATCTTCGCTCCAATGGAGCCTCGCTGTGGGAGGGGAAGAGAGAGACAGAGAGGAAGGAGAGGGGGAGGGGTGGAGAGGCAGAGGGGCACCTTTCCTGTGTGCCCTGGCCGGGAATCGAACCCAGGACTTCTGCACGCCAGGCCGTCGCTCTACCACTGAGCCAACCGGCCAGGGCTTGATACATTTTTTTTTAAGACAATTTATTTTATTTTTTATTTATTCATTTTAGAGAGGAGAGGGAGAGACAGAGAGAGAGAGAGAGAGAGAGAGAGGAGACAGAGAGAGAGAAGGGGGGAGGAGCTGGAAGCATCAACTCCCATATGTGCTTTGACCAGGCAAGCCCAGGGTTTCGAACCGGCGACCTCAGCATTTCCAGGTCGACGCTTTATCCACTGCGCCACCACAGGTCAGGCATTGATACATTTTTATCTTTATACAACAGTGGCATTTTTGTTTTTGTAAATAATTTAATAAAGTAAAATTAAAAAAATATGACTACATGGCATTGATTAATTTTACCTGCCTTCTTTTAATGGATATTTGAAGTATTTCTTTTTATTTATGATGGTGACTAATAGTAGGGTGAATTTCCCTATGTAGATCTTTGTGGGCCAGTTTTTTGACACTGTGAGTGGGTGATGAAGAGGTACATGTTAGTAACCTGTAGAACCATGAAAAGAAATTTAAAGTGATTGATAGGACCAGAGTTCCTGAGCTCTGAATCACTTTGACAGGGTCTTGTTAGCTGCAACACAATGTCGCTGCTCTTCTGTTTTCTGTGTTATTACAATTTTCCCCTTTTTATTTTATCTTACTTAGCTTTGTTGTTGTAACTCCCCTGGCCAGATGCTGTTAAGTACTAGAAATACCATTAGATGTTGAGTTATTTTGTAACTTTCACTCACTTGTGTATGTAAATGAGAAGTGAACTACTACTTTTTACTAATCAAAAATATTTTTTAGTCTGGTGAATGAAAAATTGAGAATAATTCTCAACTCACGGTATTTGAAAAGTCAGATTTTTCCATTAACATCTTTAGTTAGTAAGAGCTATAGTATAAAAATGTAAGCCTCATATCTAGTTTAAGTAGCTCTGTGGTTTTTATCTGAAAAATTTAAATATGTCTATTTTTCATCTATTTTGGCGTTATTAAATAACAAGCCACACTTGACTATGAGGAAGCTATCGCAGTATGAAACTGATTTGGGAATAGATATCAGCTCCAGTATCACCATGTATCTCTAATTTGTTTCCTTGTCCTAGGTTTTACTATAAGCAAAGAATACTGCGGAAGGTCTTTGAGGAATGGAAAGAAAAGTGGTGGGTTTTCCATCGGGAATGGAAACTCTGTATTCGAGCCGACTGCCACTACAGGTCAGATTTCATTTATGGTACTTCTAGTTTACCAAAACACATTATCAAATAATTACTTGGCATGTTTATGGTCAAGGAGAGAAAAGTAATGAATCATTCTCTGTTTTTCTTCAAATTCTTTTAGAAGAAGCAAGATCAAAACCCTAAATTAAACCCAAGCACATGTGCACGTGAGCAAGCACACACATGGAGACATTCCTCTAATTCCAGTCACCATATGTGTTGGTTATGCTAGTGATTAGTATAGGTTTTTCTCCTTGATTTTCTTTCATTTTTTATTTTTTATTTTTTTTATTTTTACAGAGACAGAGAGAGGGATAGATAGGGACAGACAGGAATGGAGAGAGATGAGAAGCATCAATCATCAGTTTTTCATTGTGGCACTTTAGTTGTTCATTGATTGCTTTCACATATGTGCCTTGACCGCAGGCCTTCAGCAGACCGAGTAACCCCTTGCTCAAGCCAGTGACCTTGGGTTCAAGCTGGTGAGCTTTGCTCAAACCAGATGATCCCGTGCTCAAGTGAGCCACCGCGAGGTCTCGAACCTGGGTCTTCCACTCCCAGTTCGACGCTCTATCCACTGCGCCACCACCTGGTCAGGGCTCCTTGATTTTCACTACTATATAATTTATAATTCTGAGACTATTCTGTTTTTTAACATGTTGTTTTAATTTATATTGATTATATGGGAAAGCATATGCCCAGTAAATCTAACACATTGTTTGTTTAAAATGGTGTTCACTCTCATTATAATCACTTTTTTTATTGATTTTTTTTTTTTTTGAGATAAAGAGTAAGGGAGGGAGAGAGAAGTAGGGAGAGAATGGGCGAAAGAGAAACACTGATTTGTTGTTCCACTTAATTATGCATTCATTGGTTGGTTCTTGTATGTGCCCTGACTGGGTATCAAACCTACAACCTTGGCATATCGGGGCAATGCTCTAACCAACTAAGCTACCCAGGGAGGGCTATAATCACTTCTTTATTTAGGTTCTTTGGGGTAGGGGTTCTGATTTATATATTTCAGATAAAATAGATATGTTGAATAGTTCTGATAAGCTGGTAGAGTATGAAATCAAATCTTAGGAAATGGAGTAGTGAAAATATGGAGGGACCGATGGTCTGAATGTGTCTAGTGTATGTATTGAGAGGAAAAAAGAAAGAAAAATGTCATTGACTATGTTTTAGTGCAAAGGAGAAGTAATGTTTTATATACTATGGTTATTAAGATGATTAAGATATGACTGTCATTCCAAACATGGCTTTGTGGATGCTGAAGATGAACTTATTCTCGGGAAACTCAAGCCTGCCTTTCTTCAGTGACACTAGAAGGTGTGGAGAACAACACTCCATCAACAACAGTAGGTTTTACTGTGATTGTAGGAAATGAAATTTTAGCTTAGCATGTAGATAAGGCTTTTTTAAATATCAGAAATGTCCATGGAAATTTCTCCTGAGTACAGACCAGGTACCTCAGATTAAGAATTGTTTTGTTTTAAAGAAATGCCATTTGCTATTTTGGCTCCTCAGATACTATTTGTACAACCTGACGTTCCAGACCTGGATGACCTATGTACATCAGCAGCAGGACTTGAGGAACAAGTATGTAAGAGCCAACGATCATGGTAAGGAACGTACATGCATGTTTAAAGAAAATGCCCAGATTGACTTTTCTTTTTCTTATTAATCAAGACCTTCCCTTTTTTCTAAGATAAGTAGTTACTGCTATAAAGTTTTCTATAAGCACTGATTTAACTGCATTTCACAAATTTTAATATTTTGTGATTCTGATCTCATTCAGTAAGAAAATGTTTTCTAATTTACCTTTAGATTTCCTTTTTGACCTAAAGATTTCTTAAAAGTGTGTTTAGTCCTAATATTTTGGATTTTCCAGTATCTTTCTAGTGTTGATTTTCTAGTTTATTTCATTTTGATCAGAGAACAAGACTTAGTATGATTTCAGATCTTTAGATTTGTTAAGGTTTGTTTTATGGGCCAGATAAGACTCTCTTGAGGAATGTGTGTTCTGCTGTCTTCCACTGTTATTTAGTTATAATAAATACAGTTATGTTACAGAATATAAGGAAAAGTTGCTCGGATTTTTAAGATAAAGAGTGGTTTCTGACGTCTGACATTATTTCAGGCTGTGTCCACAGACTCCAAGGAACACCCATTCACTTTTTTTTTTTTTTTTCCCTGAAGCTGGAAACGGGGAGGCAGTCAGACTAACTCCCGCATGTGCCCGACCGGGATCCACCCGGCACGCCCACCAGGGGGCGATGTTCTGCCCCTCTGGGGCGTCGCTCTGTCGCGACCAGAGCCACTCTAGTGGCTGGGGCAGAGGCCAAGGAGCCATCCCCAGTGCCCGGGCCATCCTTTGCTCCAGTGGAGCCTCGGCTGCGGGAGGGGAAGAGAGAGACAGAGAGGAAGGAGGGGGGAGAGGTGGAGAAGCAGATGGGCGCCTCTCCTGTGTGCCCTGGCTGGGAATCGAACCCAGGACTTCCGCACACCAGGCCGATGCTCTACCACCCAGCCAACTGGCCAGGGCCCACCCATTCACTTTCGCACTGTTAAATAAAAAGTCTGCAACTACCTCAAGCATAGATAATCTTATTTACTCTTTGGAAACATACCTTTAAAGGAAGCACCATTTTACAGATAAGGAACTTGTACAAGGTTACTTAGCTAATGACGAGATCAGTATTCAAACCTGGCTTGTCTTATTTGGGAGCTCAAACTAAATCATAGCACCATACTAGTCATTGCTGCCTGGGATGTATTGATTCTTGAGGTCAGGATGGGCTCAAGGAAGCTACATGTCACATTTTTCTTCTTTTTTTGGTGATAGAGACAGAGAGAGGGGGGGACAGATAGGGACAGACGGACAGGAAGGGAGAGAGATGAGAAGCATCAATTCTTCGTTGTGTCCCCTTAGTTGTTTATTGATTGCTTTCTCATACATGCTTTGTCCAGGGGTCTACAGCAGAGTGAGGGACCCCTTGCTCAAGCTAGTGACTTTGGGTTTCAAGCCAGTAACCTTTGGGTTCGAGCCAGTGACCATGGGTTCATGTCTATTATCTCATGCTCAAGCCTAATGAGCCTGTGCTCAAGCTGGTGACCACAGGATTTCGAACCTGGGTCCTTTGCATCCCAGTGTGACACTCGATCCACTGCACCACCGCCTGGTCAGGCTGTTAAGTTTTTCTTTATATTTTTTTAAGTGAGCGGAGGGGACATAGTGAGACAGACTCCCGCATGTGTCCTGACCAGGATCCACCTTGCAGCCCTCGTCTGGGGCCGATGTTCAAATCAACCGAGCTATTTTTAGTGCCTGAGGCTGATGTGCTAAGACCCACTGAGCTCTTCTCAGCACCCTGGCTGATGTTCAAACCAATGCAGCCACTGGCAGTGGGAGAGGCAGAGGGAGAATAGGGGGAGGGTAGGACACAAGCAGATGGTTGCTTCTCTTATGTGCTTAACTGGGAATTGAAATCAGGACATCTGTATGCCAGGCTGATGCTTTGTCTGCTGAGCCAACTGGACAGGGTCTTTCTTCATATTTTGAGTTGACTTGTCAACAACTATAAAAATACAAAGTATAGCTTCAGTCCTACTGACCACAAGTTGGAAAATGTTCTGAAAATGGTTTATTTAATTCTGTTTTCTCCTTTGTATGTTAAAAAGAAAAGAAATTTACTTTACTTTAATAAGCGTCTACGGCTATACCACCCTGAACACGCCCGATCTCATCTGATCTCAGAGGCTAAGCAGGGTCGGGCCTGGTTAGTACTTGGTTCGGAGAAATTTACTTTATTAATGATGACTTTCATAATGAAAATGGAGTTTACCACAGAGGGAAACCTGTTGACCTTTGCACCTTCATATCAAGTAGATTCTCTTTCCTCTAGGATTATTACTGGTCTTTTTCATTCTATTTCCCAAATAGATATAGATAGTATCCTTATCTTTTGTCTTTCTTATGCTACTTTACAATCTTTTCCCCCTTACTTTCCTTTCTTTCAAGTGAGAGGAGAGGAGGCAGAAACAGACTTACACAGGTACCTCAACTGGGATCCACCCAGCAAGCCCCCTGTCAGGCGATGCTCTGCCCATCTGGGCCACTGCTCTGTTGCTTGGCAGCCAAGCTATTTTAGTGCCTAAGGCAAGGTCATGGAACCATCCTCAGTACCCGGGGCCAACTTTGCTCAAATCATTCAAGCCATGGCTGCAGGAGTGGGGGAGAGAGAGATAGGAGGGGGAAGAAGTAGATGGTCCCTTCTCCTGTGTGCCCTGACCAGGAATCAAACCTGGGACAGCTACAAGCCAGGCTGACGCTCTACCATTAAGCCAACCGGCCAGGGCCACAATTATTGTTTCAGACAACAAACTTTATGACAGTTTTTTATTCTTTAAACTTCATATTATGAAAAATTTTAAATCTCTACAAAATTGAAAGATGGAATAATGAACCTCCATATACAGATAACCACCCAGCTTCAACAATTATCAACTCACATCAGTCTCTGTTCTCTGCTTCCTGTGTTATTCACATCACTTCATCTGTAAATGTTGCATAATAAATCTCTAAAAAATAAAGGATTTCTGAATAGTGCAGCATATTGATTTTCCTTTAAATGTTTTGTAAATGTCCCTGGCCAGATAGCTCGGTTGATTAGAGCATTATCCCGAAGCACAAAGGTTGCCAGTTTGCTCCCTTGTCAGGGCACACACAGGAACAGATTGACGTTCCTGTCTCTCTATCCCTACCTCGACCTCCCCTCCACCCCCCCTAAAATAAATAAACATTTTTAAAACTTAAAATGTTTTGTAAATATTATCATTTATATAACCATTCTTCACATGCACTTGCATCTGTATTCATTTTGTAGAGCTTCACAACTTTTCCATTAGGGGGCACTTGAAGGCTGGAAGAATTTAGAAAGTCAAAGAAGGGATAATACTGCTCACAAAAACTAGGGGATATTTTATAGCTTCAAATACATTTGGAAATATCCTCTAATTTTTGTGACCCGTGTCAGTACAGAGAGCCCATGAGTTTTTGTCATAACCCAGACTGATCCATCTCTTTGGTGCTTCTAGATGCAAAGCAAAAGATGCGAGAGGCCTGGAAGTCCTGGTTGATCTATGTGGTTTTCCGAAGGACCAAACTTGAGATGCAGACCACCGCCCTGGAGTTTAGGCGGCGGAGTATTTTGTGGTGAGTGCACTCAGATGCCCTACAGTTTAGCAACTATCATTTTATCTCAGCCTTGGTTTATGTTGCTGGTAAGCAGCATAAAAACCCACCTCAAGACAGTTTTGAACATAACTGGTACCTAATAAATATTTATTGACAACTTGTTCAACTGTAAGATCAGGCTTTTACGTAATCATAGCTAACACAAATTTACTCAACTGTGTTCTAAACACTGTTTGAGTATATGTGTATATCAGTTTTTTAAATATAAAGTGTCTCATTTAATTTTCACCATAAACTGTAAAAATGAGTATTCTTTTTTTTTTGTATTTTTCTGATGTTGGAAATGGGGAGGCAGTCAGACAGACTCCCGCATGCGCCTGATCGGGATCCACCCAGCATACCCACCAGGGGGCGATGCTCTGCCCATCTGGGGTGTTGCTCTGCTGCAATCAGAGCCATTCTAGCGCCTGAGGCAGAGGCCACAGAGCCATCCTCAGCGCCTGGGCCAACATTGCTCCAATGGAGCCTTGGCTGCGGGAGGGGAAGAGAGAGACAAAGAGAAAGGAGAGGGGGAGGGGTGGAGAAGCAGATGGGTGCTTCTCCTGTGTGCCCTGGCCGGGAATCGAACCCGGGACTCCCGCACACCAGGCTGACACTCTGCCACTGAGCTAACCGGCCAGGGCAAAAATGAGTATTCTTATTGTACAGATTAAGAGATACAGCCTTGGGTGGGTGGTTCGGTTGGAGTTCCATTCTGATACACAAAAGTTGTGAATTTGATCTCCATTCAGGGCACATACAGGAACAGATCGGTGTTTTTGTCTCTCTCTCTTCCTTCCTCTCTCTAAAAATCAATAAATAGGCTCTGGCTGGTTGGCTCAGTGGTAGAGCGTCGGCCTGGCGGGCAGGAGTCCCGGGTTCGATTTCTAGCTAGGGCACACAGGAGAAGCGCCCATCTGCTTCTCCACCCCTCCCCCTCTCCTTCCTCTCTGTCTCTCTCTTCCCCTCTCGCAGCCAAGGCTCCATTGGAGCAAAGTTTGCCCGGGCGCTGGGGATGGCTCTGTGGCCTCTGCCTCAGGCGCTAGAATGGCTCTGGTTGCGGCAGAGAGACGCCCCAAGATGGGCAGAGCATCGCCCCCTGGTGGGCGTGCCAGGTGGATCCCGGTTGGGCGTATGTGGGAGTCTGTCTGACTGCCTCCCCGTTTCCAACTTCGGAAAAATACAAAAAAAATAATAATAATAATAATAAAAATCAATAAATAAAATTTTAAAAAAGAGAGAGATAGAAAGTTTTAGAAAGGTTGAGTAACTTGCCCAAGGTCATATAAGTTGTAATTGTCAAAGCTAGGGCTCACCTATATATTTTTCTGATGCCAGAGCCCATGCTCCTAACTGCATCTCATCAGCATTGTCCACACACTGGAAGGAAATGAAGCCAGATGTGTATAATGACGAGCTGCTTTATGAAGGGACTGATTCCACTGTACATTGTTTCTAGCGGTCGTCTGGTGTTCTGAATGAAAACTTAGTTCATATTAAAAACTTAGTTCCTGCCTGACCTGTGGTGGCGCAGTGGATAAAGCCTTGACCTGGAAATGCTGAGGTCGCTGGTTCGGAACCCTGGGCTTGCCTGGTCAAGGCACATATGGGAGTTGATGCTTCCAGCTCCTCCCCCCGTCTCTCTCTCTCTCTGTCTCTCTCTCTCCCTCTCTCTCTCTTTAAAATGAATAAATAAAATAAAAATTAAAAAAACAAAACAAAACTTAGTTCCTGCCTAAAAGAGCCCAGCTCTGGGCCTGACCTGTGGTGGCGCAGTGGATAAAGCCTTGACCTGGAAATGCTGAGGTCGCTGGTTCAAAACCCTGGGCTTGCCTGGTCAAGGCACATATGGGAGTTGATGCTTCCAGCTCCTCCCTCCTTCTCTCTCTTTGTCTCTCTCTCCTCTCCCTCTCTGTCTCTCTCTCCTCTCTAAAAATGAATAAATAAAATTAAAAAAAATTAAAAAAAGAGCCCAGCTCTGTATATAATATAGATAAGACCACAGGCTTCGCAGCTAGACTGAGTTGGTTCAAATCCCTTGTTCCAACCTGTGTTATTGGGTCATTTCATCTCTCTAAGTCTCACTTTTTTTCATCTGTGAAATGGGCATACCATTAAGTATTTTTCAAGGTTGTCACAGGAAATAAGTAAGATAATATCTGTAAGTATTTAGCATAGTATTCAGAACATCAGTGGACATAAAGAATTTATTTAAAATGTATTCAGCGCCCTTTCAGTTTGGGCTTCTGGAGAGATGGCTATGGTGTGGAGTCCTTAGGTGAATGTGGATGGCAGTAAGCTGAAACTAAGGCAAAAACGAGCTGAAGAGATGCCTGACAGCTGAGAGGGAAGTAGTGGAGAAGGAGGCAAAGAGAAGGAGCTCAGTGAGAAACCACTACGCCCTGCCAGTGCTGCTGCCACCACCCACAGCACCGACAGTGATGTGGCTGCTGAGGAGGAAAGCCTGGACCCAAGCCAGGGCTACAAGATCTGCAGCCAACCAGTCCACCAAGTAAAGGTCAGTGGGGAAGATCATACGCCACTTCCCTTCCATGTAGAGGTCTCGCTCACTCACTTCATCCAAGAGTACAGTCACCCACAGCCTGGGGACCCCCTGAGTGACATCACCTTAAGAGTGGCAGGTAGGATCCATACCACAAGAGCTTCTAGGGGAAAGCTCATCTCTGACCTTTATGGAGAGGGAGTCACGTTGCAAGTCATGGCCAATTCCAGGAATTATAAATCAGAAGAAGAATTTACTTATATCAATAACAGACCACGTTGGGGAGACATAATTGTAATTCAGGGGAATCCTGGGAAAACCAAGAAGGGTGAGCTGAACATCATTCCTTGTGAGATCACACTGCCCTGCCTGCATATGTTACCTCATCTTCTTCACTTTGGCCTCAAAGACAAGGAAACATGATATCAGAGATACTTGGACTTAATCCTGAATGACTTTGTAAGACAGAAATTTATCATTCGCTCTAAGATTATATCACATATATAAGAAGTCTCTTGGATGAGTTGAGTTTCCAAGAGATTGAAACATCCATGGTGAACATTATCCTAGGGGAGCTGTGGCCAGGCCTTTTATTACCTGCCACAATGAGCTGGACATCAATTTGTATGTGAAAATTGCTCCAGAACTCAACCATCAGATGCTGGTGTTTGGTGACATTGACTGGCTTTATGAAGTTGGACAGCAGTTCTGGATGAAGGAATTATTTGACTCACAATCCTGAGTTCACCATCTGTGAGTTCTACATGGCTTAGGCAGACTATCACGATCTCATAGAATTACAGAGAAGGTGATTTCAGGGATGGTAAAGCACATTACGGGTGGTTACATGGTCACCTACTGTCCAGATGGCCCAGAAAGCCAACCCTAGGAGAAAATTTAACCCTACTCTTCTAGAAAATCAGTATGGTAGGAGAGTTTGAGAAAGCCCTCGGGGTGAAGCTGCCAGAAACGAACCTCTTAGAAATGAAAGAAACTCGCAGAATTCTCGATGGTATCTGTGTGAAAAAGCTGTTGAATGCCCGCCTTCATGGACCACAGCCAGGCTCCTTGAAAAGCTTGTTGGGGAGTTCCTGGAAGTGACCTTCATCAATCCTAATTCATCTGTGATCATCCACAGATAATGAAACTTTTGGCAACATGGCACTGTTCTAAAGAGGCTCTGTCTGAACACTTTGAGCTTTTTGTCACAAAGAAGGAAATATGCAATGCCTACACCAAGCTGAACGACCCTGTGAAGCAGCGGCAGCTTTTAAAAAAACAGGCCAAGGCCAAGGCTGCTGGTGACGATGAGCCCACGTTCATAGACTAAAATTTATGCACTGCTCTGGAATGCGGGTTGCCCCCCATAGCTGGCCGGGGCATGGGCATCGACCAAGTCACGGTGTTTCTCACGGACTCCAGTAACATCAAGGAAGTACTTCTGTTTCCTGCCATGAAACTTTAAGACAAGGAGGAAAATGTAGCAACTGCTGATAAACTGTAGAGCCCAACAGCAGGCCCTTCTGTCTGTAAAATAATAATTGCAAGTCATGTAACTCACGTATCTTTGCACTTCTGCAAAGATCAAGGACTGCACGGGAATTCTTGTATGTTGCTCTCCATTTGACTAGCACAGTTCAGTCACCAGAGAGAGAAAGGAATTAGGAATTCCTCTTTTACTCCTTGTTACCGAATAAACCATTTATCTCTTTAAAAGAGTAATAAAATTTATTCAGAAAATATTTTAAAATTCTTAATAAGTATGCAATTCTACTAGAGACTATTGGGGATAGTTTTATATATTTTTATTTACTCAATGTGTATTTATTGAAGGCTTAAGAAAATATTTTTGGTAAACTGTTGGGTGCTGGGGCTGCATTCAGGGAACTTATAATTCCCTAAATGCTTAAAAAGATAATGCAAGATAGCTTGGGATTTTGAAGTGAGTGGTGCAGCTAGCGTGGCCTAAGGTAGGAGGAGGAGATTTTGGTGGGTTAGAGCGACCAGACAAATTGAGTGTTTCTGTAAGGCAGAGATTGTCAACCCTCATATCCTCGTGATTGTTTTCCTACAACAAATTAGAAAATAAGCAGAAAAGCAACTAAGACTGGAGTGGAACCTGGCCAGGACAGTAGGAAAGGAAGGGGTCCATCAGGACTGGAATCTAAAAGCTGCTTCTTTTGCAAGTTATTCTGTAAACCTTCCTGATTTTTTAAATGTTGACAATAATTTATATATTATAAAAATTCATGTAGGCCATACAGAGCATGTCTGTAGTGACTAGGCTGGATCTGACCTTAGGAACCATCAGTTTCCAACCCTTAATTGGCAGCTTTAGGACTGTTTCTTTCTTTTTTTTTTTTTTTAAATTTTATTTTATTTATTCATTTTAGAGAAGAGAGAGAGAGGGGAGAGAGAGAGAGAGAGATGGGGGAGGAGCTGGAAGCATCAACTCCCATATGTGCCTTGACCAGGCAAGCCCAGGGTTTCGAACCGGCGACTTCAGCATTTCCAGGTCGACGCTTTATCCACTGCGCCACCACAGGTCAGGCAGTACTGTTTCTTGATTGAGTTTTTTAGCAGTGGCTCTAACAGGTACCAATCTAGAGATGACACCATGAAGGAGAAGAAGTAGGGCTGAGAGTCTGAGGTCCAGTCCTCACTACCCTTCTCTTTTCTGTGTTTTTTTCTGACTGGTTCCATCTTAAATTTGCTCTTTGACAGGGTGTGGTGGCGTGAGTGGAGGCAGAAGCTGGAACAGGTCCGTGTGGGACGTGCTCTCTATGCCTCAGCTGTGAAGCACAGGGCCCTGAGCCTCCAGCTACAGGTGAGTCCAGCAGACTTTAGTTTTGTGTCCTCTGTCCATGTTGTGAGACCCACAGCATAAAGGGTGTGTCATTATGCTGCTGCCTCTCTGATGGGCTCTTCTCACAGCTCAGGGGACTGAGGGAAGGAGGCAGACAGAAGCAACATGGAGGGCTGAGTTCTCCAACAGACAAGAGTTTGCTGTTAGGAATATGCTAGACATGATTACCAGTGGTTTTCAGAAAGTGCCTGCTAATTGTGTAACTGGAAAGGGATTTGTGAATCAGTTATAAATATGTTAAAGAAACAGCGGTATGATTTTATTTCCTCATTATTGTTTTCTTATGTTAAATTAAAAAATAATGAGGGCAGAAAAGAAACTAAGCCTGACTGGGTGGTGGCTCAGTGGATAGAGCGTTGGACTGGGATGCAGAGGACCCAGGTTCAAGATCCGAGGTCTCCAGCTTGAGCACGAGCTCATCTGGCTTGAGCAAAGCTCACCAACTTGGACTCAAAGTCACTGGCTTGAGCAAGGGGTTACTCAGTCTGCTGAAGGCCCGCGGTCAAGGCACATATGAGAAAGCAATCAATGAACAACTAAACCAGCGGTTCTCAACCTGTGGGTTGCTACCCCAGCGGGGTCGCCTAAAGCCATCGGAAAATACATAATGCATATCAGGTATTTACATTCCGAATCATAACTGTAGCAAAATTACAGTTATGAAATAGCCACCAAAATTATTTTTTTGTTTGGGGTCATCGCAACATGAGGAACTGTATTGCGGGGTCACTGCATTAGAAAGGTTGAGAACCACTGAACTAAACTAAAGTGTCGCAACGAAAAACTGATTATTGATGCTTCTCATCTCTCTCTGTTCCTGTCTGTCTGTCCCTATCTATCCCTCTCTCTGTCTGTAAAAAAAAAGAAAAAAAAAAGAAAAGAAACTAAGACTGAAACATGGCTTCTTTTTTCATAAACTTTTGCTTAACTTAGAGGTTTCTTCTGGGAACGTCACTAGCTTTTAGTCAGTATAAAGGCCTAACGTCTGTATCAAAACTATGCTGTGGTGAAGCTTTCTTATGGCTTTTGATAGACTCTCTGAATTTTGGTCACTTTTTTGTGTCTGTAGGACCACCAAGTCATTTATCGAGAAAGAACAGGGAAGAGAAAAAAAGACATTTCTACTACTACGTAGATATTACGTAGAAGTAATATCTTTCTAATCTGACATTTTGCATCGTTCATGCAAATATATGTGGTATATGGAGATCATATGCAAATAGCACATACATTCATATATACCAGAAGTCAGGAAACTGGCCCACAGGTTATATTTGGCCTGCTGCCTATTGAAAATAAAGGTATATTGGGGCACAGTTAATACCTATTCATTCATTCATGTATTGTCTAAGGCTGCTTCAGGCTACAGAGGCCAAGTTGAGTAGTTGTACATGTGGCCTGCAAAGCCCAAACTGTTTATTATCTGACCCTTTAAGAAAAAGTTTACTGACCTTTCAACTCACAAGGCCTTTTGAGGTAATAGCAAGGATCCAGGGATCTTGCCAGTAATAATAACAGTACCAACCACAGCAGCTGCAGCAGCAATAACACTCATTGTGGTCGTACTTGTGTTAGATGCTAAGTGCTTTACAAGCATTATCTCAGTTAATTTTCTTTTTTAAAAATATAACTATTGCTCTGAGTTGATAGCTCAGTTGGTTAGATATGCAAAGGTTGCCAGTTTGATCTCTGGTCAGGGCACATACAGAAACAGATCATTGTTTCTGTCTCCCTCTTTTTCTCTCAAAAATCAGTGTGTGTGTGTGTGTGTATTTATTTCTTTAAATTTTATTATTTTTATTCAGTGAGAGGAGGGGAGGCAGAGACAGACTCCCACATGTGCCCTGACTGGGATCCACCAGGCAAACCCACTATGGGGCAATGCTCTGCCCATCTGAGGTATTGCTCTGTTGCTCCGTTACTCAGCAACCGAGCACTTCTTAGTGCCTGAGGCGGAGGCCATGGAGCCATCCTCAGTGCCTGGGGCCAACTCGCATTGTAGTTTTTTGTTTGTTTTTTTACAGAGACAGAGAGAGAGAGTCAGAGAGAGGGATAGACAGGGACAGACAGACAGGAACAGAGAGAGATGAGAAGCATCAAACATTAGTTTTTCGTTGCGACACCTTAGTTGTTTATTGACTGCTTTCTCATATGTGCCCTGACCGTGGGCCTTTAGCAGACCGAGTAACCCCTTGCTCGAGCCAGTGACCTTGGGTCCAACCTGGTGAGCTTTTTGCTCAAACCAGATGAGCCTGTGCTCAAGCTGGCGGCCTCGGGGTCTCGAACCTGGGTCCTCTGCATCCCAGTCCGACGCTCTAAACACTGTACCACCGCCTGGTCAGGCCACATTGTAGATATTGACAACTATGTTGGATCTTGCAGTTTAGCCATCTTGGTTCTGAATTAAGTAAAGAAAGAATTCAGAGCAGGAACTCTAGTTCAAGAAGTTTATTTAACATGCAAAATAAAGTACATTCAAAGAGAAGATTCAAGTGGGCTGCTCAGAGAACTGCCTTGGCCTTTTAGAGAGAAAGTCTCAAAGGCAGAAGAAGTGAGCTAGCTGGGCTTTGTGGGCTCAGGAAACAAGTTACAGAGGCAACAGAAAGGCTCTTAGAGCTTAGGAGAAAGAGAGCAAAGAGCCATTCCTGAAGAAAGAAGTCGCGGGTATGCACTGGAGAGAGAGTATGCGTGTCGGGGTCCTTTGTCTTAAGGGTTTTTATTTTTTTTTCAAAAGGCAGAGATTTTAAGGAGACTCGGGATGATCTCAACAGAATATTTAGCGCTTTCCAGATATGTCCTTTAATATGCTGATGCATCAAAATGAATGTATTGTGTCATGGTGGTGGTCTCTTCTGATTGGTTGGTGTTAGGGTAGGGGATCATTGGTCATTGCACCTGGTCCTGATGCCAGCCATGGCATTGCTTCGTCTGGTTTTTCTGCTTTCTGGGCCTGGAACGATCTCTCTGGTCAGTAGACCTAAGGCTTTGTTCCTAAGATTATTTGATGCTGATCAGAATCTCATTGTCTTGAGGGCTTAATGGTTAAAGGGAGGGGTCATACAAGGGAGAAGGAGACAGGTGAGTTAGGGTGCTGGATGAGGCCAGTATAAAACAGCTTTCTGTCTCCCTTTCCCCATTCCATTTGCCAAGGAATTTTCCTAGCTTCTTACTATCCTGCCTCGTAATCACCATATTATATATCTTGAATAAACAAGTTGTAATAAATGCCTATACATAATTTGAGTCAGTATATGAATAGGCTTTGCACAATACCTGGCAACCAGTAAGTACTCAAAAAATTAGCAACTAGGAGTATACTCAAGTTCTATATTGCCAGCTAGAGAAAAACGAAAGAGGTTTGTGCAGAGGCTGTGGAGGTATGAGGAGGAACACAGAAAAGGGCTTGAAAGACTCAGAGTTGCTGTGAGACTCAGAGGAACCCTGACTTTGCTAGAGCAGGGATCAGCAAATGTTTTCAATAAAAATATTGTCTATTTTTCTTTACTCTTTTTTATTAGAATCAACTTGCCAAGTTCCACAATGAAGTATACTAGGATTTTTTTATAATACACTGACTTTTACATTAGATTAGGGAAAACTATCATATATATGAAGTATGTGGGGGTAGGGGTGAGGTGAGGATGGGACGAGGGAGTCTTGTGGGACTGGACCCTTAACCTGTAGAATCTGATAGTGTCTCTGGGTAGATACTGTCAGAATTGAGTTGAAGGAGGTAGAGTGTAGGGCTTTGCAGGCTGTGCCCATTAAAGACTTTAGCTCTTATTCCAGGGGAGGTGGGAAGCTGTTGGCTTTGAGCAGAGTGATGTGATCATACTACCTCTTAATAGGATCCCTCTGGTTCATTATGTGCTGCTTTTTGAGTAAGAAAGAGAGGGAGACATATTAGAGAGTGTGTATTTGCTTATATTTTCAAGAAAAATAATGAAACCCCCCCCCCAAACTAACAGAAAGTGGTTGTTTATAGAGGGAGGGAGGAAGGGAGGGAACAATGGTGCAACAAAGTACTTTTGTGACTTACTTTGTTATATATATGTGTATATTTTTGTGACAGAGACAGAGAAGGACAGACAGGAGGGGAGAGAGATGAGAAGCATCAGTTCTTCGCTGCAGCTCCTTAGTTGCTTATTGATTGCTTTCTCATATGTGCTATGATGGGGGGTGGGGTTACAGCAGAGTGAATGATTCCTTGCTTAAGCCAGTGACCTTTGGGCTCAAGCCAGTGACCTTTGGGCTCAAGCCAGCGACCATGAGGTCATGTCTATGATCCCACACTCAAGCCAGTGACCCTGTGCTCAAGCTGGTGTACTTGCACTCAAGCAGGATGAGCCCGTTCTTAAGCTGCCGACCTTGGGGTTTTGACCCTGGGTTCCTCTGTGTCCCAGTCCAAAGCTCTATCCACTGCACCACTGCCTGGTCAAGGCCATTTTTAACTTTGAAACCATGTAGATATTTTATAATTAAA
The DNA here is from genome assembly GCF_036850995.1 of Saccopteryx leptura. Classification (NCBI taxonomy): domain Eukaryota; kingdom Metazoa; phylum Chordata; class Mammalia; order Chiroptera; family Emballonuridae; genus Saccopteryx; species Saccopteryx leptura. The sequence continues at coordinate 230,481,161 of NC_089504.1, read as the reverse complement.
AAAAAAAGTAAATCAAAAAGGAGGAAAATCCCTAGGGTTTTAAAATACACTAAAGCAAACATATCAACTTTGTAGCAGTGACTACACAGAGAAAATAATTACTTCAAGTAACTTTAAAATACAGTATTTTGCTAGTTCTTCCCTAGTAGGATATAATTTAAGGACACAGAGAACTGCCTAGAAATCTAAAACTGTATTCAGTTGTCTTTTGTTAGTAGCATGTTTGGAATTATGTTGAAATAATTATAGCTGGTTTATAAGATAAAGCAAATAACTGGCAGTATCATTAGGAATCACAATATTCAGGGTAAAGAAAAAGATTACAGTTATAAAATCAAAGAAATTAAATGCACTATAATCTGAAACTGGAAATGTAAATATTAATAGGACTCAAAAAACTATTTCTTTCTTTCCTTTTTTTTTGTATTTTTCTGAAGTGAGAAGCAGGGAGGCAGAGAGACAGACTCCTGCATGCGCCTGACCAGGATCTAACTGGAAAGCCCACTAGGGGGCGATGCTTTGCCTATCTGGTGTAGCTCCGTTGCAGCCAGAGCCATTCTAGCCCCGAGGTGGAAGCCATGGAGCCGTTCTCAGCACCTGGGCCAACTTTGCTCCAGTGGAGCCTTGGCTGCAGGAGGGGAAGAGAGAGACAGAGAGAAAGTAGAGGGGGAAGAATGGAGAAGCAGATTGAACCTGGGACTTCCACATACCGGGCCAATGCTCTACCACTGAGCCAACCAGCCCAGGCCTAAAAAATCTGTTTCTGACTCTATTTGCTGGTAACACTTAGAAGGAGTGGCAATAATACAGTATTTGGCATCTCCAGAGCCCAAGTTGTGGCCTCTGCTATTTCCCACTAAAAGGAACTGAGGGGTTTTTTTTTGGAATTTTTTTGAAGTGAGAAGCAGGGAGACAGACAGACAGACTCTTGCATGTGCCCAACTGAGATTCACCCGGTATGCCCACCAGGGGGCATTGCTTTGTTGCAGCAGGAGCCATTCTAGCACCTGAGGTGGAGGCCATGGAGCCATCCTCAGCGCCCGGGCCAACTCTGCTCCAATGGAGCCTTGGCTGCAGGAGGGGAAGAGAGAGACAGAGATAAAGGAGGGGGAAAGGTAGAGATGTAGATGGGCGTCTCTCCTATGTGCCCTGGCCGGGAATCGAACCCGGGACTTCCACATGCTGGGCCGATGCTCTTACCGCTCAGCCAAGGGCTAGGGCCAGGACTGAGTTTTTTTTGTTTGTTTTAAGAAATGGCTGATTCGCCTGACCAGGCGGTGGCGCAGTGGATGGAGCGTTGGACTGGGATGCGGAGGACCCAGGTTCGAGACCCCGAGGTTGCCAGCTTGAGCGCGGGCTCATCTGGTTTGAGCAAAAGCTCACCAGCTTGAACCCAAGGTCGTTGGCTCGAGGAAGGGGTTACTTGGTTTGCTGTAGCCCCACAGTCAAGGCCCATATGAGAAAGCATTCAATGAACAACTAAGGTGTCACAACGAAAAACTAATGATTGATGCTTCTCGTCTCTCTCCGTTCCTGTCTGTCTGTCCCTGTCTGTCCCTCCCTCTGACTCTCTCTCTGTCTCTGTAAAAAAAAAAAAGAAAAAAGAAATGGCTGATTCCAGGTCTAGAGCTGGAAATAGACATCACAAGCCTAGAGCAGTGATTTTCAACCTTTTCCATCTCATGGCACACATAAACTAATTACTAAAATTTTTTTTTTTAATTATTTTTATTTATTTATTCATTTTAGAAGAGAGAGAGAGAGAGAGAGGGAGAGAAGGGGGAGGAGCAGGAAGCCTCAACTCCCACATGTGCCCTGACCAGGCAAGCCCAGGGCTCCGAACCGGCAACCTCAGCATTTCCAGGTCGAGCGAGGCTTCATCCACTGTGCCACCACAGGTCAGGCAATTACTAAAATTCTATGGCACACCGAAAAATATATTTTTGCTGATCTGATGAAAGAAATAGGTATAATTTTGGTTGATTTACAAAAAAATACTTGTAATAGTAATTACCTACCTGTTTTACTCCAGAGTGACTTGTATATAAGGATTTCTGGTACCAAAAATTAACTAATCAGATGCAACTTTATTATGCAATGTGACCAATAAGATGCAACTCTGTTATATGACATATATTTATGGTTCAAGACAGGGCATTCACACTGGATCGCTATTGTTGTGTTGGCTGTTGTTATTTTTTAAAAATCTGACGGTCTAGGCCCTGGCCAGGTGGCTCACTGGTAGAGCGTCGGCCCAGCGTGTGGAAGTACTGGGTTTGATTTCTGGCCAGGGCACATAGGAGAAGCACTCATCCTTCTCCACCCTTCCCCCTCTACTTTCTCTCTAGCTCTCTCGTCCCCTCTCGCAGCCAAGGCCCCATTGGAGCAGAGTTGGCCTGGGTACTGAGGATGACTCCATGGCCTCTGCCTCAGGCACAAGAATGGCTCCAGTTATAATGGAACAATGCCCCATATGGGCAGAGCTTCACCCCCTAGTGGGCTTGTCAGGTGGTTGCAGGAGTCTCTCTGCCTCCCTGCTTCTCACTTCAGAAAAATACCAAAAAAAAAAAAAAATTTAACTATCTAAAGGGAAAGAGGTGAGTGTCCTTGAGTAAATAGTCAGGTATTGCATGTATTAAAAATTCTTGCAGGCCGTGGCCAGTTGACTCAGCGGTAGAGCATTGGCCCAGCGTGTGGAAGTCCTGGGTTCGATTCCCTGCTAAGGCACACAGTAGAAGCACCCATCTGCTTCTCCACCCTTCCTCCTCTCCTTTCTCTCTAATTCTCTTCCCCTCCCGCAGCCAAGGCGCCACTGGAGCAAAGTTGGCCCAGGTGCTGAGGATAGCTCCATGGCCTCCACCTCAGGTGCTAAAATGGCTCCCGTTGCAATGGAGCAATATCCCAGATGGGCAGAGTATCGCCCCCTGGTGGGCAAGCCGGGTGGATCCTGGTCGGGCGCATGCGGGAGTCTGTCTGACTGCCTCCCCGCTTCTAACTTTGGGAAAAAACAAACAAAAAAAGATAAAATAATTCTTCTTGCAGCACACTCGTTGAAAAACACTGGCCTGGGATAATGTGCTGGAAACTGAGGAAATTAATGAAAGTTAATGGGATTGTGTCAGGACCTCATAGACTTAAGTCAGAACAATTTGAGCATCAAAAAGAATGTCTTCAGTGGATTAAAAACACGTCAAATGTATAAAAACTCATGCCATTCATAATGAGAAATAAACAGGAACTCAGTGGTCATAATTTGAGTTGTAGGGCATTAACTCAATTCTTTGAAAATTAATGAAGGTAAAAATCAAGCATTTATCTTGCCTTTCTGGTACAAACTAATCTCTGAGAAAACAAGTTTAATGAGAGAGTAGTCTTCTTTATATTGATACATAGAATTCCAGTTAATAAATGCAGGAGCACTAGAATTAGAAAATCGTTGTTGCCATGCATAATGAGAAAATGGACTAGGCAGCAGTCACCTGGTGAAAGGACGATGGGGAAATGTAATGGAGGGATTGGATTGATGTCATCTGAAGCCACTGAACAACCTTTGTGCTGGTAAAGGTATGACAGCCAGGCATGATGTGTCTCATGATACTGTGCAATGGGAAATACCAAGCACCACCTGAGAATTTTTCTTGTCTGAAAGTTTTTTTGTTTTTTTTAAGCCATAAGAGGGAAGATAGTGAGACAGCCTCCTGCATGTGCCCCGAACAGGACCCACCAGCAACCCCTGTCTGGGGCTGATGCTCAAATCAACTGAGCTATCCTCAGCGCCTGAGGCCATCTGAGCCACTGGTTGTGAGAGGAAAAAAGAGAGAGAAGGGGAAGAGAAGCAGGTGGTCACTTCTCATGTGATCCCTGACCAGGGATCAAACCTGGAACATCCACATGCTGGGCCGACACTCTTATCTACTGAGCCAACTGGCCAGGGCCTTTGTCTGCAAGTTTGAACATGACTCCAACCAAGCCTAATCTGAATCTTTTTTTTTTTTTTTTTTTTTTATTTATTTATTCATTTTAGAGAGGAGAGGCAGAGAGGAGAGAGAGACAGAGAGAGAGAAGGGGGGAGGAGCTGGAAGCATCAACTCCCATATGTGCCTTGACCAGGCAAGCCCAGGGTTTCGAACCGGCGACCTCAGCATTTCCAGGTCGACGCTTTATCTACTGCGCCACCACAGGTCAGGCCTAATCTGAATCTTAATGATCGGTTCATGGGAAATACAGGGACCAGAGGAATGAGTTTAAAGGCACCTTGAGGAGATAGCCAAATCTAAAATGCAAAACATTTTATAGGGTAAATGACCTGGTTTCTCTAACAGTTGGTGGCATGAAAGAGAAAAAAAAGGCAGGGAGGGAAATTGCATATAAAATGAAGAGATTTAAGTGACATAGCAACCAGAACAAATGAGAAGGGACCACTGTGGCTGTTGTATTAAAAATAGACCAAAGGCCCTGGCTGGTTGGCTCAGCGGTAGAGCGTCGGCCTGGCGTGCGGGGGCCCTGGGTTCGATTCCCGGCCAGGGCACATAGGAGAAGCGCCCATTTGCTTTTCCACCCCCCCCCTTCCTCTCTGTCTCTCTCTTCCCTTCCCGCAGCCAAGGCTCCATTGGAGCAAAGATGGCCCGGGCGCTGGGGATGGCTCCTTGGCCTCTGCCCCAGGCGCTAGAGTGGCTCTGGTCGCGGCAGAGTGACGCCCCGGAGGGGCAGAGCATCGCCCCCTGGTGGACAGAGCTTCGCCCCTGGTGGGCATGCCGGGTGGATCCCGGTCGGGCGCATGCGGGAGTCTGACTGTCTCTCCCCGTTTCCAGCTTCAGAAAAATACAAAAAATAAAAAAAATAAAAAATAATAATAATAAATAAATAAATAAATAAATAAATAAATAAAAATAGACCAAAGAGGATCAAAGATAAAAGCAGGGAAAACAAGCTATTATCAAATTCCAGGTGAGAGTTTTGAACAAAGATGATATCAAGTTGGTATTAGATTCTGGATATGTTTTGAAGGTATTGCCAACAGGGTTTGTTAGGGGGTAGAAAAGATGTGAACTTTCAGAGAGTCCAAGATGACTCTCAGGTTTTTTTAATTTATTTTTTATTCATTTTTAGAGAGGAGAGAGAGACAGAGAGGAGAGAGAGACACAGAGAGAGAGAGAGAGGAGAGAGAGACGGGGGATGGGAGGAGCTGGAAGCATCAACTCCCATATGTGCCTTGACCAGGCAAGCCCAGGGTTTCGAAACGGCGACCTCAGCATTTCCAGGTTAACGCTTTATCCACTGCGCCACCACAGGTCAGGCCACTCTCAGGTTTTTGGCCTAAGTAACTGAACAGTAGAGTTGTTGTTTATTGAAATGGTGCAGATGGAAGGGGGAAGCAGGTTTGTGGGGAAAGATTAGGAAGAGCAACGTTCTCAGCTCCATGTCTTCAGCCTGGTAGACCTTTTGAATATCTTCTAGAGATGAATGTCAGGAGGGCAGTTGGATATATATGTGGAGTACTGAGGTCCAGACCTGAGGTGCACATTTGGGATTTCTAGGCACACATGTGGTACTTAAAGGTACGAGAGACTGGATGAAAGCACAAAGGGAGTGAGTAGCTGGTGGAGAGGTTTTAGGACTGAGCTTGTGAGGGGGGTCAGCAACAGGAACAGAGAGACCTGAGAGGTCCTGGGAGCTGGGTGAGGGAAGGTGTGCTTGGCTATGTCAGAGGCTTCTGGAAGTTCAGGGAAGGTAAGAACTGAGATTTGACCCTTGGGTTGAGAAACTTAGAGGTCATTCATTGATTTGATGCACTTGATAAGAGCAGTTGCAGTAAGCCTGATGGGAAGGAGTTCAAGGAAGCCTGCCTGGGAGAAGAGAGATTAGAAAATAGGCAGATTTTTTGAGGAGTTTGAAAAGGAAGGGAAAGAAATCAAGTGTTAGCTGGGTGGCAGAGTGTGGTCTGGAGAGGGGTATTGATTGGTTTGAGAACTACTGATTTATTCCTTGTAAGAAGTATTTTTGTGAAGTATGCCCCTCCCTTTTATTTTTTGGCAAATACCGAGTCACAGAAAAGGTCGATACTGTATATTGCTCTAGTTTAACCATTGTTTACATCGGCCACATTTGCTTTCTCTAAATACAGCAGTGTATTTTCTGAGCCACTTTAAAGTTGCAGATATAAAATTTACACTAAATACTTTAGCTTATTTCCTAAAAATAAGAATGTTTTTCTACATAACCACCATATCGAGTGTCAGGTCCAGGTCCAATGAAGGGTTACCCGTTGCTTTTGGTTGTCATATCCCTAAAGGGATATTTTTTTTGTTGTAGGATGGGAGAAATAATAATACACTCATGCTAATTTTAAAAATCTAGTAGAGAGTGAAAATTGATGATGCAGAAATAGGGGAACCGCCAGAGTGATGAACTTGAGAAGTTAAGAGAAGATAGGATGTGTCTTTAGTGGGAGGAGTGACCTTTGATGGGAGCACAGTTTCCAGAGTAACAAGAGAGAAGGCGGAGCCTGTGGGCAGGTGGGTGGGAAGAGTAGGGAGCTTGAGAAAAGTGTTCTCTTTTTTATTAAAATTTTAAAATATTTTATTGATTTCAGTGAGAGAGGAAGGGATAGAGAGAGAGACAGGAACATCAAGCTGTTCCTGTATGTGCCCTGACTGGGAATCGAACTGGCTACCTTTGTGCTTCAGGACAGTTCTCTAACCAACTGAACTATCTGGCCGGGGCAAGAAAATTCTTTTTTGATTGCTTTTATTTTCTTGGTGAATAGGAAGAATGGTATTCAGCTGAGAGGAAAGAAAGGTGAAGAGGTGTTACAGGTTTAAGAAGGTATGAAATTGCTGTCTGAGACGGTCATCCTCAGTGTAGGACATGCGTATTGCTGAGCACACATGAAGACTTTCCTAAGCTGCGCATTGATGGATAGTCTTAAGGGAAACCTTTTGTAGACCTCAACCTCTGTAGATACGCTTTGGAGAAACTAGCATGTCTGAGAAAGAAAGAGCCTCTTGACTATAGGCTTCCTCCCACTTCGGTAAAAAAGGCAGGCTCTGACCTATCCCAAATCTGAATTAATTATATCACCCCTTGGATTATACCTGCTTTTTGTCTGCTCATTGATTTTATTATTTCTCTTTATTTTTGTCATTAATTCAGAATAAAACTTACTTTCTGGAAGCACAATGCTTTTCTTTCTTTTTTTTTCTTTTTCTTTTTTAATAGAGACAGAGAGAGTCAGAGAGAGGGATAGATAGGGACAGACAGACAGGAATGGAGAGAGATGAGAAGCATCAATCATCAGTTTTTCATTGTGGCACTTTAGTTGTTTATTGATTGCTTCCTCATATGTGCCTTGACTGTGGGGCTACAGCAGGCCGAGTAACCCCTTGCTGGAGCCAGCGACGTTGGGTCCAAGCTGGTGAGCTTTTGCTCAAACCAGGTGAGCCTGTTCTCAAGCTGGCGACCTCGGGGTCTCGAACCTGGGTCCTCCGCATCCCAGTCCAATGTTCTATCCACTGCGCCACCGCCTGGTCAGGCCACAATGCTTTTCTTGAAGATCTTTTTGCTCCAAATTCCCATAGTTTCTGATTCTGCATAGGGATTGCCATTTCCTTGTGTTTAATTTTTGCCTTTCCAGCATATGTGTGTGTGTGTCTGTTTCTGTTTCCCTCACCTGTACCTCACCTCTGCTCTCCTGCCTCTCCTTTGATTGTTGTCTTTGCTCTTATTTTCAGGCGTGGTCACGGTGGCAGGACCAGCTCCTGCATGTCCAGAGGGAGAGACAGAAGATGGCCTCCGCAGTGAAGCACCATCAGCACCGGCAGAAGTGGAGATCCCTGAAGGCCTGGCTTGAATACCTGCAGGTCCAGAGGGTAAAGAGACAGCGGAACGGTGAGCAGGAGGTCCCGGGCTCAAGAGACATCAGCTCACAATTTCCACTCTCCTTCTGCCAGTGGTGCTCATTTGCTAAGGAGAAATAGAACCATATTATACCACAAATTTTGGTAAAAGGAGATCAAGGAGGAAAATACATCATTCTTAATTCACATTTATTTTCTTCTGACCTTTTCTACTCTGCATATATTTTATTCACTAGGGTTTTAATTATGTTATATAACTACTGTGTTATAATTAATATGATATCGTACAATTTTGTATATTGCTTTTTTCCCCATACAACTAACCAATACTTTCCTATATCTTTAAGTATTCCTCATAAGTATTACGGTATATTTGTTTAGTTGTTGTATTTAGTAGGATGGCTTACATTAATCTACTTAGCCTCTTTGTTGGTAGCTATTGTTTCTGCATTCCCCAGTTATGCAAGTTGAGATTTTTTTTGTTGTTGTTCCCCCATCCCCCAAGTGAGAAGGGGTGGGGGGGCGGCAGACAGATTCCCACATGTGCCGGGCCAGGATCCACCTGGCATACCCACCAGGGGGCGATGCTCAGCCCATCTGAGGCATTGCTCCGTTGCAACCGGAGCCATTCTAGCACCTGAGGTGGAGGCCATGGAACCACCCTTAGCACCTGGGCCAACTTTGCTTCAGTGGAGACTTGGCTGCAGGAGGGGAAAAGAGATACAGAGAGAAAGGAGAGGGGGGAGGGGGGAGAAGCAGATGGGTGCTTCTTCTATGTGCCCTGACAGGGAATTGAACCTGGGACTTCCACATGCTGGGTCGACACTGTACCACTGAGCCAACTGGTTAGGGCCTGTTGTTGAGTGTTTTAAACACTGTTCAAATGGTTTGTTTCCCAGAGAGAGTTCAGAAGTAATAATACAAAGGTCATGATCATTGATACTTTTTGTACTTTTGTTCTTTTAGCCTACAGAAGAGTGCCAGGTGCTGGGTTGGGCTCTTCCGCTTCCATCTAGATTTCTCTTCAGAAATCTCTAGGCTGTCAACACTGTCTTTTGGGAAAGTTTGAATGTGTTCGTTTGAGAATATTGACAGGGGACCATTGCCTGGTTGCCCAAGCCCAGAACGTGAAGGCATGAAGCTATTGGGAGCGATGAGCTGCAGACTAACGTTCCTCTAATCACAGCATTTGAATTTCAGTACCAACTCCCTTCCACCTCCTGGATTTCAGCTCATCAGGCCATTAGCTAATTAGTGTTAAAAGGAGATGAAGCTGGCAGCCTGCATCAGCCTGACTGAGAGCTCAAATAAGCCCTTGCCAGCATGTTGACCAGACTGTGAGTCATTGACTCTGTCCTGAAAGTCCTATCTGGGAGACATTAGTAAAGAGACAAAAATAAAATGGAGTCTTTGAAAGCAGCAGTCACTGTTGTTAATCATCAGTCGTAACTAGGGGCCTCAGCTCTTTGATTTTATAGTATCCTCTTCCCTAAATTACATTTTCTCTTTCCTTGGAAAGAAGAGATGTAGCTAAGGGATTCCTAATACCCCTCCCATGTATAGAAAACGTTTATTCTAGTATTCTTTGTGAGAGTAGCCTTGAATCCCTGCTGTCTGCCAGTAGTAGGGATCAGCTTATCTTAAAGATGCTTCCAGCACTTTGCCCAGTGGGGGTCAGCATTTAAGTTGTTTACTGTGTTTCAGAGATGGCTGAGCGCTTCCACCACGTCACCGTGCTGCAGACACGCTTCTGTGATTGGCAGTGGGCCTGGCAACAGAGGGAGAGCATGCATGCTCACCATATGCAGGTGGAGGCACTAGCCAGAAGAATGGTGCTACGAAGGGCCTTCACTCACTGGACACACTGTATCCTTTTTAGTCTCTAGTCCTGTTCAGGTCTCAGCCAGGACAACATGAGCTCAGTGCCCTGTAGACAAGAGTTAGGGAATACATGGGAAACAATTACTGAACCGTTTAATAGTCTGGATCTCTGTTGACTTCTTTTAAAACTGTTTGTTTACTTGGGAATAGTCATACAGAATAGTTTATATAACCTACATTTACAATTTAAAGGATCATAATAAAATGAATACCTATGTGCCCACCACTCAGCTTAAAAAATAGATAATTGCTAACACCCCTGTCTGTTTCTCCCTGATTGCTTCCCTTTCCTCCTCCTCAGACATAATCCTACTATCCTGAATTTTATGTTATTTCATAGCCTTTCTCTACCCACTAGGTGGTGGAAACAGCCACAGCCATTTCTGTATCATAAATTTATTTTGTTTCATTTCTGTTTCAGGTAGCCATCTGTTCTTGGCGGACCTGCCATTATGGTCATAGCTTCCATTTATTGAGCTTTTACTATATGCAAGCATTATGCATTATCTCCTTAGTCATCATAGCAACCGCATGGAGTGGGTGTTACTATACCCATTTTATAAAGGAGGAAACAGAGATCTAAGGGAGCTAAGTAACTCTCAGACTCACAACAGGTCATTGGCAGAGCCAGGATTTTTTAAGCCCTGGCCTTTGACTCTTGTGCACACTGCCCCTACCACAGTATGTGCCCAGGTGTTAGGATTTAGGCTGCCTGTGATGTGCATCCACACATTTGTGTGTTCATCAAACTCTTGCTTTGTTTGAAACTCCTGCTTTAGTTCTGGAATATGGGGAAACTCAAAAAATTATAGTCGTTCATTGTCTGATGTGAAAAACAGACATGAAAATGGGTCTTTACAATATGGTGTGATAGGTGCTATGATAAAGATTTGCTTAGGGGTGGGGGAGGTAGAAGAGGTATGGAAGAATAAATGGTGATTGCAGGGAGACTTGACTTGGGGTGGTGAACACACCGTGTACAGATGATGTGTTATAGAATTGCACACCTAAAACCTATACAGTTGTGTTTTTTTTTAATATTTTATTTATTGATTTTTAGAGAGGGGGGGAGAGAGAGAGAGAGATAGAAAGAAGGGGGAGGAGCAGGAAGCATCAACTCCCATATGTGCCTTGACCAGGCAAGCCCAAGGTTTCAAACCAGCAACCTCAGTGTTCCAGGTCGACGCTTTATCCCACTGCGCCACCACAGGTCAGGCCCCTATACAGTTTTTTAAAAAAGGTTTGTATCAAGTCTTGCAAGAGCCACTGTGGCGATTCAGCCAAGGAGATGTTTGAGCCAAATTGAATTAGGGGACAACAAGTTTGCCCAGCAGAGAAATCAGGAAGGGTGTTTCAGGTGGGAGGAATGGTACTTGCACAGGCATAGATGAGAAAAAGCATTCAAGGATGGTGTCGGGTCTGTGGTGAGTTGTGGGGTGTGGGTGCAGTGGGGTAGTGCAGGTAAATGCTGACTGGGGGACCCTTGTGAGCAGTGGTCCCCAATCTTTTCCTGGCAGCACTGGGGACCCTCTGGAAGTCTTTGAGAAGTAGTACAGCAGCTTTGTACTTTAGAAAGGACAAATCTAGATTAGAGGAGCAAAGCTAGCACAGGGAGACCCGTTATATGAGGTGGCTCTCTTACCAGTCTTACGTGACGGACAAGTCAGATGAACTGCAGGGTTCTGGGGGTGGGGATGGAAGAACAGGAAAGATTTAGGAGGCGAGCTGATGGGCTTGGAGACTGAGTAGATAGAAGGAATGGGAGGAGAAAAGTTTTGGAAAGAACTCTAAGCTTTTTAGCTCAAACATCTGACTGAAATTGTGATGCTAAACAGAGAATTCAGGAGAAAGAGTAGGTTCCGCTTTAGATATGGCGAGTTTGAAATGTTTACTGCAGTTGTTGGCAGTTTGTCTCAATCAGTTTTAAACTCTTACGAAACGGGCATCAGAGGGAGAAAGGTAAGGCTGGCTATTTGATAAGTAACTCACATGGCTCCCTTTGCCCATTCTTTCTTGGGTCATCAGGAGGAGACAGGTAGACGTCAGCCCATCTGCATATCCCATGATCCCCTGCAACCAGAAACCTTCAGATGGGTCACTAGGATTGTACTATGTAGGAGTGGGAACCTTGTTGAGACAAGAGGCCTTAACTCCGAGCAGATGTGCTGCTGTGTGCAGAAGAAGCTGCCCAGAGGGAGGTGGCAGAGGAGCACTGGAGGCGCAGCTTGCTGGTAAGCTTGTCAGCCTTGCTCAGGCAGCCACTCTATTTTTTTATTTTATTTTATTTATTCATTTTTAGAGAGAGAGAGTAGAGAGAGAGAGAAGAAGGGGAGGAGCAGGAAGCATCAGCTCCCATATGTGCCTTGACCAGGCAAGCCCAGGGTTGTAAACCGGCAACCTCAGCATTCCAGGTCGATGCTTTATCCACTGCACCACCACAGGTCAGGCCAGGCAGCCACTCTTGAGGGGCCTGGACCCACATGCTCTTTCTGGTCATGTGAGCTTCAATCATGAAGCCCTCCTTTATTGCTGGTGTCCTGTTTTCATTTTGGATCAGAGATGGTGCTGGTGTGGGGTCAGAGGGGTTTGGAGCTATAAAGGAATCTTAGAGATGATCTAGTCCTGGGATTTTTTACATGGCGGGCCCCCTTTTTAATGGTGGGAGCCTAGTATGTGAAATTGATCAAAACAAATGCTGCAGATGAAGCAAGGTCTGGGGAATAGTACTTGTGTTCGCCCACACCCTCACCAATGCTTGGTATCCTGTGGTGTTCCACAGAGCTCAATATGAGAACCCCTGGTCGCTTCACTCTATCTCGGAGAACTGAAGGCCAGGCTGTGGGGGAATGGGCTTTGCTTGGGTCACATGTGCGGCACTGATGGAGTAGGAGCCAGGCCCGCAGGTCCTGCCCCTACCCCAGCCCCTGCTCACTGAGGATTCCTTCTCTTCCTTCCATTCCTCTCTTGCAAATGCATTTATAATATTGTGCAAGTATAAATGTTGACCACATGGTTTAAAAAAGAAAGAAAAAACATCATAGGCTAAAAGTCTCTCCTTTCTGAGAGGCAGAGTTGATGTCTTTAACCTTTGTCTGTAATATTCCCATATGGGTCATGGGGATCTCTCCTGGTCAGAGGTGAGGGCCTCTCTGTACATGTGCATTTCTGTGGACAGCAGGACGTGGTTTGACAGCTGTTTATTAAGCACCTGCTGTGCAGTCTGGCTTGTATCAGGCTCCCAGCTGAAACTCAAAGCAGAGAAACACTCTCAGGGACATGGGAGCAGCTGTGGCCAGCTGTGACAGCTTCTTGCTACCTGATCCAGGCACTGCTGTTATTTTTACAGACGCTTTTAATTTGTGACCTGTTGTGTCCTTTTTTTCTTATCACAGCTCTTTTGCTTTAGAGCCCTAAGAGAGAACGTGACCCGTGCCCACCTCCAACGAATAAGAAGGAATCTCGCTTACCAGCAGCATGGCGTCATGGTGAGGGTCTTCTTCTGTATCAAGGGACCTCTTCTGATGGCCATTCGCTTTGTGCTTATGGATTTGTTCCTAGACCTTTAGACTCTGAAACCTTGGTGTTTATTTTCTTTTTTTATTATTATTTTTTTAAAATTAATTTTACTAGGGTGACATCAATAAATCAGGGTACATATGTTCAAAGAAAACATGTCTAGGTTATCTTGTCAATCAGTTATGTTGCATACCCATCACCCAAAAGTCAGATTGTCCTCCGTCACCTTCTATCTAGTTTTCTTTGTGCCCCTCCCCTCCCCCTTTTCCTCCCCCCCCTTAACCACCACACTCTTATCAATGTCTCTTAATTCTCATTTTTATGCCCCATCTACGTATGGAATAATGCAGTTCTTGGTTTTTTCTGATTTACTTATTTCACTTTGTATAATGTTATCAAGATCCCACTATTTGTTGTAAATGATCCGATGTCATCATTTCTTATGGCTGAGTAATATTACATAGTGTATAGTGCCACATCGTCTTTATCCAGTCATCTATTGAAGGGCTTTTTGGTTGTTTCCATGTCTTGGCCACTGTGAACAATGCTGCAATGAACATGGGGCTGCATGTGTCTTTACGTATCAATGTTTCTGAGTTTTTGGGGTATATACCCAGTAGAGGGATTTCTGGGTCATAAGGTAGTTCTATTTTCAGTTTTTTGAGGAACCACCATACTTTCTTCCATAATGGTTGTACTACTTTACATTCCCACTAACAGTGAATGAGGGTTCCTTTTTTTCCACAGCTTCTCCAACATTTGCTATTACCTGTCTTGCTAATAATAGCTAATCTAAGAGGTGTGAGGTGGTATCTTATTGCAGTTTTGATTTGCATTTCTCTAATAACTAATGAAGATGAGCATCTTTTCATATATCTGTTGGCCATTTGTATTTCTTCCTGAGAGAAGTGTCTGTTCATGTCCTCTTCCCATTTTTTTATTGGATTATTTGTTTGTTTGTTGTTGAGTTTTAGGAGTTCTTTGTATATTTTGGATATTAGGCCATTATCTGAGCTGTTGTTTGAAAATATCATTTCCCAGCCCTGGCCGGTTGGCTCAGCGGTGGAGCGTCGGCCTGGCGTGCAGGAGTCTGGGGTTCGATTCCCGGCCAGGGCACACAGGAGAAGCGCCTATCTGCTTCTCCACCCCTCCCCCTCTCCTTCCTCTCTGTCTCTCTCTTCCCCTCCCGCAGCTGAGGCTTCATTGGAGCAAAGATGGCTCGGGCGCTGAGAATGGCTATGTGGCCTCTGCCTCAGGCGCTAGAATGGCTCTGGATGCAACAGAGCGATGCCCCAGAGGGGCAGAGCATCGCCCCCTGGTGGGCATTCCGGGTGGATCCCGGTCGGGCGCATGCGGGAGTCTGTCTGACTGCCTCCTCGTTTCCAGCTTCGGAAAAATGAAAAAAAAAAAAAAAAAAGAAAATATCTTTTCCCATTTAGTTGGCTGTTTATTTTGTTGTGAGTTTCTCTTGCTGAGCAAAAACTTCTTAGTCTGATGTAGTCCCATTCATTTATTTTTGCCTTCACTTCCCTTGCCTTTGGAGTCAAATTCATAAAATGCTCTTTAAAACCAAGGTCCATGAGTTTAGAACCTATGTCTTCTTCTATGTACTTTATTGTTTCAGGTCCTATATTTAGGTCTTTGATCCATTTTGAATTAATTTTAGTACAAGGGGACAAACTGTAGTCGAGTTTCATTCTTTTGCATGTGGCTTTCCAGTTTTCCCAGGACCATTTGTTTTTTTTTTTAATTTATTTATTAAATTTAATGCAGTGACATTGATAAATCTGGGTACATATGTTGAGAGAAAACATCTCTAGATTATTTTGACATTTGATTGCGCTGTATACCCCTCCCCCAAAGTTAAATTGTCTTCTGTCACCTTCTATCTGGTTTTCTTTGTGCCTCTCCCCTACCCCAACCCCTCACTCCTTCTTCGCCCCCTCCCCCTCCCCCCACCCCCCACCCCTGTTGCCATCACATTCTTGTTCATGTCTCTGAGTCTTTTCCCAGCACCATTTGTTGAAGAGGCTTTCTTTTCTCCATTGTGTGTTGTTGGCCCCTTTATCAAAAATTATTTGACCATATATATGTGGTTTTATTTCTGGACTTTCTATTCTGTTCCATTGATCTGAGTGTCTATTTTTCTGCCAATACCATGCTGTTTGATTGTCGTGGCTTTATAATATAGTTTGAAGTCAGGTATTGTAATGCCCCCAGCTTTGTTCTTTTTCTTTAGGATTGCTTTGGCTATTCGGGGTTTTTTATAGTTCCATATAAATCTGATGATTTTTTGTTCCATTTCTTTAAAAAATGTCATTGGAATTTTGATGGGAATTGCATTAAATTTGTATATTGCTTTGGGTAATATGGCCATCTTGATTATATTTATTCTTCCTATCCAAGAGCAAGGAATATTCTTCCATCTCATTGTATCTTTTTCAATTTCCTTTAACAATGGTTTGTAGTTTTCATTATATAAGTCCTTTACATTCTTTTTTTTTTTTTTTTTTTTAACAGAGTCAGAGAGAGGGATAGACAGGGACAGACAGACAGGAACGGAGAGAGATGAGAAGCATCAATCATTAGTTTTCATTGCGCATTGCGACACCTTAGTTGTTCATTGATGGCTTTCTTATATGTGCCTTGACCACAGGCCTTCAGCAGACTGAGTAACCCCTTGCTGGAGCCAGCAACCTTGGGTTCAAGCTGGTGGGCTTTTGCTCAAACCAGATGAGCCCGCGCTCAAGTTGGCAACCTCGGGGTCTCGAACCTGGGTCCTCTGCATCCCAGTCCAATGCTCTATCTACTGCGCCACCGCCTGGTCAGGCTACATTCTTTGTTATGTTTATTCCTAGGTATTTTATTTTTTTCTGTTGCAATCGTGAAGGGGATTATTTTTTTGAGTTCGTTCTCAAATGTTTCATTGTTGGCATATAGAAAGGCTATGGACTTTATATGTTAATTTTGTATCCTGCGACCTTACTGTATTGGCTTATTGTTTCTAGTAGTCTTTTTGTAGATTCTTTGGGATTTTCAATGTATAGGATCATATCATCTGCAAAAAGTGATACCTTTACTTCTTCTTTTCCGATATGGATGCTTTTTATTTCTTTGTCTGATTGCTCTGGCTAGAACCTCTAGCACCATATTAAATAAGAGTAGAGAGAGTGGACAACCCTGTCTTGTTCCTGATTTAAGGGCGAAAGCCTTCAGTTTTGTGCCATTTAATATGATGTTAGCTGATGGTTTATCATATATGGCCTTTATCATGTTGAGATATTTTCCTCCTATACCCATTTTATTGAGAGTCTTAAACATAAAATTGTGTTGTATTTTATCGAATGCCTTTTCCGTATCTATTGATAAGATCATGTGGTTTTTGTTCTTTGTTTTGTTGATATGGTGTATTACGTTAACTGTTTTATGTATGTTGAACCATCCTTGAGATTCTGGGATGAATCCCACTTGATCATGATGTATTATTTTTTTAATATGTTGTTGTATTCAATTTGCTAGTATTTTGTTTAGTATTTTAGCATCTGTATTCATTAGAGATATTGGTCAGTAGTTTTCTTTTTTTGTGCTATCCTTGCCCCGTTTCGGTATGAGGGTTA
The DNA here is from genome assembly GCF_036850995.1 of Saccopteryx leptura. Taxonomy (NCBI): domain Eukaryota; kingdom Metazoa; phylum Chordata; class Mammalia; order Chiroptera; family Emballonuridae; genus Saccopteryx; species Saccopteryx leptura. Next base: position 230,464,291 of record NC_089504.1, on the reverse strand, counting down.
TGTTGGCCTCATAAAATGTGTTTGGAAGTATTGCTTCTTCTTCAGTTTTTTGGAAGACTTTGAGTAGAATAGGAACCAAGTCTTCTTTGAATGTTTGATAGAATTCACTAGTATGACCGTCTGGGCCTGGACTTTTATTTTTGGGGAAGTTTTTAATAGTTTTTTCTATTTCTACTAATTGGTCTGTGTAGGCTTTCTGCTTCTTCTTGACTTGGTCTAGGAAAGTTGTATTGTTCTAGGAATTTATCCATTTCTTCTAGATTGTTGAATTTAGTGGCATAAAGTTTTTCATAGTATTCTACAATAATTCTTTGTATATCTATGATGTCCATGGTGATTTCTCCTCTTTCATTGTGGATTTTGTTTATATGAGTTCTTTCTCTTTTTTCCTTGGTAAATCTTGCCAAGGGTTTGTCAATTTTGTTGATCTTTTCAAAGAACCAGCTCCTTGTTCTATTGATTTTTTCTATAGTTTTTCTGTTCTCTATTTCATTTATTTCTGCTCTGATTTTTATTATCTTTCTTCTGCTGGTTTTGGGTTGTCTTTGTTCTTCTTTTTCCAGTTCCTTAAGGTGTGAAGTTAAGTGTTTCACTTGGGCTCTCTCTTGTTTGTTCATATAGGCCTGAAGTGATATGAACTTCCCTCTTATTACTGCTTTTGCTGCATCCCATAGAAAATGATATGGGATATGTCATATTGTCATTTTCATTTGTCTGTATATATCTTTTGATCTCTGCACTTATTTCTTCTTTGACCCATTCATTTTTTAAAAGTATGTTGTTTAGTTTCCACATTTTTATAGGGTTTTTTTCCTCTTTTTTACAGTTGAATTCTAGTTTCAAGGCTTTATGATCAGAAAATATGCTTGGTACAACTTCGATTTTTCTGAATTTGCTGATATTGTTTTTGTGGCCCAATATATGGTCAATTCTTGAGAATGATCCATGTACACTGGAGAAAAATGTATACTCTGTCACTTTGGGATGAAATGATTTGTATATGTCTATCATATCCAGGTGCTCTAGTGTTTTGTTTAAGGCCAATGTATCTTTATTGATTCTCTGTTTGGATGACTGATCTAGAGCCGTCAGCGGTATATTGAGGTCTCCAAGTATGATTGTATTTTTGTCAGGTTTTGTTTTAAGGTCAGTAAGTAGGTGTCGTATATATTTTGGTGCTCCTTGGTTTGGTGCATATATATTAAGGATTGTTATGTCTTCTTGATTCAACGTCCCCTTAATCATTATGAAATGACCATTTTTGTCTTTGAGTACTTTTGCTGTCTTGTAGTCAGCATTGTCAGATATGAGTATTGCTATGCCTGCTTTTTTTTGGATGTTATTTGCTTGGAGTATTGTTTTCCAGCCTTTCACTTTGAATTTGTTTTTTTTGTTGTTGTTTTTTTTTGTATTTTTCTGAAGCTGGAAACGGGGATAGACAGTCAGACAGACTCCCGCATGCGCCCGACTGGGATCCACCCGGCACGCCCACCAGGGGGCGATGCTCTGCCCCTCTGGGGCGTCGCTCTGTTGCGACCAGAGCCACTCTAGTGCCTGGGGCAGAGGCCAAGGAGTCATCCCCAGCGCCCAGGCCATCTTTGCTCCAATGGAGCCTTGCTGCGGGAGAGGAAGAGAGAGGCAGAGAGGAAGGAGAGGGGGAGGGGTGGAGAAGCAGATGGGCGCTTCTCCTGTGTACCCTGGCCGGGAATCGAACCCGGGACTTCTGCACGCCAGGCTGACGCTCTACCACTGATCCAACCCGCCAGGGCTGAATTTGTTTTTATCCTTGTTGCTTAGATGAGTTTCTTGTAGGCAGCATACAGTTGGATTTTCTTTTTTAATCCATTCTGCTACTCTGTGCCTTTTTATTGATGAATTTAATCCATTTACATTTAGTGTAATTATTGACGCTTGTGAGTTCCCTATTGCCATTTTATACAATAGATTGCTTTCTGTTAGTTTTGTGTCTTGTTTGATCCTTCTCTTTCGTTTTTCTATCTTTTGTTTTTGTTTGGTTGTATTCCATACGTCTTTCCTCTGTTGCTATCTTTTTTAAATCATGTGCTTCTGTGGTGGTTTTTTCAATGGTGGTTAACATTAAGTAATGAAAAGGGTTTCTACCCTGTTCATTGTAGTGCAATATCTTGTGAGTACTTTTGCACTGCATTATCCTTTGCTACTGTTAATCTCTGTCCTCCCCCCCGCCCCTTTTTTTTGTTGTCACAGTTTAAATTTGGTTTTATTGTGTTCTTGGTGGAGCTTTTACTTGTGGTTTTGTTTTGTTTTGTTCTTTTTTTTATCTGGTTGGAAAACCCCCTTTAGTAATTCCTGGAGTGGGGGTTTTCTGATGATAAATTCCCTCATCTTTTCTGTATCTGTGAATGTTTTTATTTCTCCTTCATATTTGAAGGATAGCTTTGATGGGTATAGTATTCGTGGCTGAAAGTTCCTCTCTTTCAGGACTTTAAATATTGGGGTCCACACTCTTCTAGCTTGTAGAGTTTCTGTTGAGAAATCTGATGATAACCTAATGGGCCTTCCTTTATATGTTGTATTCTTCTTTTCCCTGGCTGCCTTGAGAATTTTTTCTTTGTCGTTGGTTTGTGCCAGTTTCATTATGATGTGCCTTGGAGTAGGTTTGTTGGGGTTAAGAAAACTCGGAGTTCTGTTTGCTTCTTGAATTTGAGGCTTATATTCTTTCCACAGGCTTGGGAAGTTCTCATTTATTATTTGTTTGAATATGTTCTCCATTCCATTTTCTCTCTCTTCTCCCTCTGATATACCTATTATTCTTATGTTATTCTTTTTGATGGAGTCAGACGATTCCTGTAGGACTTTCTAATTTTTTTAAATTTTTGAGTCTCTTTCTTCTCTTTGTTGTGCCTCAAGTTGCTTGTCTTCTATTTCACTAATCCTACCTTCTATCTGGCCTCTTCTATTAGCTAAGCTTGTTACCTCATTTTTCAGCTCATGAATTGAGGTTTTCATCTCTGTTTGATTTGTTTTTGTTTTTGTTTTTTTTTAGATTTTATTTATTCATTATAGAGAGGGGAGAGAGAGAGAGAGAGAAGGGGGGAGGAGCAGGAAGCATCAACTCCCAAATGTGCCTTGACCAGGCAAGCCCAGGGTTTTGAACCGGCAACCTCAGCGTTTCCAGGTTGACGCTTTATCCACTGCGCCACCACAGGTCAGGCTGATTTGTTTTTATAGTTTCAATTTCCTTGGTAATATATTCTTTGTGTTCATTGAGTTTTCTGAGCTCCCTAAATTGCCTTTCTGTGTTTTCTTGTATGTCTCTGAGTATTTTTAGGATTTCTATTTTAAATTCTCTGTCATTTAGCTCCAAGGTTTCCAATATATTAAGTTTTTTCTCCATAGATTTTTCCTCATCTCTCTGTGCTATCTCTCTGTCTTTTGTATACATGATATTCGATTTCCTTTTCCTTAATTGCATCTGAGGGTGGTTTTGTTGATAGTATTAATGAGAATTAATAAAGAATAAAAAGTTAAAAAAATAAAAAAGAATAAAAAAATTATTATTCCCCCCACTTTTTTTTTCCTTTCCTCTCCTCTTCCCTCCTTCTTGAGAAAATCTTGTGGTGAACTGTGAATTATATTGTGCTAAATAGAACAAAAACTACCTATAATGGAGAGCCTGAGTTGGAGAGAAGTGATAAAGGGGCAAAAAAGTGGGTATGGACCCACAAAATGGAAAAAGGAAAAAATTTAGGTCAAGAATAAAATGATTTGCTTTTAGGGGATGGTTGACTAAGAGATATGATGAGAGGAATAAGAGGGAAACAGGAAAAAGGGAAAAAAATTTTAAAAATTACTATTGTATTTAGTGGAGCAAGAACTAGGTAAAATGGAGAGCCAGGGTTGGGAGCACTGCTAGTGAGTTATAAAAGCGAAGTAAAGGCCCTGGCCGGTTGGCGTCGGCCTGGTGTGCGGGGGACCCGGGTTCGATTGCCAGCCAGGGCACATAGGAGAAGTGCCCATTTGCTTCTCCACCCCCCCTCCTTCCTCTCTGTCTCTCTCTTCCCCTCCCACAGCCAAGGCTCCATTGGAGCAAAGATGGCCCGGGCGCTGGGGATGGCTCCTTGGCCTCTGCCCCAGGCGCTAGAGTGGCTCTGGTCGCGGCAGAGTGACGCCCCAGAGGGGCAGAGCAGCCCCCCCTGGTGGGCAGAGCATTGCCCCTGGAGGGCGTGCCAGGTGGATCCCGGTCGGGCGCATGCAGGAGTCTGTCTGACTGTCTCTCCCCGTTTCCAGCTTCAGAAAAATACCAAAAAAAAAAAGTGAAGTAAAAAAAACCCCAAAGCACCACAAAGAAAAATTTGAGTCCCAGATAAAATAATTTGTTCATGATTGAGGATTGAATGAGAGGAAAAGTAAAGGAGAAAAGAAGAAATTAATATAGAGGGAGAAAAAAAGAAGAAGAAAACAGTATAAAAGGAGAGATTGAGAGAGTTAAGGGTTTTGGAGTGCAACCCTTATAGAGAGAAAGGAAGAAGAAAGGAAAGATAATGGGAGATGTAACACTTATGGCTAGTGTAGTTCAAGGAGAGGAGAGAGTAAGACCAGCAGAGAATTAAAACGACCAAATTGGAAGAGGAGGAAAATAATCGAGACAAGAAGATAAGAGAAACAAACGAACAAATATAATAAAATGGGATAGGTTATAAAGTCTGTGGATTATTCTTGATTTTGAGAGGTTATCATCTTACCTTTTCTCTCCCTCTTCCTGGTCAGTGACTCTTTACCCCGGGTTCTGCCCCTGTGGCACGCTTAGGTAGAGGTTTGCAGTTGATTAGTCTCTATGGCGATGTCATATATTGGGCTTCAGTCTCGTTGGCAGTCGAGGCTCATTAGCATTTGCAGGCTCTGCCAATGAGAGAGTCCGTGTTCCCGGAGCCTCTCTCCTAGTCTTTCCTTCCTGAATTAGTAGCCTGATGATCCAGCTATGGGGTTGCTGCTGCCTCTGCCTCTGCGTTTAGTGTGGAACTTCTGGAGGCTCCAAGGATAGATTTTTCTGTCTCTGGTTGAAGATCTTGTTGAATTTTTAGGGCTATTTATCAGTATCACTCCTTACGGCGCTATTTCTCTGACGTCACTTCCGGTGTTAATTTTCTTTAATATGTCAGCCAATAGAGAAACCCTTGTGTTTTGTCTTATTTAATCCCACTCTTTTTATCTGTTTGTTAAGAAAATTGGTGTTTGAATCGGAGGTCAGGGACTGTGAATTCCAACCTAACCTGGGGGATGCGGTTGAAGCTGGACTCCAGGAGGCTTTGTTGTGTTCACACTGTAATCTGCTGTCTTCAGGGGTTGACTTACCCAAGGACGGCAGGTGTCTCTGTCTACATACGGATTGTGTTTCTGGGTGGAGAAGGATAGGGTTTTCTTGTTTTTATTATGAAAATGTTCAAATGTATAGAAAATATAAAGAATAGTGTAATAAGTAGCTGTCTATCTAAATTCAGCAATTGGTAATATTTGCTATATTTGTCTCCTTTTTCTCTGAATCATTTCAAAGTAAATTACAGACATCTTGACACTTCTAAACATTTCAGCACACATCACCCAAAAAGAACACTTTCTTATGTAACATAATAGCTCCCTAAAAAAATGAACAGCCAATTCAGTATTATCCAGTACCCAGCCTGTATGAAAGTTTCCACTATTGTCTTCAAAACGTCTTTATAGCTATTCTTTTTCAAACCAGGATTCAGTTAAGGATTGATTACTCATTACATTTGGTTGTGTCTCTTAAGGCTCTTAATTAATAACAACCCCCCCACTCTTGTTTAACATGTTTACTTTTTAGTTGTGGTAAAATACACTAATACAGTTTTTCGTCTTAACCATTTTTAAATGTATAGTCAGTGGCATTAGTACATTCATGTTATTGTGCAACCATCACCACCATCCATCTCCAGAACTCTGTTCATCTTGCAAAACTGAAACTGGACAATCCTTCATTTTGCTTTTTATGTTGGCCCAGAATAGCTCCATTTAGTTTCTCTATAATCATTTCACAAGCCTGTTATATGTTGGGTGCTCTGACTTGAGGTGACTCCTGCTTTGGGGGACCGTATAGTCTTTTGAAGTAGGGACTTGCTAGCTGATGTGTTAAGCGGGATCCGTTTGCCTTACTTTCCATTTCCCTCCTGTTTTGTTTCAGCTGCTACGTAGGTTCTGGGACCTCTGGCAGTCTCGGGTTGAGCAGAGGAAGGAAAGCGAGCAGCTGCCCGTACTGCATGCTGCCTGGGACCACTACAGGTAGGGACTCCGGCCTTCTCCTTGGGCTCTCCAGGGACCTGTTGTGACCAACAAACTGTCCTCCAGGAGCGATCACTGACCCTCCATCTTTACTGCAGCAGGTTCAGAAAGGCCCTGCTGTGAACCGTTGGTTCCTGAGCTTGTGTTTTCCTTTTGGCTGATCAGAGGAGAGGCAGAAGGAGGATGTTTGCACTGGTTCTTGACCCCCATGGTTGGGAATATATGCCTGCTAACTCACTGCCTAAGTCCTTCATGTGTTAGTGACATTCATGTCGTAAATTCATGCACTGATACTGTTAAAAAGAAGGCTCAGGCCAGGTGAATAGTTGTGGTTTAGTCTTAAAGTGTGCAGAGAGTGTCCTCATTTTTTTAGGGTGAATCCTTCAGTTAAAATAAATATATGAATGTACCGCCTGTCCACAAGGAAAACTCAATGGATAGGAAAGATGATTGAGAGTTAAATAAAAGCTACCTGGGTCCCTCCCTCCAACTCCTTTGTCTTACTCTTTAGAAGTAACCACTGCTGCCTGGCCTGTGGTGGCGCAGTGAATAAAAGTGTGGACCTGTAACGCTGAGGTCGCTGGTTTGAAACCCCCAGTTTGCCCAGTCAAGGCACATATGGGAGTTGATGCTTCCTGCTCCTCCCCCTTCTCTCTCTCTCTCTCTCTCTCTCTCTCCTCTGAGAAATGAATAAAATCTTAAAAAAATTATTTAAAAAAACTGATAAAATAATCATAACCACTCTTTACTTTTTTGCTGCCAGAAGTGTTCAATATACCCCTGCTCTTAAAAAAGTCAGTTTAAGCCTGACCAGGAGGTGGTACAGGAGATACAGTGTCGGACTGGGACACAGAGGAACCAGGTTCAAAACCCTGAGGTCATCAGCTTGAGCACAGGCTTACCAGCTAGAGCACAGGCTCACCAGCTTGAGCCCAGAGGTCGCTGGCTTGAAGCATAGGTCAGTGGCCTGAGCCCAAGGTTGCTGGCTTGAGCAAGGAGTGACTCCCTCTGCTGGAGCCCTCTGGTCAAGGCGCATATGAGAAAGCAGTCAATGAACAACTAAGGTGCTGCAACAAAGAATTGATGCTTCTCATCTCCCTTCCTGTGTGTCCCTATCTGTTTCTCTCTTCTGTCTCTGTCACCAAAAAAGTCAATTTAATCCACTTAATTTGCATAGTTCTAGGTCTAATTTTGGAGCTTTTTTTTTTTGTATTTTTCTGAAGCTGGAAACGGGGAGAGACAGTCAGACAGACTCCCACATGCGCCCGACCGGGATCCACCCGGCACGCCCACCAGGGGGCGATGCTCTGCCCACCAGGGGGCGATGCTCTGCCCCTCCGGGGCGTCGCTCTGCCGCGACCAGAGCCACTCTAGCACCTGGGGCAGAGGCCAAGGAGCCATCCCCAGCGCCCGGGCCATCTTTGCTCCAATGGAGCCTCGCTGCGGGAGGGGAAGAGAGAGACAGAGAGGAAGGAGGGAGGGGTGGAGAAGCAAAAGGGCGCTTCTCCTATGTGCCCTGGCCAGGAATTGAACCCGGGTCCCCCGCATGCCAGGCCGACGCTCGACCACTGAGCCAACCGGCCAGGGCCTTGGAGCATTTTTTATAAGTCAGTGAGAATCCAATGTTTCACTGACTCAGTTTGGAGTTACCAGGGCATGCCATTACTCTAAATCCTGGTTTACAAAACTGAAATTGGTCTCATTCTCAGAATCACTGCAGACAAGGGGCATAGTGATCGTAAACAAGTCCCAGAGTTTGGCCATAAAACAAGAATGATATTTGGAGGATTTCATGCATATTACCTAGATTCCAGAGATGCTGTACTTGGTGCTCTAGTTTACAAGAAAGCTGTCAACATTTTGGGCAAGCCACAGTCCAGAATCAGGGTTGATGGATTTCATGTTAGGTGCCAGGTTCTTCCCTCTCTCCTGGAATGAAACCCATGGTGTGCCTTCAGCACTGAAGATGTAACTACACCTACACTTACCCACCTCAAAAACAAAACAAATATTTAAAAACCTAAAACCTGGAAGTGGGATGGACAGTACCTTGTGTTCTGTGTTTTATTGCAGAATAACATTGCTACGCAAGTGTATCATGTGGTGGTTACAGCGTACTCAGAAGAGACGATACAAGCAGGTATGGAGTCCTTCATAGCAGACAGCTCTGCTGGCTTCCATTCTTGGACTCGTTTGCTTTGGAAAGATTCGTGGGAAAGGCTTATGCCAGGAGGTCTTGGTGTTCAGATTTGGAAGAGAGGGTGCTGTAAAGAATTCAAAGTTATTTCCGCCAGTACCCTCTAGTAATGTCAGAAAGTCTGCCTAACTCTCATTCCTTCATCTGCTGTGAAAATGCAGGTGTTCTCTGAAAGTGATGAGCTCTTAACAGCTATGTACATCTTTAGTCAGATTCATTTATTGTATTAGCTAGCTAGCCCGTCAACCAGTGGGACCTTCAGAAGATACTGGAAAAGGTGCGGAGCAGAAGTGCCGTATCTCGTGCTAAACAGTGTGAGACCCGGGTACCCACAGTGGGTGGGAGGAGGTGGGGGTCAGGGTCATGAATTAGTGAGGACAGAGTGAGACAGATGGGCTCAGTTCCTTTGAGGAAAGACTTGTTGAGCAGCTTGCTATGCCTCAAGACAGTGTGCTAAGCACTGAGGATACAGCTGTGTTACAAAGCAAACAAAGCTCCTGCTCTCACAGGGTGGCAAGTGTGATCTTGCAGGCCAGCTCCAATGATGGGTAGCTGTCTGGAGCACTGAGCCAAGAAGGATTTTGAGGCCCCGTTCAGGCTCAGGGGAATGTGATGATGTCTGCATGGGCAGTGCAGCGGGAGGTGGCGTTACACATGCCTCTTTGTGGCCATGCCGGGCAGTGCAATGGGGCAAGACACAGACCAAGCCCGTCCCTGTTATTTGTACTGGCCTCTCCATCCCCACCTCCATCTGCTGCTAGCATCATTGTGAATCTAAAGATTGAGGCTGACTCTCATAGTTTGGGGATAGATCCCAAACTTTCTAGTGAGGCATACAAACTTCTTTGAGAGCTGGTCCCCGTCTGTTTCTTTACCCTTTCCTGTTACCACACTCGCTGTCCCTCACAACTACACCCTGACCAAGTAAGCGGCCACTGGTTCCCTGAATATACTCTGTCCCCCTGCTTCTCACTGTCCCTGCATGTCTGTTCCTCGCTACCCTTTCAGCTCAGGTGTCACCTCTTCCACCCCACCCAGGTGTGTCATCATAAGAATATTCATCGTATTGTTTTTTTTTTCTGGCCTCTCCCTGTCAGTTGTGTGGTCTTTGAGGATACAGCCTGGCTCTTTCTTCTTAGCCCAGCACAGTGCTGGCATAGGGTAGGTGCTGACTGTTATTTGGGCAAATGAATGAGCAAACGAGTTTAAAAAAAAAAAAAAAGTGAACTGCCGTTGATTGCTTCAGTTTTTTTTCAAGGTCTGACTCAGTTCTTGGAGTGTGGATAGTTAACCCAGGGCATGGCTTGTTTTGTTACCTTGCCTTCCATATCCTAGAAAATGCTTAGAATTGCTGCATTCTTTGATGTCCCTCAGGTTATGTGTCTGTTTCTGAAAGGATATTGGTCCCTTGATCTCTTAAGCTCATTTAATACAAACACAACAGAATGTAGAGAGACCTTTTAGGACAAGAATGTGAGGGCCGGAGTTGAAAGGTTGTGTTTATTCAAGGTGGAAAGGAAGCAGAGCTCTCTTTTAGTTCCGTCCTGGCAAAGAGAGACTCGGGACCCAGCACTGGTAGAAGATCAGGGGTCAGTGCTGTTTTCTGTCACACTGCGCCAGCGTGGCCAGCGTAGCAGGTCTCGAAAATTAGTAAGAGCCCCACTTAGTTTTGTTGTTGACCTTAAAAAATCTTCAGCTAACAATCTGACTTTGATCTTTTGGTTTAGATATCCAAGGAGCACATCAGTTCTATTTCAGGAACAGATAAAAATATTAATTTTTGTGGGTTTTTTCTTTTTAAAACCTAATATATAAAGAGTGGTAAAATATTTGCTAATTGTTGAGCTGGATGATAAATTCATGGTGATTCATTTATACAGGGGTGGGCAAAAGTAGGTTTACATTTGTCAGTATATAAAACACAGAGTATATTTTTGTATTATTATTTATTATTGTATTACTTTCTATATTAACAACAGTAAACTTATTTTAAACTCTATACTATTGCTTCTACTTTTGTTTACATTTGAAAATGCCCCTAATGAAAAGTAAAAAGAAAAGGATGTAGAGACATTATTGAAAATTTGGGAGTGTAGACAGACATAGGAAGGAAAAATTGTAAACACCCATAATCTTGCCTCTGATGGTGAGTAAACCTTGTATCTTTTTTCCTTCGTGTGGGTAGGAATGTGTGCCCATATATTCACACACACACTCACCTACATGCATACTGTTACCTATTGCTATGCAAAAAAATTACCCCAATTCTGTGGCTTAAAACAATAACCATTCTGTTATGCTTAAGGACTCTGTGGGTCAGAAATTGGAACAGAACATAGCAAGGATGTCTAGTCTCTGATGCATGATTATTGGGGCCACAGCTGGAAAGATTCTCATGGCAAGGGGTTGGAATCATATAGAAAATTCTTCACTCACATGTCTGGGTCATTGACTGGAATGACTTGAAGACAGGGCTCAACTGGGACTGTTAATCAAAGCGCCTACAGCTAACCTGTTCACAGCATGGTGGCCGCAGGGTAGTGAGACTTTCTATGTTGCAGCTCAGGGCTCAAGAAGTAAATAAGATAGAAGCCGAATAGCCCTTTATGACCTAGGTTTAGAAGTTACAGTGTCGCCTGACCAGGTGGTGGCGCAGTGGATAGAGCTTCAGACTGGGATGTGGAGGACCCAGGTTCAAGACCCCAAGCTTGCCAGCTTGAGCATGGGCTCATAGGGTTTGAGCAAGGCTCAGCAGCTTGAACTCAAGGTCGCTGGCTCGAGTTAATGTTTCTCATCTCCTTTCCTGTCTGTCTCTATCCGTCCTCTCTGACTCTCTCTGTCTCTGCCACACACACACACAAAAAGTTACAGTTGTCACTTTCACCATACTCTATTGGTCAAAGCAGTCACTGTTCCACCCAGATTCAGGAGGAGGGGACATAACTTCCCAGTGAAGGAAAGTCAAAGAATTTGCAGTCCTGTTTTAAAAACTATCCCCACATGCAGTGGATAGAGCATTGACCTGGAATCCTGAGGTTGGTTTGAAACCCTGGGCTTACCGGGTCAAGGCACATGTGAGGAGCAACTACTATGAGTTGATGCTTCCTGCTCCTTGCCCACTCCTCTCTCTCGTTCTCTCTCTAGTCAATAAATAAAATAAAAAATAAATTAAAACAAAATAACAACAAAAAACTGCCACACGTATATATGTTTCTCCCTTGCCAAGGTTTTTAATCATGGAGTTATATATATTCTTTTATGTCAGTTATCTGTCTTCCTACTGATATATCAGTGAAATAGTAGTAGCCTTTTATAATTACATACAAATTTAAAGAATCTACATGCAAATATACATTATAAACAAAATAAAAAGCTATATTATAGGCTGGTAATAATATTGATGACATGACAAAGGACTGATAAATTTCTTAAGGTTTGAAAAGCCCATATATATCACTGAGTTAAATGCTGATAGGGAAGTGGACAATGGGTATGACCACTTAGGCCACAGAAAAAATATTTAGATAAATACACACACACACACACACACACACACACACACACACACACACACACACAATATATATATATATGAGCCTGACCAGGCGGTGGCGCAGTGCATAGAGCGTCAGACTGGGATGTGGAAGGACCCACGTTCGAGACCCCGAGGTTGCCAGCTTGAGCGCGGGCTCATCTGGTTTGAGCAAAAAGCTCACCAGCTTGGACCCAAGGTCACTGGCTCGAGCAGGGGGTTACTCAGTCTGCTGAAGGCCTGCGGTCATGGCACATATGAGAAAGCAATCAATGAACAACTATGGTGTCGCAACGAAAAACTGATGATTGATGCTTCTCATCTCTCTCCATTCCTGTCTGTCTGTCCCTGTCTATCCCTCTATCTGACTCTCTCTCTGTCCCTATAAAAAAATTAAAAAATATATATATATATGAAGAGATGCTTAACTCACCTTTAATTAAAGCAAACAGTTTTCCCTTTTCATATTTCCCCTATCCGGTTAGCAGAGGTTAAAAATGATTTCATCTTTTATTAATTTTGTGTAGGAGGCAAACCTCCCTCAAGAGCGTGATTGAAAGGTCATTTTCTCTTTTAATGTAAAGTACAAATGAAGGTCATTCACTGTTTTACTTCAGCTGTTACAGGCCAGAGCAGACAGTCACTTCCAGCAGAGAGCCCTGCCCGCAGCCTTCCAGGCATGGAGAAGACTCTGGCAATGGAACCAGCAAGAAAGTGTCCTTCATGCAAGAGCAGTGCACTTTCACAGGTATGCAGCGGGGCCGGCGTTTGGGGTCTCATTCGGCCACTCACACAGCGATGTGCTTTGCTTTTCAGCCTCCCTGCCTCTAGGCCCAGGTTCTTCCTTGTTTTCCACTAATGTGCCCTCATTGATTTCATCTAGCAGGAAGACAGTCAGTATTTTCCCCTAGGAAAACTTTTGTTCATCTTTATTGTAAATGCTTTCTAAACAGTCTGGGTCTTGCGCCCCTGGCCTCATTACAAACCATAGTGAGCTCCATTAAAGGTGCCCATTAGCTTTCCGGATCAGAGTGTGGTTGGACCTTGCAGTGCTTTGGCAGGAATTCTTGAGTGTGACTTCCCTGAAATGTTTGGTCCCTGTTCTGCTAGACCTGGCTTTTTGAAGTCTTGAAATTAGGACAGACAAGGAGCAGAGCTATATCTTTTTATCTGCTTCGGGGGAAAATTTGCCAATTAGCAGGTCCTTACAACATGTTGGTGGAATGTAATGAAATTGGCAGTTGCTAACTGGTGTCTGCCACTGTGGTAGGCATGGTATGATGGGAGAAAGGAAACCAATAGATAGACTCATTTGCCTATGACATCATCTTCATTAATAATTTCCTTCTCCCAGCAGTCCTGAGAGATCAGGTTCAAAATGATAAGTGACTCACCCATGTAATACAAACAGTAGTAATTAGCAGAGCCAGGGTTTAAATTCAGAGCTCCCGGATTCCAAAGTCCAAGGAGGAAAAGCATCCTTTTAATGACTTTATAGGAGATAAGACTTACGCAAAAAACAACTGGAGAAGAGTTTGAGAGAACAGATCCTTATGTCCTCATTTATGTCAGCCACAAGCTCTAGAGCTCAGAGCTGGTGCTGAGGGTAGAGCCTGGGGAGACTTGGCTGTAAGCGGGAGGGCTGAGGTGGATGGCGGGAGTGGGCAGGATGAGGAGGACCAGATTGACGGGATTGCCTAACCCTATAGATAGGTAATAGACAGATGTTTGAGCAGGTGCATGCAGCTAGGAAAGTGACAGTTCTGGAGATTGCCCTGAGTGTGGTGTATATCAACTTAGGACAGAGACGAGAGGGAAGGACATGCATCAGGAGGAGTTCCAGTGACCTTGACTGAGGAGATGTTCATTCTGAGGGATCAGCCAAAACTCCAGGGCTCCTCAGCACAAAGTCCAAGGACATGTTTTTAGGGAGTGGTCATAGGGAATAGTGTCTGATGAAGGGATAGCACTTACCTTTGCCCCGTCTCCTGCAGGGAGTGGCTTTGCCTTTTCCTAGTTTCTGTTTTGAGATCTGGTATAAGATTCATTCAAAAAATGCTTCATTACTTAAACACACACAGCCTTTTGTTTCCTTTACAAATGAAGTCATCATTGATTCTGTTGCTTTTTTGCATTTTGGCATCCTGCAGGGACCCAAAATTGAGGATACCTACAAAATTGCCTATAGGAGCCTCTAAAAGGGTTTTTGGTGGGGAGCATTCTTGGGTGAATTTACAGCTACCCGCCTAAGGCAATAGGGTGAAGGGTGGATTGGAGACAGGAGGCTGAAGGATAGCAAAGGAGTGTATCTTGTTTTGGTTGAGTTGGATCTTTGCAGAAAAGTTAGTTTTTTAGATTCCTGTCCTCCTGTTTCAGAAGTTCAGGCCCTTGTTCCATTGCTTGCCAGTCTGTGACCCTGGCCTGTCTATCAGTACCTCAGATAAGTGAAATCATCCAATATTTGTCCTTTCTGCCTGACCAGGCGGTGGCGCAGTGGATAGAGCGTCAGACTGGGATGCGGAGGACCCAGGTTCGAGACCTCAAGGTCGCCAACTTGAGCACGGGCTCATCTGGTTTGAGTAAAGCTCACCAGCTTGGACCCAAGGTCACTGGCTTGAGCAAGGGGTTACTCGGTCTGCTGAAGGCCCACGGTCAGGGCACATATGAGAAAGCAATCAATGAACAACTAAGGTGTCGCAACGAAAAACTGATGATTGATACTTCTCATCTCTCTCTGTTCCTATCTGTCTCTCTCTCTCTCTCTCTCTCTGTTTCTGTAAAAACAAAAACAAAACAAAACAAAAAAATATTTGTCCTTTCTTGTCTGGCTTCTTTCACTTAGCATGATGTTTACAAAGTTTATGTTATAGATAACATGTATAAGAATTTCATTTCTTTTTGTGACTGAATAATATTCCACTGTATGGATACACCACAAGTTGTTTATCCATCCATGTGTTGATGGACACCTGGGTTGTTTCCACCTTTGAGCTGTTGTGGATAATGCTGTTGAAACATTGGTATACACGCATCTGTTTGAGACTGCTTGTAATTGGGGTAATACTGAGGAGTGGAGTTACTGGGTCATAGGGTAATGCTATGTTTAACTTTTTGAGGAACCCCCAAACCATATTTTGTAGTTTTTATTTTTCTGCTGAGATTTCCTCTTGGGTAACTAATTTTGTTTATCTTTTTACTTATATACTCAAACTTATTTATTAGAGCTGTTTCTAGGTGTTTGCTGATTCCATCATTTAGGTTTGTGTTGACAGCTGGCTTTTCTTTAAAGGGTGTTGCATTTTGTTCTGGCAGGTGATGGTTCCTGTTTATTCTGATGGTTCCTGTGGGTCCTGTCAAGTCTGGTTTTATTCTTTCTTGTGTGGTTGTTTTTTATTGTGTCTTCAGTGTTAGGGAGTGGCTGCTACTCCTGAGGCTTCTCAGTGGAAACTTTCCACAATGAATGGGCTGGGACTTCGTCTCCCAACCCTGTCCAACCTCTGGTGTCTCTGCTTAGCTCTTAGGCCTACTGCTGCTGCCTGTGCAGCCTCAGCTGAGGACCTGGGGCTGCTCATAGAGAATTCTGGGCATTTCCCTGGGGCATTGTACAGGGTGTCTGGGAGTGTGCCTGTAGGTGAGGGGTGGGCCTCCCTAGGCCACAGCCACTCAGGCACTGTGGCAACCTTGAGGTGTAGATGCGTGGGGTGAAGTCTCCACATGCCCAGCTTAGGAGGACCACACGAGTCCACACAGTTCTTCCCCTGGAGCCTTGAACTCAAGCCTTCTGCTTCGGCTCAGTAAGACTGTCAGACTCTGCTTTGACGTCCTCCTCCTTCCCTCGCTGTCCATAGAGTGCCCCAGACAAAAAGCCTGGGCAGCTAAGGGGCTCACCTAGCCTGTTTCCCACTTGCAAGAGTCACAGTCTGCATTGCTTATTGTCCAGGGTCTGAAAACAGTTGCCTCGTATATATTGCCCCATGGCTTTGCCAGTGCAAATGCATGGTTCCTGGTGGCTGTTGACCAGTTGTGCCAGCACTGCTTCAGCAGGCTTTGACACCATATTGTGAGCAGGTGGGCTGAGCAGAGGTGACAGCAGTGGTTCCCAAACCTGTCTCCCTGCCTACCTTACTTGAAGCACTTGTTTTAAATACCACTTCCTGGGGTGGCCTCAGACCTGCTCAGTCAGCCTTGGGGGCCGGGGATCTGTTTTTAACTACTTCCCCCAAGGATCTGTGTCCTGGCTGGTCAGCATGGACTGGAACAGCCTTCACTTACAATTGTTGAGCATGTTGGTAATTCTACATGGAGTTAAGAACGAGAGTCTCAGTCTCAGTCTTTCCATACTGTGTGAGTGCTTGGCTGACCCCAGAAATACTTGTACAATATTGGGTTGTTTATGAATTTCTTTGGCTATTGTTTTCTGCTTTCCTTTTTTCCCCCTTTTCATTCTCCCTTTCTAAGCTTATTTGCCTTTTAATAGCATAGCATAAGAGGAAAAATCCATTTGGAACTTTTTATTCTTTTTTTTTTTTAAATAGGGAGACAATAGAGAAGCAAGTATTTGCTATTTGGTGGCAGAAGATGTTTCGGCATCAAGAAAACCGCTTGGCAGAGAGACTAGTAAGTGGCTTTCTCTGAGAAGGACTTGGTATGGGCGGGACTGGTTTCCAGCCTTTGCTCGCTGCCCCCTCTCCTCAGGACAGCGCCTGGAACCCTGGCCCATGCTGAAGGACGTCCTGCAGGTGATCAGGACACACAAGGCAGGGCCAGGGTCTCAGGCATCTGTGTTCTTCTGGGCCAGGGCAGCTAGCTCTTGAATGTCCATATCTTTTGCCATGGTCATTATTTGTGACTTCTAGATTCTTCCTGGCTTTTGTGCCTGCTCCTGCCTGACTCATTCTGTTCTCTCCCTGTCATCCTGCCGCAGGCCATCCTCCATGCAGAGCGCCAGCTTCTGCAAAGGTTCTGGTCCATGTGGCAGCAGCAGGCGGCAGCCCATTGCTGGGAGCGGCAGTGGCAAGCAGTGGCCTGTGCCCACCACCGCCAGCGGAGGCTCCGGAAGGCTTTCTCCACTTGGAGGGAGAGAGCCCGACAGCTTAGATCAGAGTGAGTGGACACTTCTGCCTCAGAGGCTTTTCCCATCTCAGACCAGCTTTGATCACAGTAGCGGCTTTGTCAGGTCCGAGTGTGGAGCCACAGGGTCCTGGTTTTAAATTCCAGAAATTCAATCTGAAACAATCTAAGCAAAACCAAGGCTGTAGTGAGAGGATCCTGGAACTCTGCTGGGGACAGATGTGCCTATGGACCTGAGGTCCTGCCCATGAGCTACATCCTGCTTACTGGTTGGGCCCATTCAAAGTGACTGTGGCCAAGGAATAAACTAATGGGCTATTTTGTGGATAATTGAATCCCCCACCCCCCCAAGGAGCAGCAGCAGTGGCCAGGGGGCAAGATGTGGCAGGGTTTTTTTTTGTGTTTTTTTTATTATTATTATTATTATTTTTGTACTTTTCCAAAGCCAGAAACAGGGAGGCAGTCAGACAGACTCCCGCATGTGCCCAATCGAGATCCACCCGGCACACCCACCAGGGGGCGATGCTCTGCCCATCCGGGGGTCACTCTGTTGAGACCAGAGCCATTCTAGCACCTGAGGCAGAGGCCACAGAGACATCCTCAGCGCCCGGCAAACTTTGCTCCAATGGAGCCTTGGCTGCGGGAGGGGAAGAGAGAGACAGAGAGGAAGGAGAGGGGGAGGGGTGGAGAAGCAGATGGGCGCTTCTCCTGTGTGCCCTGGCCGGGAATCGAACCCGGGACTCCTGCACGCCAGGCCGACGCTCTACCACTGAGCCAACCGGCCAGGGCCAAGATGTGGCAGTTTTTACCACACCACGTGGTCGACCCTGGCCACATTGCACCTCTGGTACAGGCACCGGCACATAAATAGGCTTCATGATACTTGAAGCCCTGTGAACTGGTCTGCAAAAACTTGGTTATATGTATACTTTCCTGGTTGCAGAGCCCAAATTTGGCGGCTCTTCAGTGGATCTTGACTTGCCCCCAAATTTAGGGACCAGTAGGTGGAGCCAGGGACCGTGAAGGGTCAGCACTGAGAGGGCCCTGGGTCTGGGCTGCAGCACTGAGCCCTGACTCTCCCCACAGGAAGATGGGCAGGGTGCTGGCTGCAGAGTTCCACACAGCACGGCTCCTCCACTGGGCCTGGAACAGGTGGAGGGAGGTAAGGCTTTGGCACAGGTGCCACCCATGTTATGCTCGTGGACAGGTGGAGCTGTGTCAGTGTGACTCAGCAGCCATATGGGCTCCTCCTCAGTCCCTCTGAAACCACCTGTCTCTGAGCGTAGGGAAGAGACTGGGCAGCAGAGGAAGAATGTTAACCCGATTTCATGAGATCATTGACTCAAAATTCCTTGTTCTTTTACGTGGAGGCTGTTCTTATCTGAAATCCCTGGTCTAACTGTTGATAGGCATCCTGCTCTGGGCAAAAATGCTTATGCAAACATTGCTAGAGCATCTGCCCTAAGTCAGGCCCTAGCCCACAAACCCCTGAAGGTATCTACTCATAGATGAGGAAGCTGGGGCTCCCCGGTTTTGTATCTTACCTGGGCTCACCCAGCCTGCATGTAAAATGGAGGCAGAGCTGAGCCTCCTCTGCCCTCCGTGGCCGGCTTTCTCTTGCCCGCAGTGCCTGGCCCTGCGGGGTGCTGAGCAACAGAAGCTGATGCGAGCAGACCTGCATCGCCAGCACAGCTTGCTACACAGGGCGCTGCAGACCTGGGAGGTAGGAGCTGCTGCTTCCCTCCACGGCTCCTTGCCTTTGGGGGATGGGGATCCTGGGGACTTTGTTTTCCTTCCTTGTTCTTCCTGCCCCTCTCAGAACAGTAACTCCACCAGCCTCAAACAGAGCAAGCACCCTGGACAGGGGATCTTACTCCCCAGGGCTAAGTTCTTCTGTCCTTGCTCAGCAAATGCAAACAAGAAAAGTAAAAAGTGCTGTCTGAGGGCACCAGCCTTCCCATCAATGTGGCCCCTGGGTCAGGTAGTCCAGTGGTTTGACTTATTAGGTGAGGGCTTAATGAGACACCCTGCTGTCCAGGCGGTCTCCTAGCCTGGGGCCTGAGCCTTTCGGCCTCTCCCTGCCCTCTGCTGGTGTACTGGGCATCGAGGTTCCTGCTGAGAGCCTCTGAGGCATGGGGATAGGGAGAGCTGGGGCCCAGGGGCGGCCTCCAGTCCTGGTCTCCTACAGACTTACCAGAGCCAGGTGCGGAGCATCCTGCAGGAGGTGGCGGCCAGGGAGAGCCAGCACAGAAGGCAGCTGCTGCGGTGAGTCTCCTGGCATCTCTGGGCCCAGCCTGAGGTTCAGGGGATGGACTCCAGACCCAGGCAGGTTGGGGAGTTTTGTCCAGGGCCAGGCATAGGACAGGCCTGGCCCCCTCATGCTGCTCCTAGCATAGCTTTGGCTTTTCCACAGCAAGCACTCCATTCATTGGTTCACCTCTTACGAGCCCATGCTGCGTGCAGAGCGGAGTCTCTGGGAAGCAGCCCTCTCCTGGATGTCTGTGGCCTCCCACTTGTCTTGCTCCTCTGCGCCCTTTCCTCCCCATTTTAGACCTGAAAGATTCAGCCTCTCGAGGCACTGGTTTAGCACCTTGATGCACTAGAAACTCCCTTCGCCTCTCAGTCAGTTGTCTCCCGCGTGGCTCTCCAGACCTTCCCTGACTCGCCAGAGTCATCTGTCCACCTCTAGGACCTTCTACATCTGTGACACCTTTGGAGGTCGCCTACACTGCCTCAGCTCCAGCTCCCTCTTGAGGCTCCTGAGCTCCAAACTCGCTCCTCCCCACAGGCCTCCCTCATTCCACTCTTTCCTTCCTCTCTTTCTTTCCTCTGTGTTCAGCATACACTGTTCGGATTTTAAACACCCCTGTCCCTCTGTCAGAGTTTTGTAATGTGTTCATTCAGCCCCTCAAACAGCACTCATAGAAAGAAGGCATCCCCAAACTGACTCCACACTAGGCAAAGGCGCTGGGCTTCTGCTGCCCTTCCTGCAGCTCCTGTCTCTGTAGCTCCCTCATCACAGCGTGAGTCACCGGCCTGTCATTGCCTGGTTACGGCTCTGTGTTCCCCCCAGCATGTAATGTGTGAGGATGTGGTGTTTGATCTTGGTCACCCTGTCCCCACTGCTTCCCCAGTGCCTGGCACAGGGCAGGTGCTCAGCAACCTTGTGTCGTGTGTCCACATCAGTGTAAACATGCTGTCAGTGACACAGATGCTCTTAGGCAGAGGGCGTTCTTGACTCAGCAGTGGGATGAAGAACCAGGAATGATTCACAGAAACCTCGCCCTGTCTCCCCACACTGGTCTTGCCCTGTCCTGGCCTGTGCACCTGCAGGGATGTGTTATATCGCTGGAGAGAGAACACTGTTGCCTGTATGGATGAAGCAAAGAAAACCTCTCAAGCATGTGCTCACTACAGAAGGACCCTGTGCCTAAAGGTGAGGCATGAGGAGGCCAGCTGGTCCCTCAGGAGGGTTTGAGTCCGTGTTCCTACAAGGTGGTGGCATGGCAGGTGGTGCCAGGGATTTGAACTGAACAAGGGAACCAAAAAAAGCAGTTGCTTTCCTCCCTGCCATGGGAGCAGTTTTATTTACTTTACTGAATTATGAACCAATATTCACTAAAACAGAACACAGCTCGTAGTGAGTGAACTGGTTTGTATTAGAACCAGTATTTTCCACACATGTGGGCTTTTCCACTGGGACAAACCATCTAAAGTCACCACGCCTCCGTCTCTGCACCTCTCAGGAGAGGATGCTCACGCCTCCTCATCAGCTGTGCAGGTTTTGTGGCCACAGAACTTTCTGGAAAACATGGAGCATCCCAGTAATGTGGGGCCATTGGTCATTGTCAGTGGGAAGTGGCCCCAAAATGCCATGGTGGGGTCTAGTCTCATGCACTGGAGGAGGGGGGCCAGATGTGACTGTGGGAAGAACTGTTACAAGACAGAGGGGACTCAAAACGGGTGAAATGACAGGTGGTTCTTGGGCTCAGGTGCCTTAGAAGAAAGTAGCCTTTGGGAAGCCCTGCTTCCAGGCTGGGTAGGAGCTGCTCCTCACAACTTGGCTGCGTCCACAGACAAGGAACGATTGCATGTGGCCAAGGCCCAGTCTGTTCTCAGGAAGGCCCCGAGGCCAGCGTGTGGTTCCCCTTCCCCTTCCTCGGAAGGAGAGTCAGGACTCTGTTTGGCTGCAGGGCTTGAAGGGAGGCCTTTTTGGGGTGAATGAAGTTTGTGGTAGTTTGGGGAGCAGGCACCAGGTATCCCTGGCTGCCTGACTTCTCTGTAAAGTGCTCAGTTACTGTGATGTCATATCTCACATGAGAGCATACACACAGTGTACAGTTTCTGTTCAGCAAGTATAATAGAATGAAAGCTCAGTCATGTCTTTATGGCATGGTGTGACGTTGACCTCCAGGTAGAGAAATCCCATCACCTGAGGGACTGGGCTTCTTGTGTAGGGACGAGGGACTCTGCCTGTGGTCTGTGTGGATGGCACATGGCTCCTGTAATAGGTGTCAGCGCCATGTGTCCACTGCTTGGCTTCCTTCCACAAGTTGTTGCCTGCAGAGCTGGGGTGTCTCCAGGAAGGCAGGATGCGCTGTGATCACCTCTTTGTTCTCCATTGGTCCTTTAGGTCTTGGACCAGTGGCAGGAGGCCGCGTCAGTGCAGATATATTACCGACAGCAGGAGGACTGTGCTGTCAGGGAGGCCCAGAAGGTTCTGGACAGGGGTAAGTGGGACCCCGGACCATGAAGGACCCAGAACTGTTGCACTATACCATTTGCTTCCCTTTAGTCTTTGTTTCCTTTTCATGTGTATTAGTTTAAGCCTCCACAGACTGGGAGGTTTAAAACAATAGAAAATTGTTCTCTCAGAGTTCTGGAGGCCAAGTCCAGAGTCAGGTTGTTGGGGGGTCCATGCTCTTTCCGAAGGCTTAGGGAGGATCCTTCCTTGCCTCTTCCAGCTCCTGGGGGCTCCCAGCAGTCCTTGCTGTTTCCTTGGCTTGTAGACACTCTAGCCTTCACCTTTGTCATCATGTGGCTGTCTTCCTTGTGTGTTCATGTTCTTCTTAGAAGTCAAGTCACACTGTAGAAAGGACCCACCCCATTCCAGTATGATGTTAGTTATTATTACACTGCACTGACCCTCTTACCAAATAACATCAGTTCTGAGGTTCCAGGGTGGACGTGAATTTGGGAGGCCTGCCTATTTAGTACATCACAGCATTCTCTTCCCAGCTGATTACCAATTGGTTTATGTTAACATGAAAAGCCAAGGCTTGAGATCTACAGAGAAATAAGGGAATGAAGCTGGATCAAAGAGTTTGAGGGATTGGGGGGATGGTTTTGATGGGAAGTCCTTCCAGTGGCTGCTGCTTGTCCGTTCAGCCCATCATGAGAGGATCCGGCTTCCCTGTGTACTGGGCCCGTGTGTGTTTAGGGAGCAGGGACTTGCTTAATCGGCTCAGGTAGCCCCACTGCCTGCTAAACAGACAGCCTGAGAAAGACAGTCCAGACGAGAGCCTCTGCTCGTGACACGCATGGAAACAGTGGCCCTACAGCGGGAATCCGACACTGAGGGGACAGCTTATAGTTAGAATAAATGAGAATACAAATGGAAATGGTTTAAATCAAACCATAGAGAAAACAGGTCAAGTTGTTATGCTGGCTTGTTGGAGTTAGCTCCAAGAAAGGAATTCAGCTTTGGTTTGGCTGACTGGTGTTGCTGTTGATGAACACACATCCTGCTTTTTCTGGACACAACCCTGGGGTTAAACGTACTTCTGTGTGTCCTCAAGCTGTTCTTCACCCCACACAGCGCTGTTTCTAGTTTACTCCCAAGAGAAGCCGGGAGGGGAGGGGGGCTTAGTCCAGCCCTGGTCTCTGTTTGGACAGGGCTCTGGCACCTGGTGCTGCACAGGCCCTGGCAGTTTGGGTCAGGTGCCCACCCCTGGCCTGGGTGGCCACTTTGGGGAATAGGCACGGAACTCTGGGGAGCAAAATTGCCCGGTCCACTGATGATGGTACAGGGACTTGGGAGACCAGCGACAAGAGACTGCTGTCACCACTTAGTAGGTGTGCATTCAGTACCTGTGGGACCATTTCCTGGCTTAATTAAGTAAGGCCTTTGAGTCCTAGGCACACCTTGGCAGTCCAAGGCTGGGGTGGCGCTAGAAGAGGAGGAACTGGGAGCACAGTGTCATTGCTTAAGCAGTGCTTAAGTGCAAGCAGGAGTCAGATGCTGGCTGTGTGACCTGGGGCAAGTCCTCTCTGAGCCTCAGCTTCTCCATCTGTAAAATGGGGATACCAGTCTGTTGGAGTTGTCATGACGGTCCAGTGAGACTAATATCTATGAGCTCACAGCAGGGCTCAGAAGTGTCAGCATTTAGCACTAACGCTTGGCCTCCAAACTTGTGAATACCGCCCTCCCTTCCCCCCTGGCAGGTGCTGGAAGACAAGATGTCTTGGCATCAGTGCCCTGGTATCAACATTCTTCTGTTGTCTGAAAGGAACATCTCTCAGGGCCTAAGAAAAAGAAAAAAAATCCAAAGTAAAACAGATCAGCAGAAGAAAGTGCTTCCTTAGGAGAGAATCTGGTGACACAAACAAAGCACAGGATGTGGCCCGGCTCGGCTGTCCAGACTTCTCTGAGCCTTGGTTTCCACTCTCGCAAAACAGGGCTGCCACCTCTCACTCTGTCAGGCCGAGGGCCTTTGGGGTCACCCTGAGTGGGCCCTGGCACACCTGCTGTCACTGTGGCTCTGGTGAGCCCTTAAGGTCACAACAGCAAACAGCAGGTCTGGTTTTGGTCCTCAGGTGTTCGCAGTTGCTTAAAGTGGCCAGAGCTGTCCTCGGAAAGGTCCACATGTGGTGATCCACCGAGTGTGGGCTGACACCCCAGCTCTGTCCATTCTCCACTCTCTAAACTTAGCCCGTGACATGGTCATTCACACAGATCCTACACAAGAACAAATTGGTTGGCTCTGCTGTAGGTCGTCTCAGGACGTGGTTTCGGCGCTGGCGGGGCTGCGGCCGGAGGGCAGCCCAGCAGAGAGCCCAGCTGGAGAGGGCGGCACAGCATTACCATCGGCAGCTGCTGCTGCGGGGCCTGGCCCGGTGGATGGGGCACCATCTGAGCTGCGTCAGGAAGCGGGTGAGGCAGGCGCAGCTCCCCCAGTGCCCTTGTGCAGCATAGCTGCCCTGGCCAGGGAGGAAGAGGTCCTTCCTGCAGAACTCACCGCAGCCCGTCTCCGTGCTGGGTGGTCTGGGTCCTGTGGGCACAAGGCTGCAGGAGCCTTTCTGGGATGGCTGGGGGCGGGGGTGCCAGCCTTGGACCTGGTCTCCCAGCTGGAAGAGGGTTTAGCAAGAAACCTAGTTCACTCTGAATCAAGCTTGTCGGAGCTGGGGGACCTGCTTGATGCAGGAGGTCCCTGGCTTCACGCTGGATACCTGGTGACAGGAGGACCATTCACTTGGGCGGGAGCCTCTCACCCAGCAATGGGGCACCAGGTGACACCCACAGGCAGCTCCCCATGCACCCTCTCTCCCCAGCACCTGCAGAGGCAGGGCGCCTGCCTCCTGGCCCAGACACTCAGCCGGTCCTGCTTCCGCCAGTGGAGACAACAGGTGGGAGCTGTTGAGAAGCCCCTTCCCCCAGGGTTTGTCCCCCACCTCCCAACGTTTCTGGGCATTGCTGCCTTCCTTCCACCTGTGACTGTTTTAAGACCAAGTCACCTCAGGGCCCTGTTTCTGTGTCACATTAAAAACACCAGGGTAGCCTGATCTGTGGTGGTGCAGTGGATAAAGCATTGACCTGGAAATGCTGAGGTCACCGGTTCGAAACCCTGGGCTTGCCTGGTCAAGGCACATATGGGAGTTGATGCTTCCAGTTCCTCCCCCCCCCCCTCTCTCTCTGTGTCTCTCCCTCTCCTCTCTAAAAAAAAATGAATAAATTAAAAAAAAACAAAAACAAAAAAACCCACCAGGGTAGTATCCAAAAATTAGTATGAGATGCACTGTCAGTCTTTGCCGAGGGCTTGATAAAGTGCTGGCGGGACAGCATCCTGCTCAGCAAGGCTTCGTGTGTCCCTCTTGGTTCCTGGGTTGGATATGGAGATGTCCCCCGCTTTTCTCCTGCCAGCCCAGCAGGCTGCCCCCATGTGTTTCCTCCCCAAAGGGAGCTCTTTGCCTTTGTTCTTTCCAGGGGATCATCCCGATCCACTCCCTTGGGACTTGGCAGAGGGGTCTCAGGGTGACAGGGCTGTGTGGTCAGGGTGGCCTCCCTGCAGGTGATGTTGCAGTGATCTTTTCTTTCTGCCTGTAGCTGGTGAGCAGGAGGCGGGAGCATCAGGGCACAGCACGGGCCCTGTGGTTCTGGGCCCTCTCGCTACAGGCCAAGGTAACAGGGCTCTGTTCCCTGCTGCCCCTGCCCCTCCCAGGAGAGGACTGTGCCTGGTGGAGGGCAGGTGGGCTGTGGGCACAGCCCCTGGGGGAGTCTAAGCAGGGAGAGCTGGGCTTCACCTCCTCTTCCCCCTCCCCCCTCCCCCTGGAGGTATGGGCCGCCTGGCTGGGCTTTGTGCTGGAGAGGAGGAGGAAGAAGGCACGGCTGGAGCAGGCAGTGCAGGCCCACCACCAGCAGCTTCTCCAGGAGGGCATCACCCGCCTCCTGCGGTTCGCAGCGGGCATGAAGGCCCTTCGGCAGCAGCTGCATGCCCAGCAGCAGGTGCAGGTAGTGCCCAGAGTCCCTCCTGCCCTTCTTGTGGGGAGCGGGCAAGACACAGCATGATCTGATAGAGGCTGTTGCAGGCGGCCCACAGTCTGCACCAGGTAGTCCGTCGCTGTGCTATCCTCTGGAAACACAAGGTTCTGGGCCCAGGCAGGGAGCCTCAGCCCCCCACATCCACCATGCCTAGCAGGAGAGTGACATTCAAGGGTCCCCTTCCTGACCACGTTGCTGCTGGCGCTGGAGATGCTGCCCTGGAGACCAAGAGGCCACCAGCTCCTCGTGGGCCACAGGGAGCTCTGGGCAGCTTGGCTCTGGATGCTAGGGACCCTCAATTCCTGGAGCTGTGAGTAGCCATACCTCACCTCTTCCTCTTCACTCCCACCTGGGGCAAAACTTGGACTGGACCAGAGGGAGGACTGGGCCTTGATGGTCACGGCTGAGCTGCTGGGATCCCACTCACCATCAGGACTATCCCCCCGTTTGGGTGCAGACTGTCTTTCCTGAGCTCAGAGAGAGAACACACAGCACGAGGAGTAGCTGTGGGGCAGCCTCGCCCTCCTGCCCCAGACCTGCCAGCATCCTGCTTTCCCCCTTCCAGCCAGGAAACAGGGCTTTCTTTCAGAAACCCCTCTTGATGCTCTGACCCCTGCCCCATCCCCACACGTGGTGCTGGTGTTGCTGTTGCTCAGTGCTGCCTGAGCCTGGGAGAGGTTCCTGGTGGGGAGGGGCACCGGCCTGGGACTTGGTCCTGCCCTGCCTGCCTCGTTTCCCCTCGCCTTAGCTCACCTGCTGACCTTGGCCAAGAGCCCCTCCTTCTCTGGCCTCAGTCCCCCTGTAAGATTGGAGGGGTTGGACAGGATGACCCTTGCCCCACTGAGGACTGAGTGCCCCTGGAAGCCCCTGGGTAGCCTGGAAGAACAGGCCCACGTTTCTTCCCAGCAATGCCATCCGCTCAGCAAGGAAGCAGCCACGACGCCCAAACTTCTTGCTGGAGCCCTTGCACAGTCAGAGGCCCCTAGGGTGTGGTACCCTTGGGGGGAAGGGGTAAGTCATATGGTCCTGTGTCCCCAAAAGCAAGATGGTATCTCCATTTGGGGCCTGAGGGTGGGTGGCCCCCATTCCTCCCTGCTCCTCAGGAGAATATAGAGACCTGACCAGCTTCTGCCCTCCCTCTTGTCAGGCCTGAGGCACTGAGGAAGCAAAGCCTAGGTGTGGCCCAGCCCACAGGTCCTTCCCTGACGAGGCCCTTCCAGAAAAAGGACGAGACAGTACTCCTCCCGAGCAGCTCCCTGTCCCCTGGGGCCCTGTCAACTGCTCCTGGCCTGAAGCTGTCCCCCACTGCGAGTACAGGCCCAGGGCTGCTGCCCCCTGCATCCTTCATGCCCCGTGGGGAGGCCGCACCCACTATGGTAAGTCCTCCCTGGTCATCTGGGGTCCCCTTCTTTGGTCTGGCCTTCAGTACTCTTTCTCATGTACTTGGTGCTGTAGTCACAGATGTACTTAGTGCTTGTGGAACATCCCTACCTCAGGAAGATGCAGTGAGGCCACACCATTTATCAACTGTAGGTGCCACTGTCCTGGGGACACTGTAGTGAACAGCCCACCGAGGCCCCTGCTCCTGAGGTTATATGTATCCATCCCATGGAGGAGAAAAGACCAGCAGACACATAGAGACTGCTAATCATGGAGGGCTGTGCAGGCTCTGGTGAAAGTGGGATTTAAGGAGAGTAGGAAGTGGCAGAGGACGGTTGGCTGCCGAGACCAGCCAGCCCTGCAGGCATGGGCCAGTACTGTGGTGGGAGGCTGACTGGGCAGGACTTACTCTGATGGGTCTGAGGGGAGAGAAGGGATGTGGCCTGCATAACTTCAAGAATGAGTTTTTACTCAAAGGAGTTATACTGGGGGGCCCATTTGGGGTGAGGGACTAAGTATTTTGAACCTGTCAAATTTGAGATCAAGCAACAGGATTGTGAGTCTGGCCTTTAGGGAAGCTCAGGTCTGGAGAGGAAAGCCAAGAATCAGAATCACAGAGTCTGGGCAGGGAGGAGAGAAGCAGGCATACTGGGTAACTAAGAGGGAAGCAGTGGGCCGCCCCAAGGAGCTGGTGCTAAGTGGTGAGGGGTGGGGGTCCCAGGAGCGAGGACATTGTTCTCACCAGGGTGGAACAATGGTGAGACAAGGTTGGACAAGGAGAGCAATTGCCTCTGATCACTTTCTCACTGAAAGACAAGGTCACACTTCAGTGACCTTGTACACAGGCACCGATGAAAGATCAAAAAGGTTGCCAACAGCTGCTTGGAGTGGTGCTGAGTCAGGCCCTGGAGAAGGTGTGGGGTCTCCTTGGGATGCCCGATGTCTGGTCCTAAAGGAAGAAGGTTAGGGCCAGGACTCTGAGTGAGCTGTTGGAAAGCTGGCTCCTGGGGCCTTGCCTACCCTCCCCTGCAGTGGACGGCCTTGGCACCCTGCCCCAGGCCTTCTTCCAGCTTCCCTGCTCAGTGTCCGCCCTTCCTTTACAGGCATCAGTGTGGCTGACTTCCACTGGCCCTATGCCCCAGGCCCCTCAATCCCTAGCCAGTGTCCCTGACCACCGCCTGCTCCTTCCTGGGGACTTCACAGGCACCGGGCCTGGCTCTGAGGCTGCAGGTTTGTACCTGACATCCCTCAGCACAGTGAGGACTCCGGCCACTCCCAGCACCTGGGCTTGCTCCATTCAGCCTGGGCCCAGCCAGGAGAGGGATCAAGAGCAAGCTTATTCCCATGGTGCAACAGACCCCACGGACCTGGAGGCTGAGCTAGAGGGCATCCAGCAGCAGCTGCAGGACTACCAGAGCATGAAGCGGAATCTCCGGTAAGACCCACAACTCCCTGCCCATGGGGGACAGCTGGGAGTGGGCTGCTAAGGCCCTAGGGGTGACTCACCTACACTGTGCACTGCCCCCCCCCAGGTGGCACCTTTACCCCTCAGTCCTGCTCAGAAAGGCCAGGTTGGCCTTCCCTGTGGGATGGAACAACAAAGCTGAGCAAATCTTGACTGGGTGATGTGAAAGCCAGGCCAGTGGTCTGCCCAGTGATTGTGAGCCATGGAATGTAAGGGTGTGGAAACAGGCCTGGGCTGTCTCATCTTGCCTGTGATCTGGCTCGAGCCCACGGATCTCAAGCCCAGGTCGGGGCCCTCATCATGAGCAGCAGTCCCTGGGTCTAAGTTGCTGTCTGCTGGATAGTGTGGAGGTGGGAAGAGGAGCAGGACAAGCTGCCCCCTTCTCCCTTCCCCCCCAAGCCTGGGCCTCTCCCCTGGGCCCAGCCAGGCACACAGCAGGTGTCTCTGCCTCAGGTCCTACCAGCGCCAAGCCAGGAGCCTGCGCCAGTGGCTGGAGCTGAGCCAGGAGGAGCCCAGGCCTGAGGACCAGGAAGCGGAGCAGCAGGTGCAGGAAGAACTGCAGGAGGTGAGGTCCCAGGCGGTCCTGGGGCGGGCTCTGGCTGTGCTTGCTCTGAGCTCGGCCTGTCCTTTCCTGGCCCTCAGGTAGAAACACAGATCCAGCAGCTGGCTGCGGAGCTCCAGGCCCAGCGCCAGCCCATTAGCGCCTGCATCTCCCGCGTCCAGGCCCTGCGGCGTGCTCTGTGCTAGAGCCATTGCCCCAGGGAAGCTTTCACCCGCCTCCAGGAACAGAATGCAAAGCTAAAATGAATTTTATTTTTTTATTTAAAACATTGCAATTAAATGAATTATACTGTTCAGAAGTCTCCCACTTTTCATACAAAAATACTGTGCTACTGATACAGTTGAAAAAGTTCAAATGGCTTCTCCTGCAGGAGAAATTCAGAGTCCCCTGGAGACATGAAACCTGTCCTTGTCCCCATAATCAGTGGCTCCCCAAGGACTGCATACCTATTACCTGGGGACCGGTTTTCTAGGCACTGACCCTGACCCCCAACCCCAATACATCAAGGCTCCTCTGCCTTCACTGTAAGCCCCTGAAACAATAGCAGCAACTTTCTCACATTTAATGGAGGTCTGGATCTGGGGAGAGGACACAGCTCTCCCTTAGCCCCAGTGCAGCCACCACTATCTGCCTGCCCCATTCACGTGGGGCACTAGTAAGGTGGGTTCAGTGATGGGTCTGGACAGATCTGGAAGAGAACTCATCGAGGTCTGCAAAGCACTTCACCATCAGTCACCATCCTCAGAAGATGCCAGCAGAGTCAGGGGATGCTTTCAGCCTCAAGTGTGAAGAAGAAAGCTTTTCCCGATGAGCAGGGCAGGGCGATTTTGGAAACAGAAAGCAGTTGCATTAAAGGCTGTGTGGCCCTGCTTGGGGGCAGGCGGGCCCACAGGAGGCATCTCACCTGTGCAGAGGACACCAAAAGCAGTGATGGGAGGAGCAGCAAAAAGATACATTACCACTTACCATCTTAGAAACCAAGACCAACTGAATGCTTAGCCAGGAGACCCAGGGTCTCTGGTTTATACATTAGGGGTTAAAACCTCTTCAAAGGGGAATCTGACATCACCCCGGCACCTTCTCTCTAGGGTAGGAAGAGAGGATCCTCTGACCTCATCTGTACCTTTGGGACAGCAGGAAAAGATGTCACCCAGGTCCTGCCTGGTCAGACCCCTTGGATCTGAGAGAGTCCCCTGAAAGACTCTCCCATTTCTGTTTAGAAAAGATCCCTCAGCAGCCGCAGCCAGGAAAGAGGCTCTAGAGGGAGCCTAGAGCCTCCCCAAATCGGATTTTCTGTCCTGCTTCCAGCTTGAAGTTGAAGTCCTTGGGGGCCTCGAAGATGAGCACAATGGTGGAACCCAGGTTGAACTCGCCCAAGCGCTCGCCCTTGCGCATGGGGATGCCCTCCTTGTTGGCATGCGTCACGAAGCTGAAGTCATTGTAGGAGCCCTTGCTGTACCGTGGGCTGTTTGTATGCAGGTCCTGGGAGAGACCAGGGGCAGAACATGTGGAGACCTGCTCCCTGGCCCTTAAACACACCTCCACTGCCTGTCCCCAACCCAGCTTGGAAAGGGAGGTGGGGACAACAACTCTGGTTAGGCATGGGCTGCGTGCCTAACCAGACACAGTTCCTGACACCACTATGAACTGGGTCACTGAGGGACACAAAGAAATCAGACCCAACTTGGTTCTCCGGTACAGATGGCACTACAAGACCAGCACCCAGGGAAGGGGCAGTCTTAAAACGACAGCAAGAAGGCAGTGCCTTGGGCAGGGTGGGCACTGGCCACCCCTTTATACACGTGGCCTCCAATCAGCAAGTTCTATACAAGATCAATATTCCCCTGTGGTCCCACCGGAAGCAAAGTGCCAGGCAGGGTGGTGGACTCCCTCCCTCTGCAGCCCCTCCAGAGACGGGAGAGGGGTCGGAATTTGTAGTTCTGACAGATCTGGCTGCATAGCATAGGTCAGGGGGACCCCAAGTAGCCCAGTGCTTGGGCTTCAGCAGGGCCTGTGCTCTGCTTACCTGGTCAAAGTAGATGCGGATAGAGCCCACGTTGGTGGCTCCCACAGCTGTTAGTGAAAAGAATCCGTGTTTCCAGTCCCCAGTGAGAACTACCCGCTCATTGTGGCAGAAGAGCTCTTTGATCCAGCGGGCCATTCCAGGGTTCACGGACATCAGGGAGCCTGTAGAAGCAAGAAAACTGCTATTCCCCACCCAGTGGGAAGACCAGCCTCCCAGAGCCCAGTGTCACCACTATGTCATTCCAAATACAGAGTGGGCTGGACTCCAGCCTGCCCCCTGCTGCCTATGCCCAGCTGACTAAAGCAGTCAACTCCTGGCCTCAGCACTCCATATCTGCAGCTTGGCTCCCCTGAAACCTAGAAGCTGAGAGCACCTATCTGGGGCTCAGAGAGGTAACTCCCAGACGTGTGCCAGCCTGGCCTACCTGGGAAGTGGCGCCGGTGGGACACGGTCCAGTCAGTGGGAGAGTGGAAGCAGTGGTAGTCCCCAGGGGCCAGGTAGATGACGCAGTGGTAGAGCTCATTCCCTTCTCGGGTGACCAGCTGGTTCCTAAAGGAGGTGCAGGAGGTGGCTGTGGGGGGCAGACACAAGGGCCAGGCCATTAGACAAACACGCAGTGCCACCCGGCATGGGACTGGCGTGCAGTCTGGAAATGGGCTCCAGGGAGGGCCTGAGCCCAGGGGCCAGTCCGCAGTTCCTACAGCCTTCTCAGTGTCCCTTCTCTCCCCAGTCCACTCCCAACCTTCACCCTTTGACCTCCAGCCCAGCCACACTGCAGCAGGGCAACCAGGACCCACCTGGTGGTAAGGGCAGGTCCTCTGCAGAGGTGCGTGGACCCAGGAATGACTCCAGCGAGTAGGTAATGCCCTTCACCTGCTCCACCTCACAGTTCTTCACCTGCCCAAAGTTAAGGATCTTCCCATCGGAAGGACTGATCTGGAAGGGCCAGAAGAGTCTTACTGCCAGGGATGGGAGGGGAGGGCACAGAGGAGGAGAGGGAACGCAGGGCAGGACTTCCCACCAGGCCACCTGTGGACGCTGTTGGGACTATTTCCAAAAGCACAGGCAAGAATCCCATTTCTGGAGGGAGGAGTGGAAAGCAGGGTCCAGCCTCACCACGCTGTGCAGGCCACTGACGGGCCGGGCCTGCGGCTTCAGCTTGCGCCGGAAGAACTCGCTGAGGTTGCGGTAGTGGTGCAGGTCCTCCACGGCGGCCTCCTTCATGTTCACCCCGAAGGTCCAGATGTACAGGCTGTAGACGGGCCTGCGCAGCCACTGCGGCAGCTCCACCTGGTTAAGACGGCCCCAGGCCCGCGACAGCAAGCGCGTCGGCACCGACTTGTACAAGGCCACCTGCAAGCCACAGGCAGGCGGGGTCAGTGGGCCACACTTTAAGCCCCCTCCCCAATCAGCTGCCCCCCCACCAAGGGGGCCACTTCGGAGGTTTTGTGATGTGGTTGTTTCTCACTAGGAACCAGACTGTCTCCCAAACATGACTGGCTGAGACTGTGACACAGTGACTTAAAACTTGGGTGTTTGTCATTTTATGCAGGCTGAACAACAGCTGTCCTAGTCCCTGGGGAGAGACTGACCAGCACAGTCTTGTTTCTTGAAGAGGGAAGGGAGCATAAATATAACTGAGACTGGCACAGACAGGCTGTGGCAGGAGGCCCCAGGTGGAAAGTCTACGACCCCAAGTTCACATCCCTGTTCCAACAGAAAACCGCCCTCCCCCTCACCAAGGTCAGGGACTTAGACATCATGCAGATGCGCTGTAACACTGTCACCAGGGCCTGGCACTCAGTGACATTCTCTGGTGATGGGCAGTCAACAAAGCTGTTTGCACCTGGGGCTTCTCACAGGAGGAACCAGCAGCTCAGCCCCACCAGCCAACTGTTCTACGTGCCACTGACATAATAGGACCTGCCTCTTACTGGCACCTGTTGCTTGTCTGAACCGAGACATCAAGTCCCCAAGGTGTAAAAGTAATTTCACCCCAACTTGAAACACCTCTAGGAGGCAGCAAGGCAGTGGCTCCCAGGACTCTTCCCAGCCAGAGCCTGTACATTGGAGTGGCCACGGCTGCCATGGTGCCTCAGGTCTACTGGCCAGAGCTCCTTAGCTTCAAGTCCTTACGACACCCCACCTGCATTGTCCCAAGGCCCAGGAGCAGGGTCTCCTCCTTGGGTCAGCCTGCCTTCCAGAGAATGGCCCAGGGCTGCCAGGTCCTCAAAGGCATCCCTCCCTTCCTTAAGGAGCCCAAACAGGCTTCAATCTTCCTGGACCACCCTCTGGCATGCAAAAACTAATTTGGGTTGTTTTCAAAATCACCTAAGCTCACTTCTGCTTGAACACAAGAAATCATTCTGAATGCCCAGTATGAGTTCCATCCAGAAGCAGAACCCCCCAAAGGCACAAATGCAGACAAAGCAGGCAGGGGACAGCAAGCTAACCCTCGCTCACCACTCTGCAGGCCCACACAGCCACTGAACAGCACCCTCCTGGAGGGCTCAGCCCCAGAGTCATCACCTCTAATCTGACAACTGTCTCCTTCTGGGTCTCCTAGGTCACTGTATCAGGCTGGGGGGGGGGGGGTGTCAGGCCAGCAGCCTACACACACTTACCCTGCTCACGGGCCTCCATCCCACCCGGCTGAGTGGCCTGAGGGCACCAAAGGGCAGGAGGTAGTAGAGGACCGTCAGAGGCCAGGAGCGCAGTTTTAGGGCAGGTCTGGACATACAGCTCAGCTGTCCCAGCCTCCGTCTCAGGGCCAGCTGGGGGAAGTGCAACCTGCAGGGCACATGTCCACGCATGACTGGGATCAGCAGCATCTGGAAGGGACTGGCAGCCCCCACCTCACCCTCAGCAAGCGTGCTTCTCAGTGAAGTCTAGCAGCACTGGCTGTGCCCCTCATCCCAACCCCATTCTGAGTGGGGGGCCTGGCTGCCTCTGGTTGGCAGATGCACTTGCCAGTCCCTCACACCTGCCTGCCAGGTGGAAGAACTGGGGATGTTGGCAGCTGAGGCACAGAGGGTGAGATCCAGCTCCTAACCTTGCAGAGGGAGCAGTGTCTGAGCATGGGAAGGACCCCAGTGGGATCCTTCAGGGCTAACTACCACTGCCCCCACCCTCCCGGGGCACCAGGAGACAGGCTAATCTACTAGAGCCCCTCAGTGTAGCCACACAGGGTGGTAGGAGAGCTACTGGTGCCTTGTTTCCTCATCTGCTAAAATAAGGAATTGGGCCTGACAAGATCACAAAGGAACGAACACACACATACACACACACACACACATAGATTGGGCCTGACACAATCACAAAGGAATGAATGAACACACAGAGAGAGGGATTGGGCCTGAGAAGATCACAAAGGAACACACACACACACACACACACACACAGTCCCCTCCCCACAGCTATCTGCATGCTCATTCTATATCAGGTCAGGTTCTCCAAAACCGACCCACCTTAGGCCACCTCCCAGGTACACTGGACCACACACCTGACCCCCTTTCAGCAACAGTGATAGGCCTTTGCCAAGTCCCACACCAGTCCAAACCCAGTGCATTCAACACAGGCTCAGCCTCTCCACCAGAACCCTGGCCTCCTGAGGCATATCAGTGAGGCCCAAGTCCCCTTGTCACACACCTAAGCTGCAGAAAATGCTCCTGAGGCCCCAGTATAGCCATCAGGAGACTATACTGCCACCCCAGGCCTCAGTTGCCTCATCTGCAAAAAGACTGCATTCCACTGGATAATCTAAGGTTCCCATCTGTGCCTGTACACTCTCAGAGAACCTGTGTTCTCTGCCCCCACCTGCCGAACAAATCAAAGAACAAAGAGGCATCACATCTGATACTAAAAGAAGAAAAAATGGAGAACCTAGCCATTGGGTAGGCCCAGTTCAGTGATGACAATGAAGGAGCCGTATCTCCACAGCTCCCCAGACTCCCAGCGATTATTCTCTCCCATCCACCCCATTGTGTTTTCACAAGGTCTGGTTAGTGGTGGGGGCCCGATCAAAGCCAGGTAAACCACTGCTCCCCCCTCCCACTGCCCCCACCCGCCCTGCTCACTGCAGAAGCACAGGGACCAATCCCCGAAGAGCTGCTCCTGAATGGGGTGGGGGTGCCTGGGGATGGGGAGCAGCAGTTTAGGTGCAGCACAGACACTGGTCCACCAGCCCGTTCCGCCTCCCCGGTACCTGAAGCGGGCTCTCCGACTCAGGCCCCCAGGGCTGGGCCCCTCCAACCTTGGGGGCTGATCCCCCAGGCCCCTGCTGCCACCTCCACTGCGAGGCCGCTGGACATGAACTCTGACCTTGTGGAGGTTGTGGCGGGGCACAGAGGGGTTAGGAGGCCGCCAGCAGCATCTCACCATTTCGCTGTGCTGAGCTCTGGTCCTCGCCTCGCCTCTGACTGACACATGGTGGGCGGGCAGGGAGGGCGGTGCCAGCACGATCGCCTTTGTTCCTCCTCCTTCCTCCCTTCCCCCCACGGAGCTACTGCACTGTCACAGTTCCGCGGCAGCTGGTGGGCCCCTTCCTTGGCTCAGAGACCACGGCGTAGAGCTGGGCAAAGATAGGCACTGGTCACACACCTGCTCGGGCCGGCAGGACCAGCCCTGAGCTCAAGCCCACTCTAGCCCCAGGCTTGGCCACCTGCCTGCTCCAGTGAGCTGATGGACTGCTGATGGCAGGAAGGGGACCAGGACCCTCTGGGCTCCAGGAGCACAAGTGGGAATCTGAGCCCTGTGCTCCAGGCAGATACCCAGCGTCGCCCTGTCTGCGGTCAGGGCGGCCCCTCCCTTGCCAGGACCTGACCCATTTTCCATTCAGGTGACAAAGTAGCATCTGAGGAATAAGGGAGGGAAGGTGGGGGAGGTGGGGCTGGTGAGACCCTGGAAATCTGACCAGCTCCGGCTCTTCCTCACTGCCTGTGCTGCTTGCTTCAGAGCTCCCTATGCTGGGCGCTAGGCCCTCAGGGCCTCCTCACAAGTCGGGCACCCAGGTGATATAAAGGAAAACTGACGTGGAGCTGGGAGCAGGCCAGGCCTGAAGCCCACACCTGCGCCCTCTCCATCCTCCCTGTCTTTACTAGGTAACAGGGACAGCACTCTGGCCAGGGGCCCACAAGGCTATGGGGAGGGCACACTGCCTTCACAAAGCCCTTCTGGACACCTCACAGATAACAGGTAAGGGCAGCAAACATTCCATGGTTGTTGCTGTCTCAGCCCACGAAGTCAAGGCCCCAGACCATCTTTACATGAAGAAATTTGGCTCCAGAGCAACTCTGAGGGCAGAGAACTGACCCAACCCAGGACCCCACATGGCCAATATGCTATGACCCAGCAAGGGGCTCCAACTCAGACGTGGCTTCATCACACAAGGGGGAACACTTGACAGCCAGCAAACCTACTTCAGGCCACAGAGGCACCTATCAGGGGAGTCAATGAGACTCCAGGTGTGCAGGGGCCCACAGGAGCCAGGACAAGGCCATCTAAGGTCTGGACATGAGCATGGACTTCTGCCCAGACCAAGCAGGTAGCAAGGCCTGGCCCATACCAGGTCCAGACCTCTTCAGCAATATTCATCTCCCCAGGCCACACCCTGAAGCAGACAAAAACATAAGCATCCTCCAGCCCTGAGGGAAAGGCTCACAGCCCCACAGACACCCCTGCTTCAGGCTCTGGTGACCTCCAGCTTACAGTCCTATCATGACAGTCAGGTCGCCTCACCCACACCGCCCACATGCTGATGGGCAGTCAGGGTTGGGTCTGGTGCTTGGCTTCCAGGATGGAGTTCTTTCCCAGCCTCTAGAAACTAGAAAGCTCAGACTGAGTGCACATCCATGATTCAGGTTGGGGGTCAGTGAGGCCTTGTGGGACAGGATGACAATCCCAGCCTCTTCCTGCCAGTTTTCCTCACTGTCCTACCACACTGGACAGTGACCACTGCAGCATGCTTCCAGAAAGGCACAATCAAGAGCCCACAGCCAAACCGAGCTTGTCGGGAAACTCAGAATCTCAAAGCAGATGCACGTGCTTGGACTTGGACTTCATTGTCCCCAGGGCCTCCAGTCCAGGGGCCTGCCCCAGCTCGCCAGGGCAAGGCAGACACTCACCGCCCCTCCCATAGTGGAGGGAGCTCAAGGGGGATCAGACAGAGGCACTGCTGCCCTGGAGAGACTGGAAACTGCCCTGAGGGGCCAGGCACGAGGTCCTTACGTTCTCAACCCCTCTTCTACTCCGCTACCTCTTCTAAACGAGAAACAGACCAGGGTGTTAGGCTTCTGCTAAATCACCATGTGTGGCAGTGGCTCCCACAGAATCCCTAGGAAGCCAATGTGAATACATCTGTCCCCCAGGAAACGAGCCTGGCGCCCTGTCCAGCTTAAAGCTAAGGGATGGAGACTAGGGGGTCCCTAAAGGCCACTCCTCACTCCCCAAGGGCAGAGCCACTTCTACAGCCAGCATGCTCCAGGCCTCCCTTCTCCACACCTCAGAGCCCCACTTCCCTCCACACCTGTGTCAGCCTTGGTGCCTGAGCCAGAGCTTCTCTGCTCAGGCCCAGATAAGAAACCTGCAAGGAGGGTGCTCTGAAGTGGGGAAGGGCGGACACTTTCCCTCTATCCTGAGATTCTCAAGGACACTCTGTGGAGGTGGAGTTTTGGGCTGTGACCAGGTTTCAGGTGCCCAGTTCTACAACACAACTCTGTATACTATATTGTTTGTTCACTGCCCAATCCCACTGGACTTTTTTTTTTTTTTTTTGTATTTTTTTGTATTTTTTTTCTGAAGCTGGAAACGGGGAGAGACAGTCAGACTCCCGCATGCGCCCGACCGGGATCCACCCGGCACGCCCACCAGGGGGCGACGCTCTGCCCACGAGGGGGCGATGCTCTGCCCCTCCGGGGCGTCGCTCTGCCGCAACCAGAGCCACTCTAGCGCCTGGGGCAGAGGCCAAGGAGCCATCCCCAGCGCCCGGGCCATCTTTGCTCCAATGGAGCCTTGGCTGCGGGAGGGGAAGAGAGAGACAGAGAGGAAGGAGGGGGAGGGGGTAGAGAAGCAAATGGGCGCTTCTCCTATGTGCCCTGGCCGGGAATCGAACCCAGGTCCCCCGCACGCCAGGCCGACGCTCTACCACTGAGCCAACCGGCCAGGGCCTCCCACTGGACTTTAAAGTCATTACAAGGCCTAACGGCCAGCTACATGAAACATGGTGGGGGAAGGCCTTGCATGTCGCAGGTGCTCTCTGAATGGTCATTCCTTCCACTCACCCTCTGGAGGCTCAGATCATAGGGTGACCACACAGCCCAGAACAACCATGCCTCCCTTCCACACAGAAGCTCCGTGCGGCCTCATCCCCTAGACCTGGCTCCTGACGTCTCTCACCTCCCCTTCCAAAACCACATTCTAGCAACCAGGCTTCCTCCACCGGGAGGTTGTAAGGCTGCCCTGTGAGCAGGAAACAGTGACCCAACAGGACACTTGAGGAGGGGGTCACCTTTGTCGGGACATGCTGTTCTGGGGGCTCACTCTGAGCAACGCTGCAATGTCCCCATCCACCCCACTAATGAGGATGAAGGGAACAATCCCTCCTCTGTGGGATGGAATGTTCCAACTGAAGTAGGATGGCCTGACCCAGGCCAGTTACCAGTTACCACAGGTGGGGGTGAGTGTGTGCTCTTGCCTGATCCCCTAGGACCCTGGTAGATCCAGGTTTGAGTTTCAGCAAGGACAGGAAGGCAGTGAGGAGTCAGGACCATCCACCCCCGGCCACCCCTCTCCATGAGGCTTTTGCTGAGCATGCAGGGCCTGGTATCCCTGCTCATGTCCAGCCTGAGACCACCTGAGAATGTGCTCCTGCTCTGAGAGGAAATCTCACTTCACCAGGGTCACTCCTCTTGAAGCCTCAGCAACCCTAGTGCCCCCAAAACATGTCCACCGGCCTTTCTGTGCGCCCCACCATGGACAGCTGGGCCGCTTCCTCCCTCAGCTCCCCAAAGGCCCAGCCGCCAACCCTTTCTCCTGTGTTCCAGGGCAGGAAACAGAAAAAACTTTACAAGTAGGGAATGGGAAACGGACCTCCTGGGTGAAACGGGTAAGCCATCTTGGGGAAGCCCTGGGCAAGAGGAGGGGAAGCCAAGGCAGGCCCAAGAGTGCCTCCTTCAAGCCAGCAGGAGGAGGGAGGCCCAGGGAAGGATGGGCGGAGGTGGGGACAGAACTCTCTCAAAGGAAAGAAACCTCCTCTCAGGCAATCCCTGGTGTCAGGGCTCAAAGAAAGGTAGCAGGTCACCCCCCACCCCGCCCCTCGGGTGGTGACAGGGTGACAAGTACCTACACTTCTTGGTCCCACTGAGGAAGAGTGCAGCACACCTCCCCTTCTGACTCCTGCCTCAGGTCCTTTAGGAGAAATCAGCCTGAGCTCTCAGCTCTCAGCACTGGCGGGGAACTCCGAGCCCCCTGCAAAGCCAGCACTTCCCTTTTCCGGGCCCTACGGCTAGGAGATGCTACAGGATGTGGAGGAAGTGAGCTCAGCCAGCCAGCCCCATGACTGCCATGAGGGGTTGGGGAAGCCCACAGCTAGGTCTAGACTATGGGGCGGGCTCCTTGGCCCCAGGCCTTCAGCCTCACAGCGGTAAGGGTATGCCCCGGACCACAGCGGGGTGGACGGACGGCTCTCCCCGGGTCTGAAAGTGGCCTCCCAGCCAGCGCCCTGGAGGAGAGGAGGCTGACTCACTCACCGGCCGGTGGTCCCGTCCCACTCGGCTTCCGGGCTGCGCCTGACTCTGGGGAGGTGCTGCTCTGCCAAGACAGCCTTGGGTTGGCGGGCGGGGGCTCCGGCTCCAGCCACTCAGACTGTCGGGGCGGGGGCAGGAGGGCGGACACCAGACACTGGGAGCTGCGCTCCGCCCCCGGCCCAGCCACACCCGCCCAGGGGCCCCTTTAAGGGGGAAGAGGGGACCAGCCCACTGCGGATCAGTCAAAGGATTTCCCCAGTGACACTATCAGGGTTGGGAGAGCCATCTGTCCTTAGCAGGGGCTCATCTCCGGGGGCAGCTACCTTCCTGATTTCCCCTTCACAACCTTCCCCCTACACCTGCCCCTCTGGGCAGGCTGGGCCTTCAGGTACTGGCCTGCTTCACTGGACCAAGGAGATGTGTCTAGCGCCCTCCAAGTGAAAAGGTGAGACAGAAAGTATCTAAGTCTTTGCTCCTTCCCACACCCTATCCTGAAGACACAGGCTGTCCCACTTCCTCTCCTCCATGCAGACACACTTCTGACGCACAAAATCCCATTTAGACCAGCAAACAAGACCCAGGGGGCAAGGTCTGCACCTGGGCTGTACAAACAAGATGAAGAACCTGTGGGGTGATTATGTGCTGGCTTTTTACATTTTTTTTTTTAATTACAGTAGACATTCAATATTAGTTTACATTCATTTCAGGTGTATAGTACAGTGGTTAGACAATATAATTTACGAAGTGATCCCTCTATGCCCTGTCTTTCTACCCCACTAGATGGCAGAGCCCTGGCCTGTGGGTCAGCACTCTCCCGCATGCCCATGACATCAAGATGGGATGGAATAAAGCAGCTTAGCATTTTTTTTACTAGGAGGAAGGTCTAACACAGACAACTATTCAACCAGAGAAAAGGTATGGAATTCAGGAGCCTGGTTACTGTCTGTGCAGGTCATACCCCAGGGCAGTGCGCCACCCACTGGTCACACTGCCTCAGAGCCTCAGTCCTCTTGCTCAGGCTACTGAACAAAAACCCAACCCCAGCTTCTTCCAATGAGAATTTAGTTTTTCAAGTAATGTTTAGAACTGGTAGAGCCGACAGAGCTTGTAAGAAGATGGGTGGCCAGGCCAGGGCAGCCTAGCGCAGGACACAATGGCATGTAGACACAACACAGCCCACATACCTGTCTTCATTTGGATCCAGCCCATGCAACTTCTCCATGACAACACACAGACCTGGGCTGCCACAGTGGGGAAGTGGGGAGCCAGTGAGGAGAGTCCTACCTCAAGGACTTCTGCACTATTTCATACCACAGTGCACCAGCAGGAGTAGAGGCAGGGTGGAAAAAATAAAGTTCCAGCCCTGTAGTTTCACAACATTCTCTGAGCTCTGGTGAGACCTCAACCCCCTTCTCACCCCAAAGCTCCCAGCAAACACCACGTGAGACGGGATCCAAGCAGTTAAAGCACAAGATACCGAAATGGAACCCTAGCCGTCCTGAAAGGCTAGAACCAGAAAGACCCTGGAAGATCATGGGACTGCCCCAAAGCCGCCAGCACTTCCAGGCCAGACCCAGCCGCACCAGACCAGAGGGAAAACAAAAGTCTATGGGTCAAAAGCCTGGCTTCTCATTTGCTGAGCAGCCTCTGGCACCAACACTCTCCTCTGTAAATGACCAATCAGGTGGCTCCACACCATTGCCAGAGTTCCTTATGACCACTCAAAGCCCCTCAGGTGATGAATGTTTAGAAAAGTCATAAACCAGCTCAAGGTCTGCCCTGCATCAACCCTCCCTGCCTTCTAACCTGACCTCCACCACCTATGTTTTAGTAGGAAAATGCCTTCCAAATTCCATACAATCACCGACAAATCATTTCTGGGAAAAACAAAGACCCTTTGGTAAGTTTACTTTCCCACCCTGAATGAGCCCCTCTGGCCACACTGGGTCCTTAATTTCTAGTCCTCCGACCTTGTTTGGACTCCCATGGGTAAAAGTGCCACCTAACACCACTGTGAGGCTCTTCAGGGCCCAGACCACTTGGTCACCAACACCTATGGACGACAGATCTTCCCCTCCAGGTCAATCCACTGCAGCTCCCTTCAGAGTGCTAGGGGACATGAGATGGCAGGTGCTCCCTGCTAATTTTCATTCCCTGGGCCAGCTGGGGTCCCCTGAGGAAGGCCAGTGTTTGCACATGTTTCTTAGCAGCCCTGCCCCCCCCCAATGCAGAGCCCCTCCAGCAGCTCAGAGGAAGGGTGGCCCGCAGCAGGATAGAAACAACAAGGTGTATATATACAAAATAAACTAAAAATGCATTAAAGGCCTAAAGGTAAGACCTGAAACCATAAGACTCCTAGAAGAAAACACAGGCAGTAAACTCTCTGACATCACTCTTAGTAATATATTTTTTGGATATGTCTCCTCCAACAAGAAAAATAAAAAATAAATAGGACTACAGCAAAGGAAATCACCAACAGAAAATGACAATCTACTGTATGCGAGGAGATATTTTCTAACGATACATCCAATAAGGAGTTAATATCCAAAATATATAAGGAACTCATACAACTTTAACACATAACAAACAATCCGATTAAAAGACTGGCAGAGGCCTGACCTGCGGTGGCTCAGTGGGTAAAAGCATCAACTTGAAACACTGAGGACGCCGGTTCAAAACCCGGGGCTTCCCTGGTCAAGGCACATATGGGAGTTGATGCTTTCTGCTCCTCCCTCCCTTCTCTCTCTCTCTCTCTCTCTCTGTCTCCTCTCTTTAAAATTAATAAAATCTAAAAAAATAAAAATTAAAAATTAAAAGACTGGCAGAGGACCTAAATAGACATTTTTCAAAAGAGGACAAAGAGATGGCCAAAAGACATATAAAAAGATGCTCAAGGCCTGATCTGTGGTGGTGCAGTGGATAAAGTGTCGACCTGGAAACACTGAGGTCGCCAGTTCAAAACCCTGGACCTGCCTGGTCAAGGCACATATGGGAGTTGATGCTTCCTGCTCCTCCCCCCTTCTCTCTCTCCTCTCTCCTCTCTAAAATGAATAAATAAATAAAAATATTTTTAAAAAAGATGCTCAATGTTACTAATCAGAAAAATGCAAATTAAAACCACAATAAGCTATTATCTCCCACAATCAGAATGTCTATCATTAACAAATCAACAAATGAGTGCTGGTAAGGCTGTAAAGAAAAAGAAACCCTAGTGCACTGCTGGGGGAACTGCAAACTGGTACAACCACTATGGAAAACAGTATGGAGGGTCCTCAAAAAATTACAAATAGAACTACCATATTCCGCTTCTGGTTATTTATCCAAAGCAATCCAAAACAGTAATTTTCAAAGATACATGCACCCCTATGTTCACTGCAGCATTATTTACAATAGGCAAGATATGGAAGCAACTAAGTGTCCATCAACAGACAATTGGATAAAGATATAGAATATACATACAACGAAATATTTGATCATAAAAAAGAATGAAACCTTACCATTTCTGACAACATGGATGTACCTAAAGGGTATTATGCTCACGGAAAAAAAGACAGATAAAAGACAAATACTATATGATTTCACTTATATGTGGAATCTAAAAATCAAAATAAACAGATTACAACAAATAGTTATTAAAAAACTCCCAACAAACACAAGTCCTGGACCAATGGCTTCCCAGGTGAATTTTATCAGGCATTCAAAGAAGAACTAACATCTGTCCTTCTCAAGCTATTCCAAAAATATTCAAGAAGGAAGCCTTTCAAGCTCATTTTACAAGGCAAGTACTGT
Source organism: Saccopteryx leptura (assembly GCF_036850995.1). Classification (NCBI taxonomy): domain Eukaryota; kingdom Metazoa; phylum Chordata; class Mammalia; order Chiroptera; family Emballonuridae; genus Saccopteryx; species Saccopteryx leptura. Next base: position 230,420,492 of record NC_089504.1, on the reverse strand, counting down.
ATTATCCTAATTCTAAAACCAGGTAAAGACACTATAAAGAAATAAAAAAATAAAATTATAAAGGCCAATATCCCTGAACATGGATGCTAAAATTCTCAACAAAATATTAGCAAACCGATGGATCCAGCAATACATTAAAAAGATACATCATGATCAAGTGGGATTTATTCCAGGGAGGCAAGGCTAGTACAATATTCACAAATCAATAAATGTGATTCATCACATAAATAAAATGAAGGCTAAAAATCACATGATCATATACAGTATATAGGTGCAGAAAAAGCATTTGATAAAATCCAATAGCCATTTACAATAAAAACTTTTAGCAATGTGGAAATACAAGATACATACTTCAATATAATAAAAGCCATATATGACTAACAGCCAACATCACACTCAATGGGCAAAAATTAAAAGCAATCCTTTTTTTGTATTAATATGTACAATTTATTTTATTTTACTTATTTTTGTGACAGAAAGAGAGAGATACATAGGGACAGACAGAAAAGGAGAGAGATGAGAAGCATCAATTCTTTGTTGCGGCACCTTAGTTGTTCATTGATTGCCTTCTCATATGTGCCTTGACCAGGGGGCTACAGAAGACCGAGTGACCCCTTGCTCAAGCCAGCGACCTTGGGCTCAAGTTGGTGAGCCTTGTTCAAACCAGATAAGCCTGTGCTCAAGCTGGTGACCTCGGAGTCTCAAACCTGGGTACTCCGTGTCCCAGTCCGACACTCTATCCACTGTGCCACTGCCTGGTCAGGCAAAAAAGCAATCCTCTTAAGATCAGGGACAAGACAGGGGTGTCCCCTTTTACCACTCTTATTCAATATCATACTAGAAGTACTAGCCACAGCACTCAGATGAGAAGTAAAAGGCACCCAAGTTGGAAAAGACGTAGTAAAACTGTTAATATTTGCTGACATGACACTGCACATAGATACCTTAAAGTAAAGTCTCAACCATAAAACTATTACACCTGATATGACCTAATAAATGAATTTGGCTAAGTGGCAGGATATAAAAGTAATATTCAGAAATTTGTGGCATTTTTATATACCAACAATAAACTGTCAGAAAGAGAAATTAAGAAAACAATTCCATTCACTACTGCAACAACAAAAAAATAAAGTGCCTAGGAATAAATTTAACCAAGGAGGTAAGAGATTTGTACTCGGGAAAATTTAAGACATTGAAAAAAAAAAGAAACTGAGGAAGATACAAATGAATGGAAGCATATACCATGTTCATGGATAGATAGAATATCATTAAAATGTCCATACTACCCAAAGTAATCTATAGATTCAATGCAATTCCTATTAAAATACCAATCTCATACTTCACAAATCTAGAACCAATATTCTTAGAACCAATATTCTAAGAAGAACCCAAAGAGCCTCAGCAATCGTAAAAATAAAGAATAAATGAAGGTGTCACACTTTCTGATATCAAGTTATACTACAAGGCCACTGTAATCAAAACAGCATGGTACTGACATAAGAACAGGCATACAGATCAATGGAACAGAACAGAGAACCCAGAAATAAAACCACGCCTTTATGGTCAGTTGATATCTGACAAAGGAGGTAAGAGCATACAATGGAGTAAAGATAGTCTCTTTAATAAATGGTGCAGGGGCTTGACCTGTGGTGGCGCAGTGGATAAAGTGTCCACCTGGAACACTTGAGGTCACCGGTTTGAAACCCTGGGCCTGCCTGGTTAAGGCACATATAGGAGTTGATGCTTCCTGCTCCTCCCCCTTCTCTCTCTTGCTCTCTATTCCTCTTTCCTTCTCTCTCTCTCTCCTCTCTGAAAAATTAATCAAGTCTTAAAAAAAAAAGATTTCTAAATAAATAAATAAATGGTGCTGGGAAACCTGAATGTCCACATACAGAAGAATGGAATCAGGCCCTAATTCTATATCATACAAAAAATTTAACTCAAAATGAATCAAAGATATACACATAAAAAAGTATAAAACTCTTGCCCTGAATAGGTAGCTCAATTGGTTAGAGCACTGTTCCAACACGCCAAGGTTGTGGGTTTTATCCCTGGTCAGGGCACATATAAGAATCAACCAATAAATGCACAAATGAATGGAACAATAAACTGATATTTCTCTAAAATCAATAAATAAAATTTTTTAAAAAATGAACTCCCAGCCCTGGCCAGTTGGCTCAGTGGTAGAGCGTCGGCCTGGCGTGCAGAAGTCCCGGGTTCGATTCCCGGCCAGGGCACACAGGAGAAGCGCCCATCTGCTTCTCCACCCCTCCCCCTCTCCTTCCTCTCTGTCGCTCTCTTCCCCTCCCGCAGCCGAGGCTCCATTGGAGCAAAGATGGCCCAGGCGCTGGGGATGGCTCCTTGGCCCCTGCCCCAGGCGCTAGAGTGGCTCTGGTCGCAACAGAGTGACCCCCCGGAGGGGCAGAGCATCGCCCCTGGTGGGCAGAGCGTCGCCCCCTGGTGGGCGTGCCGGGTGGATCCTGGTCGGGCGCATGCGGGAGCCTGTCTGACTGTCTCTCCCCGTTTCCAGGTTCGGAAAAATACAAAAAAAAACAACTCCCAATATATGCAATAACATGGATGGATCTCAACATTACGCTCAGTGAGATAAACCACACATAACAAAGTATATTCCATTTACATAAAATTTCATACAAGACATATCTAATTGCCTGACCAGGGAGTGGCACAGTGGATAGAGCATCGAACTGGGATGCTGGCTCGAGCAAGGGGTTACTCAGTCTGCTGAAGGCCCGCGGTCAAGGCACATATGAGAAAGCAATCAATGAACTAAGGTCTTGCAATGAAAAACTGATGATTGATTCTTCTCATCTCTCTCCGTTCCTGTCTGTCTGTCCCTGTCTATCCCTCTCTCTGACTCACTCTCTGTCCCTGTAAAAAAAAAAAAAAAAAAAAAAAAAAAAGACATATCTAACCTATGCTGACAGAAGGCAGATCAGCAATTGCATGCAACCATGGGTGGGCACTGACCCCACAGGAACACATACATGTTCTCCACCTTGAGTGTGACAGTTATCACACAGGTGTATATGTCTATCAAGAACCAATGAACTAGCCTGACCTGTGGTGGCGCAGCAGATAAAGCACTGATCTGGAACGCTGAGGTCACAGGCTCGAAACCCTGGGCTTGCCTGGTCAAGGCACGTATGGGAGTTGATGCTTCCTGCTCCTCCCCCCCTTTTCTCTCTCTCCCTCCTCACTAAAGTGAATAAAAATGAAATTTTAAAAACAAACAAAAACAATGAACTGCCCTGGCCAGATGGCTCAAATTGCCAGTTCGATTACTGCTCAGGGCACATACAAGAACAGACAGAGGCCCTGGCCGGTTGGCTCAGTGGTAGAGCATCGGCCTTGCGTGTAAGGGATCCCGGGTTCGATTCCCAGCCAGGGCACACAGGAGAAGTGCCCACCTGCTTCTCCACCCCTTCCCCTCTCCTTCCTCTCTGTCTCTCTCTTCCCCTCCCGCAGCCAAGGCTTCATTTGAGCGGGGATGGCCCGGGAGCTGGGGATGGCTCCTTGGCCTCTGCCCCAGGCGCTAGAGTGGCTCTGGTCGCAATAGAGCGACACCCCGGAGGGGCAGAGCGTCGCCCCCTGGTGGACGTGCCGGGTGGATCCTGGTCGGGCGCATGTGGGAGTCTGTCTGACTGTCTCTCCGTTTCCAGCTTCGGAAAAATAAAAAAAAATAATAAAAAAAAGAACAGACAGATGTTCCCCTCTCTCTCTCTCTCTCTCTCCCCCTTCCTCTCTAAAAACAGTAAAATAAACATTAAACATTTTTTTTAAATTTATATAAATAAAAATGAAACTAACAATATATATTCCTAAACATAGCCAAAAGCCTGGAAGGGCTATGTTCACCAAGTGATTACATTTACACATACACACACACTGCACAGGCAGGTACCACATAGTGACATTTTTATTCAATGATGAACGGCATTTACCATGGTTGTACACCACACAGCCTAGATAGATGTGAGGTAGGCTATACCGTCTAGATCTGTGTAGTTATGCATACTCTGTGATGTTTGCACAACAAAATCATCCAACCATACATTCCTCAGATTGTACATGGTTCCAGACTTCAGACATGCTCCATAGGAAGTTACCTTGTTGTTAGTTACAGAATTCCCCTAAACCCACAGCAGTAAACATTGGTTTCATTTTACTCAGCCAACTGCAATGGCTTTAACATACCATAAAAAGAACTTGAACCGCCTGACCAGGCAGTGGTGCAGAGGATAGAGCGTCAGACTGGGATGCCGAAGACCCAGGTTTGAGACCCCAAGGTTGCCAGCTTGAGCACGGGCTCATCTGATTTGAGCAAAGCTCACCAGCTTAGACTCAAGGTCGCTGGCTTAAGCAAGGGGTCACTCGGTCTGGTGAAGGCCTGCGGTCAAGGTACATATGAGAAAGCAATCAATGAACAACTAAGGTGTAGCAATGCTCAACAAGAAACTAATGATTGATGCTTCTCGTCTCTCCGTTCCTGTCTGTCCCTGTCTATCCCTCTCTCTGACTCTCTGTAAAAATAAATAAAAAATAATAAAAAAAAAAGAACTTGAACCTTAGAGTAGGCAAAGATTTTAATGTGTAAAAAGAAAACTCGGAAAGGTGAGACAGCTTGCCCAAGGTCACACAGCTGATGGCGCCCAGAGCCCAAGTACCCGTTGACCCTGCCAACCCTCGCTCCTCGCCACCCCTCTGCAAGAGCCGTGCCCTCTCCCCCACCCCAGAGTACCAGTTGCAGAGAATGAGGTGGCATAGATTTTGGAGTTAAGGTTTCTTTGGTACTGTCACCAAAAAAAATAAATAATATTTCAATAAAGGAAAGCTACTGGTATAAATTCAAGAGCTCTACGTTGTGGGAAGAAGGCCAAACGCGAACGCCTGTCTGCGTTATCACAGACTTTCAAGTCAAGAACACTCAAATTCACCTCCCATCTAACCAGTCAGAGCCTTCAGAGCAGGGAGGCAACAAGTACACAAACAAACGCTGGTGGGCAAGTAGTTCACCTCCACCTCCTGCTGCCACTACATAACTTTAGTACTAAGAACTCTTCCTAGTAACGTGGTATTGTTCAAAGAGCGTGGGATTTGGTGTGACCAGGTATCTATTCTGGAACACACTCTGCTATCAAACTAGTCTTTCCAGTTATTGTAAAATGGCTCTAACATTTGCCCTGCCCACCTCGGTAAGCAGTTGTAACTAAAAAAAGGTTCAGAAAAATTGTGAAGTGCTCTTCAACATTACAACTATGTTCTTAAAGAGTTTTGATACAGGCCTGACCAGGCAGTGGCACAGTGGATAGAGCAGGGGTCGGGAACCTTTTTGGCTGAGAGAGCCATGAACACCACATATTTTAAAATGTAATTCCATGAGAGCCATGCAACGACCCATGTACGTTATGCATTATCCAATAAAAATTTGGTGTTGTCCCGGAGGACAGCTGTGATTGGCTCCAGCCACCCGCAACCATAAACATGAGTGGTAGGAAATGAATGGAGTGTAATACATGAGAATGTTTTATATTTTTAACGTTATTTTTTTTTATTATTAAAGATTTGTCTGCGAGCCAGATGTAGCCATCAAAAGAGCCACATCTGGCTCGCTAGCCATAGTTACTGACTCCTGAGATAGAGCATCAGACTGGGACGCAGAGGACCCATGTTCGAAACCCCAAGGTCGCCGACTTAAGCGCGGGCTGACCAGCTTGAGCGCGGGATCGCTGGCTTGAGCATGGGATCATAGACATGACCCCATGGGTCCCTGGCTTGAGCCCAAGGTCGCTGACTTAAGCAAGGGGTCACTCACTCTGCTGTAGCCCCCTGGTCAAGGCACATATGAGAAAGCAAACAATGAACAAAGGTGCTGCAACGAATTGATGCTTCTCATCTCTCTCTCTTCCTGTCTGTCCCTCTCTCTGTCACACACAAAAAAATGTTTTGATACAGGGGGATAACCAGCTGTTTTTCCAACACAAGAGACATCTATTTATGAATAGCAAAGAGGAACAAAGGCCTCCTGCTGACATCTGAACAATGGGGGCTAACAGGAATGCTGTGTGTGTGAGGGGAAGGTTATACCACCCCTCGACCCATATCTACCTCCTGGTAATCCAGGAAATGCTATTTGGTAAAAAATCCAATCACCGCCTCTACTGTGCCACTGATCCCAAGTGCTCACCCTCAGCAGTAACTACCAGCCTGTCTTCTCTCTCAGCTCTAGAAATGCCAGACTTGATCTGGCAATATGAAGGGATTATATTCCAGCAAAAATCACAAGAAATTGTCATGCGCCACTTAAAAACGGAGCCCTGAAGGGAATCTTGCAGCTCATCTGCCATGGTTCCTAAATCTGGCTGGTCATTATTAGAAAAAGCCCAGTGGGGCTTTTTTATTTTTATAATTTTTATTCATTGATCTGAGGGAGAGAGGGAGAGAGAGAGAAACATCAATCTGTTCCTGTATGTGCCTGGATTGGGGATTGAACCCGCAACCTCTGAGCCTTGGGATGATGCTCTAACCAAGTGAGCTTTCAGGCCAGGGATAGGGGGCTTCTTTTTTTTTTTTTTTTTTTTTTTTTTCTGAACCTGGAAACGGGGAGAGACAGTCAGACAGACTCCCGCATGTGCCCGACCGGGATCCACCCGGCACGCCCACCAGGGGCAACACTCTGCCCACCAGGGGGCGATGCACTGCCCCTCCGGGGCGTCGCTCTGCCGCAACCAGAGCCACTCTAGCGCCTGGGGCAGAGACCAAGGAGCCATCCCCAGCGCCCGGGCCATCTTTGCTCCAATGGAGCCTTGGCTGCGGGAGGGGAAGAGAGAGACAGAGAGGAAGGGGGGGGTGGAGAAGCAAATGGGCGCTTCTCCTATGTGCTCTGGCCGGGAATCGAACCCGGGTCCCCCGCACGCCAGGCCGACGCTCTACCGCTGAGCCAACCGGCCAGGGCCGGCTTCTTCTTTTTAATTAATTTATTTATTCATTTTTAGAGAGAGAGAGAGAAAGGGAGAGAGAAGGGGGGAGGAGCAGGAAGCATCAACTCCCATATGTGCCTTGACCAGGCAAGCCTAGGGTTTTGAACTGAAGACCTCAGCATTCCAGGTCGATGCTTTATCCACTGCGCCACCACAGGCCAGGTTAGGGTTTTTTTTTTTAAAAACAAAGGTCTCAGGACTTGCTCAAATCTCTGGATGAGACCAAAGAATCCATGTTTAAAGTTCCCCAACAACTGTAATGATCAGGTTGGCATACGCTCTCATTTTTCAGGAGATGACAGTGATTAGAAGACACCAGGGGTGGGACTAAGACCCAGCTCCTCACTGCCAGTTTCAAAATCACCCTCTCAAAATCTGCTGTCTGGCCTGAAATCTTCCAGTGTCTATTCCAGGGGTCCCCAAACTTTTTACACAGGGGGCCAGTTCACTATCCCTCAGACCGTTGGAGGGCCGGACTATAAAAAAAACTATGAACAAATCCCTATGCACACTGCACATATCTTAAAGTAAAAAAACAAAACGGGAACAAATACAATATTTAAAATAAAAAACAAGTAAATTTAAATCAAGAAACTGACCAGTATTTCAATGGGAACTATGGGCCTGCTTTTGGCTAATGAGATGGTCAATGTGCTCCTCTCACTGACCACCAATGAAAGAGGTGCCCCTTCCGGAAGTGCAGCGGGGGCCGGATAAATGGCCTCAGGGGGCCGCAGTTTGGGGACCCCTGGTCTATTCTGAGTCCAGACCATTTTCCCTTCATAAAGTGAAATGTTGCAGCCCTATTTTAAAATTCAGGAGCAATTCTGTGGCCATTTTATTCAACCCAAAAAATGGTATCTAACAAGTCCAGTTGCTCTTTTTTAAATATTTTACTTAACGACTTTAGAGAGAAAAGAGAGAGAGAGAGAAGGGGGTGAGGAGGAGCAGGAGCATGAACTCGTAGCAGTTACTTCTCATATGTGCCTTGACTGGGCAAGCCTGGGGTTTTGAACTGGGGACCTAAGCATTCTAGGTTGATGCTTGATCCACTGCACCACCACAGGTCAGGCTGAAGCCCAGTTCCTTACCAACAGGGGCTTCAGATCTCACACTGTACTAAGCCACTCAACTCGCATAGCCCGTCCCTGCCTAGGCCCTAGAACTGAGTGCGAATCAGCTGTGCCCTCCTTATAAACAATTGTTTTTTAGGTCCTAACTCTTACATGGCAGCAATCCCAATTATATAAACAGCTTAAAAAACTACTGGTATTGGTCTTTTACGATTTTGGAGGTAGTAAATTTCTTCCAAATGAAGAGTCTCTTGGAAGCCTTTGAAGTGGGTGATTTCCTGAAAGCATTCAGGCTCACGGCAGGGTGAGTCAGCTTGACAAATACCTGGGGTCAGAGACAAGCCAGTTTGGGTCTGACACCTGAGTGGTCATAAGAGCAGTCTCACAAATACTTCACTAGTCTGAAGGAAAAAAACATCTTTACAGAGGAAACCACTAATATCATGGAAAGAAAAAGAGTACAGTATACTTTGAAAGTTTGCTTCATATACAACGCAATTACCCTTCACCAAAGGATTTTGTGGTATAATACCAGAAACAGAAAACCTTTCGTTTTTCTTGGTCTGAGGTAGGTTATTATAAAGTCCAAGGCATGTGAACAGACCAAATGGAGGACACATAAGCACACAGGCAAATACCTCTTAGGGTAAAGACCACATCTAGATCTGCATGGCCAGTTGACTAAGTCACACTTTTACAGGACTGTTGGAAATCAAGCAAAATTCTTTTTTATTTTTATTTATTTTTGTATTATTTCTGAAGTTGGAAATGGGGAGGCAGTCAGATTCCCGCATGCGCCCGAACAGGATCCACCCAGCATGCCCACCAGGGGGCATTGCTCTGTTGCAACCAGGGCCATTCTAGCGCCTGAGGCAGAGGCCATGGAGCCATCTTCAGCGCCCGGGCCAACTTTTGTTCCAATGGAGCCTTAGCTGCGGGAGGGGAAGAAAGAGACAGAGAGGAAGGAGAGGGGGAGGGATGGAGAAGCAGATGGGCACTTCTCCTGTGTGCTCTGGCCGGGAATCGAACCAGAACTCCTGCATGCCAGGCCGACGCTCTACCACTGAGCCAACCAGCCAGGGCTATTTTCATTTTTTTTACAGAGAGAGAGTCAGAGAGAGGGATATACAGGGACAGACAGGAATGGAGAGAGATGAGAAGCATCAATCATCAGTTTCTCATCGCAACACCTTAGTTGTTCATTGATTGCTTTCTCATATGTGCCTTGATCGCGGGCCTTCAGCAGACCGAGTAACCCCTTGCTTGAGGCAGCAACTTTGGGTCCAAGCCGGTGAGTTTTGCTCAAACCAGATGAGCCCGCACTCAAGCTGGGTCCTCAGCATCCCAGTCCGACTCTATCCACTGTGCCACCCCCTGGTCAGGCATCAAGCAAAATTCTTAAACTGGATTCTATTGGAGGAAGAGGGCCGGAACCAGAAACCAAAAACAAAAACAGGATTTTGGGAGGAAGCCTAGATAAACTATGTTAGAGCTAGAAGGACTCTCAGAATCATGTTCCAAACTAACCCACTGTTTCACTGTTGAACACACAAAGGGCCAAACAGGAAGTGACATATCCTAGTTCACACAGCCCTGAGGACCATGCTGGGACTCACCTTCAGGAGCCAGAGGCCCTGCCACTGAATTCAACTGAGCTGGATTACCAATGTGGAGCAGCTCATGAGGGAACCCAATGCATCATTCCAAATATTGTAATGCCTTACCTTCACCCCCTCTTTGCCCAGGTCACCAAGATCTACTGATATTTCAGATTTTTCATTTGTTAAATTACGGCTGCAAAAAAGGCATTTTTAGTTTCCAGTGTGAGTGAGAGACAGAGAGAAGAAGGGAGGGAGATGAGAAGCATCAGCTCATAGTTGTGTCACTTTAGTTGTTCACTGATTGCTTCTCATATGTCCCTTGACTGGGGGGCTCAAGCCGAGCCGGTGACCTTGGGCTTCAAGCCAGTGAATGACCTTTGAGCTCAAGCCAGCAACCCCACGCTTAAGACTGTGACCCCGTGTTCAAGCTGGAGACCTCAGGGTTTCAAACCCGGGACCTCAGTGTCCTAGGATGACGCCAAAGAAGGCAATTTTTAAACGTATACAATTTCAATATTTACTGAATGTCTGCTCTGAGTCAGGTATCGTCCTGGGCCACAGGAAGCACAGATGAATAAGATAGTTCATAATGCATCACACATGGTTCAACATCAAAGCCCCCCCCCCCCTCCACGGCCCTATTGTGGCAGGAGAATTTTGAGCAATAATGATAAAGGAATTTGACTATTTTAGTCTGGTTCCTGGTGAGAATGTATCCACATCCCAGAAGTCCAACCGTTTCAGCTCATCCTCTGAGAAGGGAGTGAGTGGACAGGATCCAGTCCCAATATAAGGCATAAACTCTGAGGATTTCAACAGCAGAAAATTCTACTCAAAGCCCTTGGGTAGATCAGGGGTAGGTCTGGAGACAGAGGGAAGCCTGGCCTGACACTTCAGATATAACTTCTGTATCTGGCCAAAAAAAGCCCATTAGAGAAATGAGCTCCAAGAAAGCACAGTCCATTTTTTCAAACATCCCAACTTTGGGGCATTTAGAGAGTGCCAGGCGAGACATCAGGTTATTCCTACCTCCCAGTGACTAGCGAGTTTGGGTGGAATCTCCAATCCCAGCTTCTCCAGCTCTCGCTCCCTATACTTCTCATATTGCCGGTAACCTGCATAACCGCCGCCAGTCGCAAACAGAAGGGGCAGGGGGCGCAACAGGAACAAGGTTCGAGCAGGGGTAGTGTGGAATTTTCTGGTATCTGTAACAACAACAGGAAAATGTTGAGCCTAGGAAAAGGGACAGGAATGAGTCATGCAAACAGTACCAATGGGAGGGCCAAGAAAAGTCAATGCATCATAGTACTTTAGTAAAGGTAACTGGACCCTGAAGGGACCTCGTGGGCTGGTGCAACCCTGATTCACTACTGAGACCTTCTGTCTCCAAATTCTATCAATTAGCAAGGGACAAGTATCTTCCCTATGAAACTACAATGCACCTCAATTGCCACCACAGTCACAGAATTTAAGAAAATGCTGAATAGCAAAGAGGTCCAGAAACTAGTCAAGGTTGTCCAACTAGGCACCAACAGGTCCAGAACTGGCAGCCAGGTACCAATTCTTACCCAGGGCTCTTTGATCTTACTTTAACAATGCAGGTCCAGTTCTGACTAGACACTACTATTCTCAATGCAAAATCTCATAAACTCTTATAGTTTAACAATAAAGGACAATCTAATTTTTAAATGTAGAAAGGATTTGAATAGATATATCTTCAAAAAAGATATATGGGGAGGGGGGAATGGGAGAGGGATAGGGGGTGGGGAGGGGCACAAAGAAAACAAGATAGAAGGTGACAGAGGACAATCTGACTTTGGGTGGTGGGTATGCAACATAATTGAACGACAAGATAACCTGGACTTGTTATCTTTGAATATATGTATCCTGATTTATTGATGTCACCCCATTAAAAAAATAAATAAATAAATTAAAAAAAAAAGGAAAAAAAAAAAAAGATATATGAATATAGCCCATGAGCACATGAAAAGATGCCCAACATCTGTTATAGGTTGAATTGTGTTGCCCGAAAATTCTTAGAGAGTATTGAAATTCTAACCCCTAATACAGGGGTCAGGAACCTATGGCTTGTGAGCTAGCTGTGGCTCTTTTGATGACTGCATCTAGCTCGCAGACAAATCTTTAATAATAAAAAATAATGTTAAAATATAAAACATTCTCATTTATTACAATCCATTCATTTCCTACCACTCATGTTCATGGTTGCGGGTGGCTGGAGCCAATCACAGCTATCCTCCGGGACAACACCAAATTTTTATTGGATAATGCATAACGTACATGGGTCGTTGTATGGCTTTCATGGAATTACATTTTAAAATATGTAGCGTTCATGGCTCTCTCAGCCAAAAAGGTTCCCGACCCCTGCCCTAGTATCTCCAAATACTACCTTACTTGGATACAGGGTCTCCACAGAAGTAATCAAGTTAAAAGAAAGTCATGATAGTGAGTCCTAATCCAATGACTGGAGTCATTATAAAAAAGGGAAATTTGGGTCCTGGCCAGGTGGCTCAGTGGATAAAGTATCAACCTGGAATGCTAGAGTTCATGAGTCTGACACCCAATCAGGCATCTATAAGAAGCAATCAGTGAGTGCACAAATAAATAAAACAACAAGTAGATGCTTCTCTCTATCCTATCCTCTCTCTCTCTCTTTCTCAAATCAATTTAAAAAAATTTAAAGGGGGAAGTATAGACACAGACATGCACACAGGGAGAATGCTATATGAAGATGGAGGCAGAGATTGGGGTGATGCTTCTATAAGCCAAGGAAGCCAGAGATGTCCAGCAAACCATTAGAAGCTGGACATGTGGCATGGAACAGATTCTCCCTCACAGCTCTCAGAAGGAAACAACCCTGTGACACCCTGATCTCAGACCTCTCGTCTCCAGATCTGTGAAAAAATAAACTTCTATTGTTTAAGTCACTTGGTGTATGAGACTTTGTATTGCCACATAACCCAGCAAGATATACACCTAAAAGAAGTGAAAGACATTATCTACATAAAGCTTGTACAAGAATGTTCAACAGAAGCATTATTTATAACAGACAAAAAATGGAAACACTCCAAATTCCATCAACTGGTGACTGAATAAAAAAAATGTGGTCCATCCATAAGTGGAATATTATTTGATAACAAAAAGGAATGAAGCATTGACACATGCTACACTATGAACCCTGAAAACAGTATGTAAAAGCAGCCAGCCACAAAAGGCTGCACACTGTGTGAGTCCATTTACATGAAGAGTCTAGTATAGGAAACATACCATAGAACATAAAGCACATTACTGGTTTCCTGGAGCTGGAGAAAGGGATAAACAGGGAGTGATAGTTTAATGGGTCAAGTACTGCTAATGGGAAGGGGGAGAAAATGTTCTAAAATTGGATAGTGGTGACGGTTGCATAACTCTGTAATATGCTGAATTTTATGGTATGCAAATTATATCTCAATAAAACTGTTAAACTATCTCAAAGAGCTGAATTCTCAGTAGCATGTGCAAAACCAAAGAGCATACCTTTCATACTGCCTTTGACTTCCAATGGAAGGAGATTATCCTGCTCCCTATTGTCCCTCTATCATGTTTTAGTTACGGCTGTTTTTTTTTTAATGAGCGAGTGAGGATGTTAATAATCTCTTCCGTCTTCTAATTATTCCTAATGTACCCTTACTATTTAATAACTAAATATTCTACCTCTGACCAAAAATAACATCAAAAAGCAAGAAAAGGCTTGATCTGTGGTGGCACAACAGATAAAGCGTTGACCTGGAACACTGAGGTCGTCGGTTTGAAACCCTGGCCTTGCCCGGTCAAGGCACATACAGGAAGCAACTATGTGTGGATGCTTCCTGCTTCTATCCCCTTGGCTCTTTCTCTCTCCTCGATCTAAAATCAATAAATAAAATATCGTAAAAAAGAAAAAGACAGCCTGATCAGGAGGTGGTGCAGTGGACAGAGTGTCAGACTGGGATACAGAGGACCCAGGTTCGAGACCCCAAGGTCGCCAGCTTCAGCGCGGGCTCATCTGGTTTGAGCAGAACTCACCAGCTTGAGCCCAAGGTTGCTGGCTTGAGCAAGGGGTTACTCGGTCTGCTGAAGGCCCGCGGTCAAGGCACATATGAGAAAGAAATCAATGAACAACTAAGGTGTAGCAATGCGCAACGAAAAACTAATAATTGATGCTTCTCATCTCTCCGTTCCCGTCTGTCCCTGTCTATCCCTCTGACTCTCTCTGTCTCTGGAAAAAAAAGAAAAAGACAATACACATTTCCAAAGGGTTCAAATACCTCCTACAAGATCAAAAAGGTTCATAACAGTGTGGGATGTGGGGAACTAATGTACTCATGATCACTTCCTGCTTGTATGAGGGCAAACTGGAATAAGCTCTTTGAAGAGCAATTTGGCTTTAATATCAAAATGTAAAATATATAAACCTTTTGATTAATTCTACACCTTTATAAATATATCCTGAAAATGCACAAAGAGATGTTACTACAGATTCACCTATAGCAATGGTCGGCAAACCACAGCTCGTGAGCCACATGCGGCTCAATCAGATTGAGGACGTTTTTAGCAAAGGCCAGCTTAGGAGTACCCTAATTAAATTAATAACAATGTACCTACCTATTTAGTTTAAGTTTAAAAAATTTGGCTCTCAAAAGAAATTTCAATCGTTGTACTTTGATGTTTGGCTCTGATGACTAATGAGTTTGCCGACCACTGACCTATAGTAAAAAAAAAAAAAAAGACTGGAAATAATGCCTAGCACTAAGTGGTAGTCAGACAACAGATCACCATGCAGTCAGTAAAAACAATGAGAAAATAATGGCTAATGCCTCAGGACTAACTACATGCCAGGCACTGTGAGCCTTCCAGGTACAATTTCATTTCCTTCTAACAACTCTATGGAATAGGTGCTGTTTACCCCAATTTACTGCTGAGCAAGCTGAACCAGAGAGGCCAACACCACCTCTAACTGCCACTTACTTGCGGAAAAGGTTCGGAGAGGCAGCTTCCCTAGGGACTGCAGGACACGGCTCAGGGCAGTGTTTTCACAGTGATGGAGGCTAGAATCAAGCAAAAATAAACCATTAAACACTTTTCTTTCTTTCTTTTTTTTTTTGATAGAGACAGAGAGAAAGTCAGATCAAAGAGGGACAGATAGGGACAAACTGGGACAGATAAACAGGAAGGGAGGGAGATGAGAAGCATCAATTCTTCGTTGTGGCTCCTTAGTTGTTTATTAATTACTTTCTCATATGTGCCTTGACCAGGAAGCTACAGCAGAGCAAGTGACCCCTTTCTCAAGCCAGTGACCTTGGGCTTCAAGCCAGAGACCTTTGGGCTCAAGTCAGTGACCACCGGGGTCATGTCTATGATCCCACAATCAAGCTAGCAACCCTGTGCCCACGCTCAAGCCGGCAACCGTTGGGTTTCGAACCTGGCTCCTCTGAGTCCCAGTCCGATGCTCTATCTACTGCGCCACTGTCTGGTCAGGCAAACATTTTTCTTAAAATTAAAAAAAATAGATCAGTTGGCAAAATTTGAATACAGTCTATAGATTGAATAACAGTACTGTATCCATGTCAGTTCACTGGTTTTGACCATTGCACTGTGGTTACATAAGAAAATATCCTGGTAGGATAAAGGCAGAAATAGGTGAGAGGTAAGTTAAAGGTAAGTTACATCAAATCTGTAATTTACTCTTAAGTGTTTCAGGAAAAACACACACACACACACAGAGGAGAATAAAGCAAACACAGCTAATATCTGGGGAATCTGGCTAAAGGGTATTTGGGAATTCTATGTATTATTTTTATAACTTTTCTGTAAGTTTGAAACTACTTAATAAAAAATGACTTTTTTGCCTGGCTGTGGTGGCGCAGTGGATAAAGCGTCGACCTGGAAATGCTGAGGTCACAGGCTCGAAACCCTGGGCTTGCCTGGTCAAGGCACATATGGGAGTTGATGCTTCCAGCTCCTCCCCCCTTCTCTCTCTCTCTGTCTCTCTCTCCCTCTCTGTCTCTCCTCTCTAAAAATGAGTAAAGTAAAAAAAAAAATAATAATAAAATAAAAAAAAAAGCAATAAAAACGACTTTTTCTTAAGCACGAGAGCATAATAGGCAGTAAAACCAGCAGTCTTCCACAAGCCACGTTTCTGTGCCACAGAACAGCTACATGCAACCTTGTAAACGTCCAACCCCTACTCCTTGAAGAATATAATATTGCAGGTAGCTGAAATTTTAAATTTTAAATGGTTGTCCTGGAAAAAAGGCCACAAACAAACCACGCTGAACTATTCCAATCTATTTCATGTCTGGAAGGCCCAATTGGTTTAGATTTTTTCTCTCCACCACCCCATTGGTTTAGAATTTTTGACATCTTTTGTGGCTTCTTTGCCACAAAACCTACTTTGACAGAATGAATAGATTTCAATGATCTAAGAAAAATGATCTGAGAAAAATTTCAGCAAGTAAGAAAGAAAGAGACAAGACAGACAGACAGGAAGGGAGAGAGGTGAGAAACATCAACTCATAATTCCCTCACTTTAGTTGTTCATTGATTGCCTCTCATCTGTGCCTTGACCAAAGGGCTCAATCCAAGCCAGTGTGACCACTTGCTCAAGCCAACAACCTTGGGATCATGTCAATGATCCTATGCTCAAACAGGATACCCCGTGCTCAAGCTGGTGAGCCTGTACTCAAGTCAGGGACCTTGGAGTCTCGAACTTGGATTCTCAGCATCCCAGATCAATGCTCTATCCGTTGCACCACCACCGGTTAGGCAGCACGAATGAGCTTTAAGTCACAACTGGATCTCCTCTTAAAGAGCATAAATCCCACTCTCAATTCAGAAAGCAGTTAGTTCAGTTTCCCCAAATACTGATTCAAATTCTAAAGTAAGGAAACTATGGTCTTGTCAGTGTTTCTTTCTTCCTTGGAGTCCTTTATGATAGAAGTAATCATTATAGCCTGACCCGTGGTGTTGCAGTGGATAAAGTATTGACCCAGAATGCTGAGGTTTCTGGTTCGAAACCCTGGGCTTGCCCAGTCAAGGCACATATAAGTTGATGCTTCCTGCTCCTCCCCCTGTTCTCTCTATCTCTTTCCTCTCTCTCTCCTCTCTATTTCTCTAATAAAAATGGATAAATTTTTTAAAAATTTCTTTAAAAAAATAATCATTATAAATGTCTAAATTGCTATTTTTGTAGAAAATGGAATCAATGATTTTCATACAATAATATCTATTTTCATGGATATTTAGTGGTTATGTCTTATCTAAATATCCTGTACACATTATCAGATTAGACACCTTTATTTTTTTCATGTGAAATTTCCTTAAAAACACCCTTACAAGCATGGTGCAAAGATGGCTAATGTGATGAATCTGATCCTCCTGTAAGGCAAATAGGTTTGTGTGGAGAAAAAGTTGGGACCATGATAATCACCACCCCTAAGGCCAGAAAGATGTACAGCTATGAACACAGAGAAAGGTGTGTTCCAAAATATGAACATTCATCTCTCAGACTGGATACTCCCACCACTAGAGCTAAAAGCCTAAAATCATGCTCTCCAAACAGAATTAGAAGTGTAAAAGCTGACTAAAGGCTACATTGTTGTGTTCTGTACAATATTGTTCATTCTAGAATTAATGCCGAACCCCTGAACTAAAAAAAGAACGTTTGCAGACTGTTGAGTAAGGCTTTTTGGGGGGCTGTGGGAGGTATGAATGGGAGATAATCTGTTATCCACCATAACCGGGCGCACCACGCTCAGGTGGTCTGAGTGTGGTCTTCCACCTCAGCAGCCCCGAGGGGGAACACACAAAGCTCACCTCTCCTACACTGCTACAGCCCCAGCTTCTGGGACAGGTGCCTGGCAAATGCCCCATTACATCAGTTTGTCTTTTATTAAGAGATCATTCCCTGGTGCATTGATAAAGCTTTGATCTGGAACGCTGAGGTCGCTGGTTCGAAGCTCTGGGTGTGCCTTGACCAGGCACATACACATACAGCAACGACGAGTTGATGCTTCCAACTCCTCTCCCCTGCCTTTCTCTCCTCTCTCTAAAATCAGTAATAAAATCTTTAAAAAAAAAAAAAAAAGAATCATTCCCGCCTGACCAGGCGGTGGCGCAGTGGATAGAGCGTCGGACTGGGATGCAGAGGACCCAGGTTCGAGACTTCGAGGTCGCCAGCTTCAGCGCGGGCTCATCTGGTTCAAGCAAAGCTCACCAGTTTGGACCCAAGGTCACTGGTTCGAGCAAGGGGTTACTCGGTCTGCTGAAGGCCCGCGGTCAAGGTACATATGAGAAAGCAATCAATGAACAACTAAGGTCTTGCAACGAAAAACTGATGATCGATACTTCTCTCTCTCTCCGTTCCTGTCTGTCTGTCCCTATCTATCCCTCTCTCTGTCCCTGTAAAAAAAAAAAAAAAAAAGAGCTCATTCCCGTCCTCACATAAATGCTGTACTTATCCCAATCTTACATAAATACTGTCCATTGTCTTTCTCTGTTTCCACCCACTTTTTGCTCTTTTGTAACAAGCTCTTAAAAAAAGAGCTATGTTCACTGTCACCATGTCCTCACCTCCCACTCTCTCTTAATCCCACTCAACTAGGCTTTTGTTCCTATCCTGTTCATCTCGTCAAGGTCACCGACCTCCATGTTGCCAACAATGCACATTTCTTGGGCCTCATGTTATCTGACCTCTCAGCAGCACTTGCCACAGCTGATCTCTTTCTCCTCCTTTATTTTTTTTATGAGATTTTTAAAAAGAGTTTATTCATTTTCGAGAGGAGAGATAGAGAAAAGGGGAAGGAGCAGGAAGCATCAGCTCCCATATGTGCCTCAACGAGGCAAGCCCGGGGTTTCAAACTGGTGACCTCAGCATTCCAGGTCAAGGCTTTATTCACTGCACTACCACAGGTCAGGCTCCTCCTTTATTTTTTTTAAATCCAGGTGTAACTGAAATATAACATATCAGTTTCAAGTGCAGAACATAATTTCATATTTGTATATATTGCAAAATGATCACAAGTCTAGTTAACATTTGTTACCATACATAGTTAAAAAAAATATTTTTTCTTCTGATGAGAACTTTAAGATTTACTTTTAGCAACTTTCAAATATGCACACAATACAGTATTAGGTGTAGGCACCATGCTGTACATTACATCCCATGACTTATTTCATAACTGGAAGTTTGTACCTTTGACCTCCTTCACTCTTTCCTTGAAATACTTTCATCGCTTGACTCCTAGGACCCTGGCTTTCCTCCAACCTCTCTGGTCTCTCCCTAACCTCAAACTGATGCCATGCCAGGGTTACATATTCTCAGAGATGCTCATCCTGTCTAATCTTCAATAGCTAGATACTGATGATTCCCTCACTGCTTCTTCAGAGACCTCCAGATCCCTATTTCCAACTGGCTATCCGGCATCTGCACTTTGAGTCATCTCAAACTGAGGTTAGAGGAATTCTTGACCCT